>NC_058132.1:106545693-106667925 GCF_016433145.1 Gracilinanus agilis
GCCGGGTTTGAACCTAGGACCTCCTGTCTCTAGGCCTGACTCTCACTCCACTGAGCTACCCAGCTGACCCCCGAAACAAAATACTTTTAAGAAAATTTGAGAAAAAGGGCCAAAGAGTAGATTTTAGGAATAGACTTCATTGAGAACACTGAGGACATTCATTGAGCTAGGTCTAGAAGAAACATATAGCAGATGATTATATCATTAATTTGATGTATGGATGGAAGGAGCATCACACAACTAATAAGTATCATATCCAATATTAGAACAGAAGTATCCTAAATAAAGAAATGTTCTGCACTATTACCAGGATATTGGGTTATTTCTCAAATCACATAAAGCATTCTGAAAACCTGAACCAACATACTATACTCTTAGACTGGGAGTAAATTCTCTAGGGCATGCTGACTTCTTTTTACTCTCCTAGAGAAAGCCAAGTGAGTTCTTTCTTCACTCTGAGGGTGTACCTTTCAGAAAGTCATTCAGAGTGGTTCTGGTAGAATTTTCATGTGAATACCTGGGTAGAAGGAAGAATATGAGAGGAGGTCAGGGCAAAGGGGTTCTTCTCTCCATATGCAGAAGGGCACAGTAGCTTCACAAGCATAGAACTAGGAGGCTTGCTTAGAAAAATAGCTTATGTTAGAGATGATGTGAGGGTTTTAGTGGACTACAAACTCAATACAAGACAATAGTGTGAGATGGAAGCCCCCAAATCTAATGTTTTTATTTGCTTCATTGTGTCCAAAAAAATGGAAATGACTGTCCTTTACCCCGTCAAATTCAGACCACAGCTTCAATATTATGTTCAATCTGGATACCTCAGTTTAGGAAGGACACTGATAAACTGAAAAGTTCCAGAAAAGGGCAACCAGAATGAAAGGGGGGCTGGCACTATGCGATATGTAATATGGAGAATTTACACATGGAGAAGTACATGCTAGCCATGTTAAAGTATTGGAATGATATTGGAGTAACTGTCTTGTAGAGGAAGATTTAGCTTATTTTTGCTTAAAGGCAGAACTAAAACACTAAGCAAAACTGGTAGATAATTATATTTTATTCCTTTGTGAAAGTAAATATAACAATATTTCAAACAATTAGAAATGTCCAAAGATGGAATGGTTTCCCTTGGGAAATCCTGAGTTCTTAGGGCTCCTAGAAGGAGAATCAAACCTTGTGCTAAAGGCTTTTATGGAAGACTATACAGAAGACAACTAGGGCAGGCAGGTGGTAGAGTGGATGGAGTACTGGCCTTGGAATCAGGAAGCTTCATCTTCATGAATTCAAATCTGGCTTCAGATACTTACTAGCTATGTGACCCTGTTTGCCTCAGTTTCTTCATCTGCAAAATGAAGTTCAAAAGGAAACCACTCTAGTATATTTGTCAAGAAAACTTCAAAGGGTGTCACAGAATTGGACCAGACTGAAAAATGAACAACCACCACCTAGAGGAGAGAGAGGAGGATAAGGAGAGAGAGAGAGAGAGAGAGAGAGAGAGAGAGAGAGAGAGAGAGAGAGAGACAGAGACAGAGACAGAGAGAAGAGAGAGAGACAGAGAGAGACAGAGAGAGAAAGAGAGAGAGAGAGAGAGAGAGAGAGAAAGAGAGAGAAAGAGAGAGAGAGAGAGGAGAGAGAGAGAGCCAGCTATTGAGAGAGAGGCAGAGAAGCTAGGCTGAGAGACAGGGAGAGATAGTGATAGAGGGGTAGAGACAGGGACAGACAGAATGAGAGACTGAGGCAGAGAGATAGTAAAAAAAAATAGCCTGAGGATGAAACTGGTTAGGACTTGCTCAAGGTCACACAGCAACTTAGCAGTCTTCTCAGGACAACTGATGCGTTTTGATTCTCGTTCTTAGCACGGTATTCTTTATACTATATCGCATGCCAAAAATGTGGAGGTGGAATCCTCTGTGGTTAAAAACTGCTTCTTAAAGTATTTAGAATCAGCATGTATCACAGCCAGGTGCTCCTGTGTCTGGCACCACAGGGAGCAAGCCACCCACCAACCTCCTTGGCTGCCTGCTCACAGCTGGCTGATGAACAACCATCAATTTCTCCTTGTATTGAGTCTCTTTGTAAATTCCCTCAGTGATGCTTAAGGAACCCCACTGATTTACAGGCATCCAGTAAACCTCGGGGTAAGGAAGGTTATGTTTTCCAGCAGCGGAGTGAGGATGGTGTTGAATTTTAATGCAAAGCTTTGCCTTTCTAGGTGTGTATATGTATATGTGTGATGTGTGCATGTGTGCATGTGTGTATGTGTAAATATCTTCTGCCTCCCTATTCCCAAGGCCCACCATACTTCCAGAAACCTAGTGTTGTATTTAGTAAATGTTTACTTAGTAAAATTAAGAAATAAAGCTTTTTTTGGCTCATCTCTCCCTTCCTTTCTTCCTTCCTTTTAAAAAATATTTATCAGTCTCCTACTATAGATGAAGCACTATGCTAAGTACTGGTTATGTGAAGACAAAAATGAAAGTCTCTGCCTTGGAGGAGTTTACATTCTATTAAGGGAAACAATATGGACACTGAGTATGAAATACAGAATGGATAGGAGTCAACTATAGAGTAATTTGGGGGAGAGCACTAGTAAGTGGGAAGGTTAGGAAAACCCTAGCATGCAATATGAAATTTCAGTTACGCCTTGAAGGAAGTGGGGTATTCTAAAATTTAGAGATGGCAGAGAACAGGGAATAAACTTTGGGCCTGGGGGAAAGCCTGTGCAAAGACATGGAAATGGCTTATTGCTCAGGATGAAGTAGATAAGCTTTGGCTCTCCTTATCCCAGGGTCCTGTCTTCATTTTTCACTGTGGCACATGGAAAAAACATGATGCATACACCCATGTCTTATCCCTCTCTATGACCATGTTTTACAATTTCTCTAAGCAATGTGCCTCCTCTAATGCTGAGCAGATCGCTTTTACACAATAAATATTTGTTGAATAAATGAGTGGATTCATGTCTTAATAGAGATTTAGCCCCTCCCGAGATGCATATGGGCTACTCAACCCAATGATATTTATTAAGTGCTGACAAACCAAAATAGGGCAAGTACAATGTCAAGCCTCAGATACCAATGGTCACTCTATCATACCACAATAAGTGATTGAAGACAGACTTTAATACTGACCATTCCTACATATTAATTGATGGCACATTTTATGATTACAAAGTGCATGGTATTCGTAAATTTCAACAAAAGGGGGAAGTATTAGGCCATTTTGTCTATATTAGAAGAATTCCTTGGCTTCTCACAAAGTTTTTGAGCCTAGCAGACTCTAAAAAGGGACAATGACACTAGAAAAGAAGGAAAAGGAATCAAAGGGTAGGAAAGTCAAAGGAAGATAAGGGAAGGGAAGGCAATGACAGAACTAAATGGGACCTTAGAGGTCTTCTATAATCCTCTTCTTCTATAAAAGAAGAAACTAAGGCTAAGAGAGGGAAAGTGATTTATTTAAGGTCACATAAATATTCAGTGACAAATATATCCAAATCGGGTCTTGTTAAGTGTGTTCCTGATTCCCTTATGCTAGACTTCCTTTAATTTGTTTGCTTTGTTGTCAAATAAAGGTAAAGAGCTTTTTGAATTTAGCCATGTCAAAGAATGTTGCTTAGTTTGACCACATACTTTTCCCAGTTCCCAATTTTCATTAAGAAAGTGGTGATGAGAAGAGATGTAAAGGACAGCACTAGATGGTTGAATATGTATTAATGCCAGTTGTCTCCTGGATAATGTCAGCTAGATAGAATACCCATTCCAGAGATAGAGTTCAAGTTAGACCTGATTCATCTAAGCCAAAGGTCACAATTAGAATCAAAATGAAAGCTTATCAATAAGGTCATAATTTGTTAATCAAATTACTTTCAAAAATAAATATTTCTAAAGCTCTTTTAACTATAAACAACATCTATCATCAAGAATATTCAAAGAAAAGATTGCTCCAACAAATTCCACATATACTTTGCTAAAAAGGAAATATATGCTAGATATATGCATATGTGTGAATATTCAATATTAAAATCTTCCTTCAGCTGTTTATTGTGTCATGGAAGGGTGACTCTTGGTTTTGTCAGCAAAGCACAAGTTCTGACAGATTCTACCAAACCAGAAAGGTTTTCCTGTGATAATTGACCGGACATTTGTTGTCTAAGGACCAATGTATCCAAGTTCAGAGACTTTTATTCACAAGTTCTCCATGGGATGATTAATGATTTTTGTCAAATTAAATTTATAAGAGCATTTACTAAGTTATAGGTGATTTTCAAACTGCACTAGTGGTGAGAATAATTTCACTGATATAATGACAGATTATACACACACATAAACACACAAACACACATGCACTGAGACTATACAGTTATAGAGTCACATAATTATTATAGTTACATAGATGTGTATTCAATTTTATAACTATATATAAATCTATATAAATATAACATATCAATTAAGCCCATAACCCTTTCAGATGACCGTAATGAGCATTCATTGAATGCAAAATATGTGCTAGATGCTCTTGAGCTGCCATTTGCCTTTTCATCTGGTACGAGATAAAATGGACATACCAGAGATTTATGCATTGGATTCTGAGCAGACTAATGTGTGCCACTTCATATAACTAAATAACATATAGATAGTAGTAAGTGCTGAGGGTATTAGAAGTGCCAGAATCTGACATTTTACACCACCACTGGAGAATAGGTGCAAGATTCATGGCACAAGAGTTAAGAAGAAAGGGTTAACATTCCAATATGGAATCCAAGAAAGGAGGCAAAGGAGTTGCAAAGATCTAATTATATAGGTATGATTTTGGTTTAGGAATCAAGCCAGAAAGAGAACAGAAACTTAATAAGTAACTGGAGAAGGTGATCTCAAGGTAGGCAGGGATACAAATTGTTCTGACAGTATGGTAAGAATATATAGTATTAATAACCCACTAGACTTTGATAAATTTGAGTTGTTCCTCATACTTAGAGTCTGGTAGGTGTTGGAATGGACAGAGAACCAGGACTGGAGTCTAGAAGTTCTGCATTCAGATCTGACTTCAGACATTTCCTAGTTATATGACCTCTGGGAAAGTTACTTAAATCTCTGTCTACCTCCATTTCCTCAACTATAAAAACATACAGTTTTCTGGTGATTGGCCAATCCAGATATACTGATTTGAATTATTAAGATGGATTCCTCTAATTATTGAACCATGGATATGCCACTGGATAGGCTATAAAATAGAACTCGATTCTTGGGAATAAAAAAATATCCAAATTAAAAATTTGAATAATGGGAGAAGAGATTGGGCAGAAGATTTAAAGACACTGTTTGAGCTTTGGTGCTAGTACTGATTTTAAAATTTTCAAACAAAATAATGGTTATAATAAAAGCATCCTTCTCCTGCTAGGGTTATGGTGAAGATCAAATGATTTTATATTTGTATAGCACTTAACACAATTCCTGGCACTTAATACATGCTTATTTCCTTCCTTCTTGAATAACCAGGCAGATGTCATAAGGGATTAGACTTGACTCCAAAAGGGAGAACAAGGAAGAGTAGGTGGAAGCTACAATGAAGCAAATTTCAGATGTAAGAAAAAACTTTTAAAAAACTAGAGCATTTGCACTGCCTATGTATTTACCAGTGAGAACCAGGCATGCCACCCTCCTTGAGTCTTTGAGTTTTACATTCAGCTCATGACACTTACTATCGTGTGGTGAGTATGGTTTTCCCTTGAGTATAGGCTGGCTTTTTTATTTCCTGCCAGGTGTCTGCTTCCGAGACAAAATGAACTTGAGCTTCTGACACTGTATATTCATGAACATAGAAACAATATAAATTATATCTTTTGGAAACCTGCATAAATTATAAACAAACTATGAAAAATTCCTTTATATTAGGATCAGAGAAAACTACTTTTAGAGTTTGAAGGAACCATAGAGTTCTCTAGTCCAACACGCTTAAAAATAAGGATACTAAATCCCAATATCATCCAGCTAAGAAATGGATCTAGGATTCAACCTCAGACATTCTGACTCCAAATCCAATCATCTTTCCAGTGTATCTGGAGAACTGATGATTTTCAAGGACTTTTGTTCTTTACCTTGTCCCTTTTCCTAGCCCACATGGTATGTCTTCTTACCATCATTTTTCCATGATGTTTTCAATCCATCGGAAACTTGAAATTAATTGTGATTCTCATTACTTCTTCTTTTGTTATTTTTTTTCCCCTTTACTTTTACCACTAGTCATTCCCTTGATACCACAACTTCCCCATTCCTGCATTGGGTCAATATCATATTACAACTATTTGCACCTACCTAATATGGAAATCAGTTAGTCTTTGCAAATAACCACATCTCTCTACTGAGCATTCATCCAACATTCAACATTCTGCAAATATTTATTGACTTTCATTGGGTAAAAGTCTAAAATTTGCAATGCCCTTCCCCAGGGCCATCATAGGTAATGTTGTGTTCAGAAAATGTTTGCTGGTCATTTGAGGAAGCTTATTGAAAATGGGTAGCGGATTGCCTCAGAGTGGGCATAACATAGCCCTAGGCTGCCCAGGATATGAATTTCCTAAGTGCACGAAAATAAGGGCTTAATAAGCAGCATTGTTTTCACATGTCCATAGTTCAATTCTACCAACCAGTCTTGCATTTTTCTTATAACTTGGTGGTAAGCAAGATTTAGGTTTGATGATTGGCTCCGTCTTTTACTTGCTTATCAAAACAAATCAATTAATCTGAGTGCCTGTTAGTAAACATTTGCCAGCATACCACTGGTATAGGCATATCTGTCAAAGCATGCACCCCCATACTATAACATTTCAAAATAATATCATTAAAGCATTAAACAAATCTCCCCCTTAAGTTAAAAAATATTGTGAAAGCCTGTTCTAACACTGTATGACTATTTGTCTGAGATATAAGTTTTTATCATTTTCATACCTTTATTTCCAATATAACAGTGAAGATATCCTTTGTGCTGACTTCTGATTCTCAGAAGCCTCTGTTGGGTCCTTGTTCTCCTCTCACATTCTGAGTCAGGTCTGGTCTTTCTGTCTGTTGAATCCTGATACTTTGATAAGTGCAATGGTCACCATCCATATGGAATTCCCAATTAATGGCATCAATTTTGTTTATTAACCCTTTCATATATGATATACCATGCCTAGTCTCTGTAACATTTCATCTAAAAAAGTATTTTCATGAAACCAATAAGCTTGGTGTGTTAGAACAAGTACAGAGCTTCAAGTCAAGAAATTGGGTTCAAATTCCAACTCTACCACCTGCTTCCAGTATGACCCTGAGCAAATCATTTAACTTCTGAAACTTAGCTCCTCATCTTTAAAATGGAGACAATAATGGTACCTACTTAACAGGGTTTCAGTGAAGAACAAAATATATGATATTATAAAATACCTCACAAACACTAGAACACTAAATAATTGCTAGGGATTATCAGTATCAAGAATATTAACATCATCTTGGGCAATCCATGTTATGACTCAGAGGCTCAGCTTCCTCCTCTAAAAAATGGAGGATTTGGACTAGGTGACTCTTAAGTTTCCTTTGAACTCAAAATCTCAATTTACCAGAGGAATAGGTAGGGTGACAATATACATCTACATCTTCTATGCAGAAAATCTGGTTAGCAAAAATATTATAAAATAGATGAAATTTGCTCTGATACTTCCTACCTCCTTTTTTGGGGGGCTTTTTTCACCTTTTTTTGTTGCAACCCTCTCAAGCACCTCAAACCAATCCCTGCAAGGTCCTGTATATAAAGAACTGGAGGTTCTCCCTCCATTTTACATTTAAATTTGCACAAGAGAGTTTTAAAGATAATTGGAAGAGAAATTAGACTTGTTCTGCTTAGGATACAGAAGACAGAGCTAGGAAAGTTCCAAGGATGTAGATTTATACTTGTAAGGAAAAGCTTCCTAACAATTAGATCTATCTAGAAGTGGAAGAGGTTAACAATCAGGGCCCCAGTTCTAGAGTTCTTTAAGCAAAGGTTAAATGAGCAAGATTCTTGGAGGCTGTAGAAAGGGTTCTGGTTCATGTGGGAATTAGGCCAGACTGCAGGTCTTTTCCAAATTGTGTTGTCTAAGATTCTATAAGCTCTTTCCTAAACTCATTAGAATGAATCTTCATTTGTAGAATTTTATACGGTGGTATGTTGAACTAAAGTGGGAATGAAGGTAAAGGGAGAAAATTCCCTGTGCTACTCAACTCACATAATATTTAATACTATTTCAAAGTTACTTGGTTTAGTCTAATTTGCCCTGGGATTTAAGTTTACGAGTTGGTTAGTAAATAGAGTGCTGGGTCTAAAGTCAGGAAGACTCATCTTCCTGAGTTCAATTCTGGTCTTAGATGCTATCTGTGTGATGTTGGTCAAGACACTTCACCTGTTTGTCTCAGTTTTCTTATCTGTAATATAAGCCAGAGAAGGAAATAGCAAACAGCTCTAATATTCTTGCTAGGAAAACCCCAAATGGGGTCCCAAAGAGTTGGACAGGACTGAAAACAATTTGACAACAACAAATTTACCTCAAGCCTAAATTTCTCACATGAATAATAATATAAAATGCTACCATCACAGGTCTTAGAGCTAAAAGGAATCTTTGAGATCACAGAGATATTTCCTTCTTTTACAGAAGAGGAAAGTACGGTTGAGAAAGTTTACATGACTTATCCAAAGTAACACTGAGTAAATAAAAGAGCTAGAATTTGAGGTTGACTACTGACTTCAAATCCAGTGGTCTTTTGTAACTTTAACAGACTTAGAACATTTAAAAAATTTTTAAGTTGATATGTTGGAAAACCAGCAAAGAAAAGAACTGATAATCTAAATCCAAATAACCAGTTTGAACCAGGATGGAAACAATGGCTCTAATAATAACCATAATAATAGCTCTTATACAATACCTTAAGGCTAACAAATTTCTTTAGTTTTGCTCTCTCATTTGATCCTCCCCACAACTTAGGGAGTTTGAGATAATTATTATACCCATTTTATAGATGAGGAAACAGAGGTACAGAAAAGATGAGTAAGTAACTTGCCCGGGTTTTTGCTATGATCTAAAATTGTAGAGGCTCAGCATCTATTTAGCCACTGATAGTTGCTACCAATTGCTTTTGTGAATGGGTTTCTCTTTTGTTCTGGATCTGCCATTTCATCAATGTGGAGGACTCCCAGCATCTTGTCTGTAACTTACAGGCCTAGAGAGTTGCCTGGAAGCACTGTGATGTCTAATGATATTTTCCTCATGAACTTCAGCAATTTAAGTGTCTCCATCCCTTTCAGATTTTCTTAGCTTGATTTTTATTGGTCTGGTTTAGCTGGTTTGGCAATATTGATGTGCTATTAAATTGTAAAACAGGAGCCCCTACAAAGAATTAATGAAGCTGTTGTATTAGCAGCACACCATGAATATGTCCTGACTCATCAAGGCAAGGATTAAATGAATAATGCCCATTTTTACATGGATTAGGGAATTCTCCTTAGGACTGACAAGCATCCAAATGCCAAGATGTCTGGCAAATGTTAGGAATGATGAAATGAGAAGTAAAACATACAACCCAGAGCAGTAAGTAGGTGAACTGACTCTGAAATTGTCCCCGTATGAGAGACGTTCTCACCTGTTGTCACCAAAAGGAGAATATATTTAATCAATAATGGATGGGAGGACCAGACTTCAGAACAGAAAAAAAAGCTTTTATCATGTCTTCAAAATCTATGGAAACATTGATTCTTATAAGAAAACTTGTGGGTGGAAGGAAATCTGGGAAAAATCTTATAAAGCCAATGGAGGAGGAAGCAAGACCTGAGAATAATTTGCATGATAAACCCAAGATGATAAAGGAAATTTTTAAACACTTCAAAACAATAAATTATACAATGACCAAACTGTGACTTTAGAGATCTAATGGAGGAAGCATGCCTTCCTTCCATTGTTCAAAAGGGATGGTGGAGGTGGAGTGGGGGGGCCACTAGATGGCTCAATGTTTAGTGGACTGAGAGCCAAGCCTAGAGATGGGATGTCCCAAGTTTCAAAACTGGCCTTATATACTTCCTAGTTTTGTAACCCTGGGCAAGTCACTTAACCCCCAATTGCCTAATCCTTATCACTCTTCTGCCTTGGAATAAATAAACAACATTGATTTTAAGATGGAAAGGATTGTAATCATGTCAAATAGGTATTGCTAGAAGAATAGATTTATTGATGGATAGGCATTTTTCAACAGAATTGCTCTCCTTTTTAATCCTTTTTATTTTGTTTTCTGCATTTAAAATTGTGATTCTGAGGAGGGGTTTATAGGATTAGGATTAGCCAAAATGCCAAAGGGATTCTTGACACTAAAACAGATTAAGAAATCCTTCCCTAAAGCTTAGTGTGTAAGTGGGAGGGAGGGACTGTAGAGAAAAGGAAATGTGGGAGAAGGTAGGAATAAGAGGAGTAATGCTATTTAAAAATTCAAGTGGGAAAAAACCCATGGAAAACCAAAAATGATGTCTCTCTCCATCAACAGACATTCCTGAGAGGATTTAAGACCCAGGACTATTCTGAGGGCCATTCCAAGGGTATCAGTCCACCTGACACTTTGTCATCCTAAAGAAGTCAGTTTGGCATGAACATGAAGAACATTGTAAAAGGCCTTCTGGAGAACAGGGGCATTTCAGTGAGGTCAGGGAAAGTGGGAGCTGGAGATGAAGGGAAAGAGAATCCATGAACAGAGAACAGTTAATGAAAAGGCATTTAACAGGAGAGGAAGTATAATATTAGAAGAGTAAGTAGGCCAGTGGGCAGCTAGGTGGTACAGTGGATAGAGTGTTAGTCCTGAAGTCAGGAAGACTCATCTTCTTGAGTTCAAATTCAGCCTCAGATACTTCTTAACTGTGTGATACTGACCAAGTCATTTAACCTCATTTACCTCAGTTTCTTCATCTATAAAATGACCTGAAGAAAGAAGTGGAAAACCACTGTAGTATTATTGCTAAGAAAGCCCCAAAGAAGTCATGAAGAGTTGGATGCCATTGAAAATGACCAAGCAACAAGAAAGGAGACCAGTGTCATTAGCTAGCATGATACTCAGAAGAGAGTAAAGTTTAGGAAGACTGGAAAGATAGGAAGGGGCCAGGTGGAAAAGGATTGTAAAGGACAAACAGAGGGTTCTGTATTTGATCCTGGAGTTAACAGGGTTATATCTGCCATTAAAATTCATTCTCATACCTATGAGCTGCTGTTGGTCTTCATGAAGTCATAACACAATCAATCGTAAATTCACTCTTTCATTCATATGTGTTCTTGTATTGCACAGACATTTTTGAAGCTTCTACTATGTGCAATTCATTGTGTTAGTCATTAGTACAGATGTAAATATAAATAGAACATAATATCTTCCTCAAAAATTAGTGGGACATTACACATATAACACACATTGCAATATACTGCAGCAAAAAAGAATTTATGAACAATGTGCTTTGAAATCTGATGAGAAAAAAGAGTAAGAAGGTCTTCAACAGAGACAGAGAGGAGGCAATAGAGATGCAGGGGACAACTTGAACTTTGAAATCTGTACAATTTTTAGGTGTTATTTACCCATAAATGATTCCCCGAGTCTTCTTCCATGCAAGGGGATATTGGAAAATAAAGGGGACAGTGACTGAGGACGATTACTCTGAATACAAAGCAACACTCAGGATCTGTCTCCTTCTCCTCCTACTAAAGTTCTAACAGTGGAGACATGGAGTGGTGTTGCTAATTATGAGAAATAAAGGGAAAAAATCTCCTTATTCCACAATCAGAATAATTAAGTTTTCCTGGAGAAGGGAAGATAACATGATGCTGATATCCCTTATGAGGGCTCTAGCTTCTCAGTCATGATGACATTGTCTGTGGGCTCTATATAACAGTTTGGAGAAGCCTCTAGAAGGGTGTTTCTTTAAATGGATCCATTTTGGAGTTTTATGTGTCCAATTGAATGGATCGAGCAAGAGAGATAGGTGAGATCTCATTGTATTAGAGCAATATGGTTGGTGGAACCAGACACTAACCAGGTTAGAAGTTATCCAAGTGATATAGAACTTTTCCTCAAGGTTTAGTTTTGAACCAAGAAACGAGATAATACTCACCTTTATGTTGATCAAGTTTGTAGATTGACAGATTTATTTGGCTGGAACATGTGCAAAACAGCTGTAAAGTCATTTGTAGATCATCATAATACCTGTTCTCCATAGTGTAACAGAGCACTGAGTATCTAGTAAGTGGAAGTGACAGGAATGACTAAGACACCAACCTGGGATTCAGAGTTGCAGTCCTAAGAATGCTACAGCTGAGTAGGGCAGTGAGTTAGTCTTCAGACAGCCAATGGTACAGAGATAATCTCAGGTCACACAATAACAGGGGATCGTGCTGGGGGTGGGAAATTGGGGAATGTGCAGGTTTCGTGCAGTTTCTTGCAGCATGACCCATTCTGTGAGAGACAGGAGAGAAACAAGAGGCAGGGAGGTAGAGTCAATGCCAGAGTCAGGAACTGCTCTGACACATATTACTGGAAAATACTGGGCAAGTCTTTCAGCGCCCCAGGCAACTCTCTCAGACTATAAATTGCATGCTCAGTATTGAGCTCAGTTTTAGTAGATGGAATTTTCTCATTAGAAGCTTGAGAAACCAATGAGATGCTAGCCCTGCCCAAACTGCACCCTCAATAAGAAGTCAGTTTTTCTCCATCAGCCTTTAGCATTTCAGAATCAATCAACCATAGGCAAACATTCTCAAGTGCTTTAATGGAGTTTTTCACATTTAGGTATACTCATGCAATGATATTATAAATAAATTAGGGCATGAAGCATCACAACCAATCAAGGCATGGTGTCATTAACCAGACCAGTTACAGAAATGTAGCTAAACATAAGAAAAATGTGCTCTTACTTCACCCACATATAGCAAGCAAGTACAGACTTGAAACAATACCAGGATTCAGAAGGTCAGGTACGCAGTGGAGTTGTGCTATATCAAGAACCTGAAATTAATTTGACCAGCCATATATTAACCAGATTACTATGACCTTAAATAATCAGGTCCTCTGGACTGCTGCAAATAATTCTTGTAACTTGGATGCCTTTTGCTACATGTCTATATTTGGATTCTCCTGTATTGCTCATGTCTTAGGATTGGACACAAATTCTGGAAGAACTCAATAAAAGACTTCAAAAACCAACTTTGGGAAAGTCTTTTTCATCAAATTTGGCTGTGAGCTTCTTGTGGTCTTCAGCAAAAAAATTGAAAAATGATAACCATGGATCAATCACAGATGCATCCTTGCCAATGCCTTCTCAGCCCATTTCCATATTCTCTAGCATGGATAAGTCTGGGGTACTGGAAGTTGTCGGTCCTCAACCAACACATTAGCACTTTCTGTACTCCTCAGGTACCTCCTGTTTTCAAATATAATAGTATTACCTCATCATCATATACCACAATTTGTTCAGCCATTCCCTAACTGATGGACATCACTTCTAATTTTTTGCCACCACAAAAAGAGCAGCCATAAATATTTTGTTACCAGTAGGTCCTTTCCTTTTTAAAAAATATCTTCATGACATAGACCTAGTAGTGGTATCACTGGATCAAATGGAATACATTGTTCTATAGCCCTGTGGACATAATTCCAAATTGCCCTCCAGAATGGTTAGATCAGTTCACAGCTCTACCAGCAATGCATTAATGTCCCAATTTTGCCACCTTCCCTTCAATATTTATCATTTTCCTTTACTATCATACTGGCCAATCTGATAGGTGTGAGATGGTACCTCAGAGTTGTTTTAATTTGCATTTCTCTAATCAAGAGTGATTTAGAATATTTTTTCATATGGTTATTGATAGCTTTGATTTCTTCATCTACCTATTCATATTCTTTGACCATTTATCATTTGGGGAATGACTTGGATTCTTATAAATTTGACTTAGCTCTTTATATATTTGAGAAGTGAGACTTTTATCAGACAAATTGGTTATAAATTTTCCTCCAATTTTTTGTTTCCCTTCTAATTTTTGTTGTTTTGGTTTTGTTTGTACAAACACTTTTTTATTTAATGTAAACAAAATTATTTGTTTTACAACTTGTAATATCTTCTATCTCTTGTTTAATTATAAATTCCTCTCTTCTCCAAAAATCTGATAGGTAAACCATTCTGTTCCCAGACTTACTTATACATTTACTTATAATATCACTCTTTATGTTTAAATAATACCCATTTTAACCTTTTCTTGGTATAAACTGCAACATTGGTGAAGATGTGGCATTATGTAGAGCTTGGGGCCCTTGGGGAGCATTTTTTTTTCATATGATTATTGAAAGCTTTGATTTCTTCCTCTGAAAACTGCTTATTCATATCATTTAACCATTTGTCAATTGGGGAATGACTTGGATTCTTATAAGTTTTACTTAGTTCTTTATATATTTGAGAAATAAGACTTTTATCAAAGAAATTTGTTATAAAACTTTTTCCCAATTAGTTATTTCCCTTCTAATCTTGGTTGCATGGGTTTTGTTTATACAAAACTTTTTAACTTAATATACTAAAAATTACTCATTTTACATCTTATAATAGTTTCTATCTCTTGTTCAGTCATTCATTCCCTTCTCCATAGATCTGACAGGTAAATTGTTCTATGTTCCCCTAGTTTACATATAAAATCACCCTTTCTGTCTAAACCTTATACTCACTTGGATCTTATCTTTATCTAAACCTAATTTTTGCCATATGGTTTTCCGATTTTCCCAGAAGTTTTTGTCAAATAGAACTCAAGTCTTCTTGTCGGCTCTGTTCTATATGTCAACTGTGAAACCTACTTGTCTCTAATGACTAATAATAATAATAATAATAATAATAATACTTCATATCTAGCCAAGGCACTGAGGATAGGCTCTAAAGAGAACACATGGTAATAAGCACAGGGTTGGAAGTAAGGAAATTTGTATTTCATCTTTCCCATTTTCCTATAATTAGAATCAAGTCTCTGAGCCTCAGTTTTCATATTTACAAACTAGGATAATCCTACTTGTCCTACCTGCCTCACTTGGTGAGGATCCTCAGCTCCAAATCTAGTGCTACTTATACTGCAACAGACATCATGCATGTAATGCTTAATACCAAATCATGCTATATATAAATATGATAATCCTTCATTCTTAGGACCTACGTATTCATAATGATAGAGAGAATATTGGTTGCATTGTCTTTACAAAGAGGGTATAAAGAATCACCTCAAAGATATGACTGAACAGAAGTAGAAAAACATAAATTGAAAGTGAAAACTTTACTTAAAAAGAAAAAATATATTTATTTTATCCACCTAAAGATTGATGTGCTAAACACTATCCTCTGTCTAAGCGATGCAGATCTGATATTCAGTGTATTGATCAAAGGTCTAATTTTGTCAGGAATAGCTTGATGAATGTGACTGCAGGGTATATTAGCATCTCAGATGTACAGGATAAGTGCCTGGAATTGAAAAATATAGAGGTACAATTCCTAATGTGCTATAGCAAATCTACTGTGAACCTCCTAAGAAAATTAAAGGTTTTTTTCTTTAAACCCTTAACTTCTGTGTATTGGATCATAGGTGGAAGAGTGGTAAGGGTGGGCAATGGGGGTCAAGTGACCTGCCCAGGGTCACACAGCTGGGAAGTGTCTGAGGCTGGATTTGAACCTAGGACCTCCTGTCTCTAGGCCTGACTCAATCCACTGAGCTACTCAGCTGCCCCAAATTAAAGTTTTTAAAATGATGTTTATATCCACAGAACACAGAGCTGAAAACTAGAAGGGAGTTTTGCCACCAAATCTAGCCCTTTCATTTTACAGATGTAAGTGAATCCTAGAAAGACAGAATGGTGTGCAGTAATATAAGTTGTATTCATCAAAAGTAGAATTTGAACCCAGGTTCTGCGATTTCAGAGGCTATGTTTTTCCCACTATATTAAGGATAGTTTTCAGGTTGTGTGTGAAGGAGGAGACTGGCAAAGAAGAAAGCCAATAAACTATTGAACTTCAAAGTTAATTGATATCTAAAAAATCATCTAAGTCTAGAGTTATAAAACAAATAGAAACAGGGACTATTAAAATGTTCATTAGGATCCCAGTGGGATGTGTATTGATTTCAAAAACCACATATTAATATTTGTGGTTGTTGAGTTGTTTCAATTATGTCTGATTACTTGTAACTCCATTTGGGGTTTTCTTGGCAAAGATATGGAAACGGTTTGCCATTTCTTTCTCCATTTCATTTTATAGATGAGGAATTTGAGGTAAGTAGGGTTAAGTGACTTGGCCAGGGTCACAGAGCTAGTAAATATTAGACCAAGTTTTAACTCAGGTCTTCCTAACTCCAGGCTTGGTGCTCTGTCTACTTTGCCACCTAACATTTCTCCATGGCTACATAATTCATGTTCTTTCTCTCGCCTGCCCTCCATATTAATATTATCTATGGTTTGATTGCAGATTGCTTACTCTCTCTGGAAGCAGGGAGAGGTGGGAAGAAATGAGGACAGGAGGGTGGGAAGAAGGGAGGGAATTTGGAACTTGAAACTTAAAAAAAATAAAAGTTTAAAAATGGTTTTTACATGTAATCGAGAAAATAAAATATTATTAAAATGATTATATTTTTCTTTATTTTGGTGCACATTTTCCAATTATCTTTTATTCTGGTTTGGACCATACTCTGGAGTGTTGTGGGTTGAACTCCTGTGTGTTTGTCAACTCTGATCTAGTCTACATCCTGTCTCAGAAATCTGTCTCATCTATAATATCCTCAGTAAACTCTCTTAGAACTCAAAGGTTCTAGTAATAAAGAATTTACCTACCAAGAGAATCCATCACCCTTTCAAAGCTTAAAGCATATATATATATATGAATAAATGTATAAGGGTATTTATATATCATTATTATTGATCTATTGGTTTAATATTCATTTATTTGAGTTTCCGAAATATGATTTAACTTGTATAGGAATTCCTGGTAAGGAAAATCTCTTTCAAATGGTTATCAGAAACTGTTCTATAATTTATCATCTTCAATAGTCATCTGGTTCACTAAGAGGTTAAATGACTATCTCAGAGTCACAAAGATAGTGTCTGAACTTAGTCCTTTCTGACTCAGAATCAGACTCTACTTGTCATGCCTCTTTGCCTCATTTTCTATTGTTGGACAAGTTTCATGAGAATTAGGGCTAAGCTAGTCCATTGTTGAACATTTCTAATCTTTATGAAAGCTTTCCTTAAATGGAACAAAATGGAGAAAAGCAACAATTTAACCATTGCTAAAAAGTCTAGAGATGGAAATAGAAAAGTGACACTCTCTGACCCCATAATGTTTGCATTTTAATGACTGGAGAACATATATAGGAGGGAGCAACTGGGGGAAAGTTGGAAGGTTCCAGGAGTATTTAAGATATATCAGTGTGGGGGGCAGCCAGGTGGTTCAGGGGATTGAGAGTCAGGCCTGGGTTCAAATTTGCCTTCAGACACTTCCCAGCTGTGTGACCCTGGGCAAGTCACTTGACCCCCATTGCCTAGTCCTTACCTCTTTTCTGCCTTAGAACCAATACCCAGTATTGATTCTAAGATGGAATATAAGGGTTTTAAATAAAAAAAAAAGATATATCAGTGTGGCACCTGATTTCAAGAATTCAAGAATTCAAGAACTAAATTCAAGAATGCTTAGAGTAGAATAACAGGTTAGAGAGCAACAGCTAGAGGTTTGAAGGGGCTAGTAGTAGGGAAGGCTCAATGGGCCTTAGGAAGCAATTTCAGGGTAGATAGCAAGACCTGGTGGATTGTCTTCTTATTTAAAAGATTTTGCTCGGTCACACATATATAGCATTCTTTTGCATGTAAACCTCACATACCTGATGCCAGTGTAAATTGCACACTCTCCAGATCTTGAAGATTCCCACCAAGCAAGGTAAGTAAGACAAATGGGACTGGATTATCCTTGCCATGTCCCTAACCAACGCTTGCTGAGACTGGAAAACAACCTTGAAGTTTGGGGCAGAAGCAGGCCACCGGACTACCTCCATTGCTGTGGGGATGAGGAAGTCAGCTTCCAACAAGGAGGAATCCAGGCCCGGTTAGAACAGGGCAAAGAAGCTGGGGCAGTAGGAAGTCCCCATTGTCTCTTTGCAGTGCCTGGTTTCGTCAAGTCAAAATTCACTTCTTTATAATTTTTTTCCATAGGTTTTTTTTGTTCTCTCCTGCAAAATCAGTCTTTTACTCATGTTTAATTGATACTACTATAAAAAGAAAAAAACGTAGTTTCTTCTTCTCTCCCAGCCCCCATTCCATATCTAGTCTTCTCTGTTTTAGGATAAATATACCGGGTCCTTCAACTGTCTCATATATGACATCTCACTACCCTGGTATATTGAGGTATACAAGGAATTTTTATTAAAGCACCCACGAACTGTCACACCATCATTTTTTAAACAAATCTCTACATTTTTTATACATTTGCATTAAAACGAAATACTAGCGGCAGTGGGAGGTAGGATTCTGAACAGCATTTATCTAAGAGTCTCCTAAGGGGAAAGAAAAATCAATGAAATAAATATTAACCAAGGATTAAGGTTTGTAAATCCTCTAAGTTCCAAAGCACAAAGCTTCCCTGTCAGACACTTGTCTCAAGTTCCACTGATCAGGAAACATTCATAACTCTGGGAATACAAAATAGGAGATAGAATGGGGTAGTGGAAAAGAGCCCTAGATTTGGAGTTAGATGACCTTGTTTTGTTAGAATTATGGCTTTTTTTCCCTTTTATTTAATAACTGTATAACCTTGGCCTGATCTATGCATCTCTGGTTCCTCCTCTGTAAAATGAAGGTTTTTAATTATCTAAGATTTCAGTGATTGTTTAATCTCCCCAATGGTACAATTAATTCTTTTGTAGTGTACCATAACTATCTGTACCTTCTCATTCTATGGCATTTTTCGTCTATGTTCTCCACATAGACAAGAGTCTATACCTACCAGAGAAGAACCACTCACCTTCCCCTAAGTCTTTTAGAGTCTCAGATATTTAAATGCTATGTGACTGTGGGCTAAGGACTTAATTTCTCTTTGCCACAGTTTTCTCCACTGAAAAATGAGAGTAATAAGAGCACCTACATCCCAAGATTGTCTTGAGGATCAAATGAGGTATTTGTAAAGTGTTTTCTCGGCACATAGAAGGTACAATAAACACTTGTTCCCTTCCTTTCCCCTCCCAGTGCACCAATCATTCTGCCATTTGCAATTTCTTACTTTTGCTGCATAACTGGCCAAGTTCCAGTTCTTTATATAGATTTTCTCAGTGATATACCCATTATATTATGAGATGTATGATACATGTATTTATTAAATAGGCCATTGTTAGAAAAATACTAGAGGCTCCTTTGTTTACAAGCAAGTGAAATATGGCAGATGGGGTGGGATGGGGAGTTGTAGAGGCATTGGGAAGTGGCAAATATTTTGAAAAGGGCATAAATAGAACATTAAAAATGATTGCAGTCTACATGTATTTATTATATGCTTGTTCTTGTCCTTTGGGTCATAATCAACTTTGGTTCTTTGGAGATGTTTGGATTTTGAAATTCACAACAATATAGCATCACCCAGAATGCCTCATGGTAAAAAATATGGGATTTTTATGCTGGGAATCACCTTGGGGGAGTTGAAAGCATTGGGAATTTTCTCTTGAATAATTCAGTCTGCTTTCTCCATTCTATTCAATTCTAGGTCCAACCTGTTGCCTGTCTCGGAAATATACATTTAGGTACAAACCTAATGAAGTGACCATTTGAATGTTTGTCATACACTGTACAAGAGTCATTTTTAACCACTTAGTTTGGTATCTTTGTTTTTTCTTCATGGATTGTTAGACTGAGGAAACCCTGTAATGTTTTTTAACCTGATGTAAAGAGTAAAATATCAGCTACACACAAATATAACAGAATGCTTAATTATCTACAATGAATTTTTCTTCTATTTGACCCTCTAGAAGACATCCTCCATGACAATATGAAACAACTTTGGTTATCATAAATCCTCTTATTTAATGTTTTAATCTCAATTGACATTAATAATCAAAGGATTATCGAAATCTGAGGAAAGAGATAAGGCAGAGGCTGAAGAGTTATTATGGCATAATAGATGGAGAATTGGCTCTAAATCAGGAATACCCAGATCCATTCCTCACGATGTTAATCTGCATTGGTAGATGAAGTTTCCTCATGAGTAGCTTTCTATAGCAATAATATTGCAAGTCCAGTCCAAAGGAAAAAACATATACTTGCATTTTCAAGAAATCTTGTATGATCCTACCAATATATTAAAAGAGAAATGATTTATTATAGGAGAGTCTATAAAATCTACATTTTCTTTCCTGAGTCATTTTTTTTGTAATCAGTAAATGATAAACACAATAGGATTTTGTATTCTTTTCACCTTATAGCCAATTGTGTGATTGCTAAAATGTTTGCTGTGGAAAATTATTCATGAAAACTTGCCTGTTCCCTTATGTATTTATATCAAAGATACTCTTGATATGTGTACAAATAATTCTCAAAGATATTTAATAAAAATGAAAAAGAGTGAATTTGGGGGTATTAGTAGCTATTGTGTCCTCTCAATGGCCATTTTTGGTTAATAATAATATTTATGTTTTCTTATTCTTTTAGTATTTTCCCCACCTTTAGTATTGCTTAAAAAGCAAATACTGAGGGGACACTTAGGTGGCTCAGTGGATTGAGAGCTAGGTCCAGAGATGGGAGGTTCTAGGTTCAAATCTGACCTCAGATGCTTTCTTGCTGTATGACCCTGGGCAAGTCACTTAACCCCCATTGCCTAGCCCTTACCACTCTTCTGCCTTAGAACCAATACACAATATTGATTCTAAGATGGAAGGTAAGGGTTATTTAAAAAAAAAAGTAAATGCTCACTGATTTAAAGATGATGTAAACTCCAAAAAGGATTTCCAGAGCATAACTTTGTATGGTCTAGCTGGCGTTCCATATTTGCCTTCTTAAACTTCATTTGAACTCCCATCAACCAATTAAAAAAAAATTAAGAATTATAATAAACATTATACCAAGTGTTGAAGATATAAAGGTAAAAATTAATATAGTATCTGCCCTCAAGCAGTTATGTTATATAGGAAAATATATGCCCACAGATAAGTGCATACATTCAGAATAAATACACACTGACTTTTTTTTAGGAGGTTAGGTCACAAAAGGTGGGGGAAATCAGAAAAAGCCCCTTTTGTATTTACTTTTGTAAGCCTTATTTGAGCTAAACCTTAAAAGAAGTTAGAAGCTTCAAAGGCCAGAAGAGGTCGCATTTTGGGTTCAGGTATCAGAATACAAATTCTGTGCCTTCATTTTCACTGATGTTGGAAAATAAATAATTACAGAAAGCAAGACATTCATTCCTTTTTGTATCTAGTTGTCCTCCTGCTAGTTTCATCTTTGAATGGTTTTGGAATAATAGAACTTATCTAGATCTATATCTCAACTAATTTAACAATCTCCAAATCTCTGTATATTTGTTTTCATATGCATGAAATGGTACTGTTTGAGGTCAATATCTTTGCTCTTTTCCATTTGCATTTTTAAGCAAAGGCAACAAATTTGAATCGGTCAGATTGAAGGTGATACTCTCAACACAATGTTATTTTCTCATTTTCCCCTATATTTATATGTGATATTACTTTTGACTATTCAATCTAGTTAATGGTCTGACTGAAAAGCCATAACAAAAGAAACAGAAGGGGCCACAGAGAACGCAAGACTATTTTTGTGTTTTTTTTAATTAATTTCATGTATTGCTATAGCAAGTCTTCATTACCTAGTCACCAGCGTAGTAGTGATGAACCTTATTTATTTAGTCAATTGGTCCTCTAATATAAAATTTAAATCTGTCACATTTCCACACTTAGGACTTTGGTTCAACGTGGTAAGAATATGACAATTTATATTTTTTTCTAGTATAGCTTTTGGGCTGGTGGTAAGGCATCAGAGTCACTACATTCAAACCCAGTTCTTCTGATTCTAGCTTCAATATCTTTCTATGATACCATAATCTGGTAGATGGCATCTTTAAGAAAGCAGAGATAAAACTTAGCTTAAAACTTATAAGGAGAGGAAAAGAGAAAATTTGCTTAATTTAATTCAACAAAATTTTATGATGGATGAGGCTTTGTCCTGGGTGCTGGTGATATTAAATAAAATCCCTGTCCTGAAAGATCTGATAATTTAGTAGGGCAGATAAGTCATGTATGCAAATAATTATATGAAAAATAAAGTGTACATAAGGATAACAGAAAATGCTATGAAAATTCCCAATGAGGAGGAGAGGAGGACCAACAGATTTCTAGATAGGTACACGACGTATCTGGAAAGAGACTTTTCAACTAGGCTTTGAAGGAAGAAAATCAAAAGAAAAAATTGGCAAGAGGAAAGTACAAGATGTATTCATGTAATGATATTAGGTATATGTACATATATTGTTAAAGAGCATAAAACTTAAATATGGCATATTGGGGTGGGGTAAGGCTTAAAAATAAGTGAGAATCAGATTGGCCTGTTTCTTGAATACTAGGCAAAGGAATTTCGACTTAATTTAGTAGGCAATGGGGATCCAATGAAGATTTTTTTGGTTGTAGAGGCATTTGATCCAAGGTGTGCATAGGGAATTCCATCCTAATGTCCTAAGTAGGATGATTTTCAGGTATATAACTGAGGTGAGGAACAGTAATTAGGAAGAGATTGTAATCATCCAAACATAAAGCATTTAGAATCTTGGAACTGAAAAGAACTAATGAGACCTTTCTATTCATTTTACAAAGGAAGAAACCGAGGTTCAGAGTAGTTGTGTCCTACCCATTTCCCTAGAGTCAATACATGACAAAGCTAGGAAATAAAAACTATAAGTGTTCACTATAGGTAAAAACTTTTAGATTCCAGATTTTTCCTTCTATTGTACCATAGTTTTTTATGCTGTAATTTTGCCTTCAGACAGCTTTCTATCATAAAAAATCAGATAAAATGACAAATAAAAAACACCTCCAGGTCTGGCCTTTTAGAGGGGAAGTCCATTGTCATATTGCCTTTGCTGTGTGCACTAGGGCAGGATATAATAAAGGAACAAGGTAAAGAAAATTTTTTTCTTCCTTGAGTGCTTGAGAAAATCGGAGTTCCTAGAGTCAAGGAAAAAAATTAAACTTTATATTTATTGAGCAAGCTCATTTTTTGTAAAGGAAATTGTTTTTTCTTTACTAGCAAACTGTTTAAAATTATAAAAGATAAATCTTAACTTTAAAATGGGTGCTGCATCTAGTAATTTTAACATAATTACATCTGTGTTAACTTGATCTTTTCTTATTCCCTTGTATTCAATGCTTTTCAGAAGCAGTCAAAAGAAAAGGTTATGCTTTCTTGGAAACAAAGTGTTATACCTAAGTGAAAAATAACACATTTAATTATTCAATAGTCAATAAAGTTTAACTGAGTACCTACTAAGTATTGGGGATACAAATATAAAAGAGAAAAATAGTCCTTGCCCTCAACTAACTTTTAATATAATAGGAGAAGAAAAAAAACACAAAAGGAAGCTGAAGAGCCAGGCTGAGTTTGGGGGAGCCAGAGGGTACCCAGGATCCATGGGGTCATAATATTTTTGGAGATGAAATTAGACAGAGCAATGGATGGAAAATGAATTTAGCTAATAGGTTCCAAGCCCTCTAGAAAGGGAGTATTAGAAGGAATCCTCCAATCCTCCAATCAAAGGGGAAAGGCAGCTATGGATGCTGAGGGTGTTCAGTATCAAAGCTGAACCAATCTCCATGATGATGAGATTTCATGTCCTGGATTATCCTGGGAGAAGCATGATAATGGAATTTAAACTAAACAGAATAGCTAATGGGAAATGGAGTTAGCTAGAGAGTTTCTGAGCTCTCTATAAAGGAAGGATTGGTTAACACTACTAGGTGATAGGCAGGCCTTTCCTCAGGCCAAGGTCCATTTCCATTAAGGATCTGCTGTGCAAACCCACATCCAAATATCTTGAGCAAAGAACTTCATGCTGAACCCCTATGTTCCTCCATGTACTCTTTGATCCAGTGACATTTTTCTTCTAGTTGTTCCACAAATGGGACACTCCATCTCTCAACTCCAGGCATTTTCTCTGACTGTGCCCCATGCCTAGGACCCTCTCCATCCTTACTCTGATTACTGACCACCCTGGCTCTTTCAGTCCCAATGAAAGTCTCACTTTCTATAGGAAGCCTTCCCAAACCCATCTTGATTCCAGTGCCTTTCTGCTTAATTTTCCCTGTTTATCCTATATATAGCTGGCTTTGTACATTTTTTTTGCATGTTCTCTGTCCATTTGGCTGCTCTACCTTTGATAGTGTTGATTATTTTTTCTCACTATTTATATCCCCAGTACATAGCACAATGCCTAGCATATAGTGGGTGCTTAATAAATGTTTATTGATTAAATGATTGTTTTCTTTTGTAACAATAGCAATAAACAAATAAATAAATAAATAAATGGCCTTTATATACTACTTACTATATACCAGAAACCATGCTAAATACTTTACAATTATTATCTCATTTCATCTTTACAACCTTCACAAAATATGAGGAAACTGAGGCAAATTTGATAATTGTCATCTAAGAGGGAGTTCTGAAGATACAAATGCAAAAGCAAAAAAAAAAAATAGTCCATGTACTCAAGAAGCTTAGACTCAAGCATAGAAAATAATAGATAGAGGTCCATGCTTTACTAGAGAAACTGCCAAATTAATTTAGTTTGAAAACTTTCAAGGATAGTAAGTGGAGTCATACAGGAGTAAATGAACACACCCTGAAAAATGTCAAAATTGATTTTATTTTAGTTCTAGAAGTGAAAGTTTAAGAACGGAATGAAAAGTATCTATGCTATAAGGAAGCTAAGGAGAAGATGGCTGAGGATTATGGAGTAAAATGAAGCATGACTGGGGCTTGACTGAAATAGTGCACCAGATAAAACATCCACCAATTGGGAAAGTAGAATTCTAGATCCAGAGTTCTGAAATTGAAAAGGTTAAGATCTCCAGGAACTTAAACAGGTAAAAATGAACACATTCCAATGTCATTCTGAGTCTTTTGATTCAATTCAATTAAACAAATCTTTATCAAGTAGCTCCTGCTGTCAGACTAAACAAAACTGCAAAGAAACCAAGCCCATGATCTAAGAAAAAATTATGTTCAGAGTAAGCTGGGCTGATTTTATGATAGATTTCTTGTAAGTAATGAAAATCAATAGATACACCATTTCTTCAGAGCAATGAGTTGTAGTTTATGATTCATTACAATGAAAGTCAACTGAAAAACATTGGAAGAATGAAGAGTAAAATAAGGACAATGACTATAGACTACTCTCATTAGAAATTTAGAAGTAAAGGGAAGGAAATTATATTATTTAGCATGAAGGGGTGGTAATAAATTTATGGACCTTTATTTCTTACTTTACCATATTTTTATTTCATTAAATAGTTGCCAATTACATTTTTTAAAATTTAACATTCATTTTTATAATTTTAATTCTAAATTCTCTCTCCTTCCCTCTCTCCTTCCCTCCCTCCTTGCCACTCCCCTATTCTTTGAAAAGGCAAGCAATATAACATCAATTATACCTATGAAATTTTCCAAAACATTTCCATGTTAGCCATTTTAAAAAGGAAAGAACATGCACAAAAATGAAAAATAAACAAAAATTTTAAAGTGTTCTTTAAAACTAGCCACATTGAGAGGAAGAACTTGAGAGGAGAAACACAGAGGAAAAACAACTTCTTGAACACATGGGTTGATGGGGATATTATTGGGGATGAAGACAGTAAACGATAACTCTAGTCCAACTAACCATAATATGGAATTAGGTCTTGATCAATGATACATGTAAAACCCATTGAAATTGTGTGTCAGCTAAGGGGAGTTAGGGAGGTTTGGGGAGAAGAAAAGAACATGAAACATGTAACTATGGGAAAATATCCAAAACGAAAATAAAAATATAATTAAAAAAATAAAAGTGTTCTTTAATTTGGTCTCAAAGTTGATCAGTTCTCTTTGTGGAAGTAGGTGGATGGCATTTTTCATCATGTTTCTTTAAAAGCCTTTTTTATATTACTATACTTATATTATTGAAAATTAAACCCTTACATTATCTTAGAATCAATAATGTGTATTGGTTCCAAGGCAGACAAGTAGGAGAAGAACTAGGCAATGGGGGTTAAATGACTTGCCCTGGGTCACACAGCAAGAAAGTGTCTAAGGCCAGATTTGAACCCATCTCTAGGGCTTGATCTCAATCCTCGGAATCACCTAACAGCACCCCCTTATAAATTGTTGTGTTTTTTTTTAAGGCCAGGGAAGACTTGAATGTATCTGTAAGCTGAGAAATAAACATACAGAGGAAGAGACTGAAGAAGAGAGATAGAGATTAGTGAAGCAAGCTTGATTTCAGAGTAGGTAAGAGATGATTGTGATAGAAAAAGGTAATATTTATATAGTGCTTCACGTCTGCCAGCCACCCTGTGAGATAGCTAGTATTAGTGTTGTAATTCCCATTTTTCAAAGAGTTAGAGGCCTGACCCTCTTTGATTACAAGGACATAGAAAGCTCCCAGGAAGAAAACCGCATCCTCTGATACATATTGTTGCTTCTTAAAATTTGAGTCTTAGTGAGAGGTATATTCTCTGAGAGGTTAAACAAAAAAAAAGGAAAACTACTCCTCCTAAAGAGTTGCTCAGTGTCTCAGCAAGTATTTCTCTTGCAGAACTTAAAAATAGGTCTTCTTGGTTCCCAAAGCAAGTCTTTATCCATGACATTCCCATGACTTCTTCTGTCTTGATTATGCAGATGGGAAATGTATGGCTGAGGGCAGCCACTTGCCCAGAGTCAAAGGAAGTAGAACCATGACTCAAACTCAGGTTTTCTGTTTCAAACCTCTGGCTAAGTCCACTTGAATATCCTATCCTAATGAGAAGAGATCAGATTGAGAGACAAGGTAGAATGGTTAATGCTGACAAAGTGGGAGTAGAATATTGGCTATATTGTCTTCTGAAATTGGAGGCAAGAAAGAAAGAATGAACAAGGACACAGAGATGTGAGATATATAATAGGAAGATTAAGGAACCCATATTTTGATTACTCACTTTAGCTCCTACATTTGTCCTTCCCATTGCTCTCTCTGAGATTTTTTTTTTTGAATTTTCAATGAAAAGTATTGTTTGAGCAGCATTTTCCAGGGTTAAACTGTCTTTAACATAGCTACCTGAGGGAATTGTGCTCTCATTAGTAAATGATAAAGACCATGGGCTCAAGACCCATGGGCAAGCCAACCTGAGAATCATTAGGAAAACTAATTGATCTGAATCAAACCTGAGAAACAGAAGAGTCTTACACCAAAACTCTCTAATCACTTTTCCTTAGGAAAATGCAGTGGATTCAATTCAAATCAGTAAATATATTATAGATGTACTATCTAGAAAACAATGGACTACAAATGGGATACACATGTAGGTAGGACCCGGAATCCAATATTTGCTCTTTTGTTGTTGTCCAATCATTTCAGTTATGTTGTTATGTCTATTTTTCATGACTCCATTTCAGATTTTTTTTGGCAAAGATAATGGAGTAGTTTGCCATTTCTTTCACCACCTCATTTGATAGATGTGGAAATTGAAACAGAGTTAAATGATTGGCCCAGGGTCATGCAACTAGTGTCTGAGACCAGATTTGTACTCAGGAAGATGAGTCTTCCTGACTCCCTATGCACTGAGCCACCTAGCTACTGCCTAATTCAATATTAAGGACTTTATATTTAAGAGTGGGAAAAGACTTCTAAAAATAATTGCATAGAACCAAAGTCATGTGCTGGCAAATATTTAACACCTCGCTCTCCTGGAGAAGAAAATGTTCACAGGACACATTTTTAAGTTTTATACTCATTATTATCATACCTATTACAGTCTTAAGACTATACAATCAACAAAACAATTAATCAAGTCCTGTTTTGTAGCATTTGCCAATTTCTGAGATATAAGGCTCAAACTGAAAATTTAACAGTCAACTCTCCCATGCCAGTAAAAGGTGGCTCCAGCACAATTCTCAGGGCTCTATAATACAATGTGTGATAACAGTGGTAATAGGAAAATGGTCATTATGATTTTCTTTGACAAGGTTTCATATAATCCTTATAACCTTTATAGTTATCCTTCATATATGGGAATCCTATCAATATCCAACACTGGATTGTAAATATTTCACATCAAAGAGACTTTTGGAAAAGTCTTGCACTTGATTAATTGTAAAATCCATCTTTTTTTCCCATCAATATCCAACTACTTATTCTTTCTACCAACAAACATTTATAAGACACCTACTTGGTACAATGTCTTGTGCCAAGTTCTATGGAAGATTCAAAGACTGGTATTACCAGTTAACCTGGTCCCAAAATTTGTCCCAGATATTACATAAACTTTTCTTTTAGCTCAGGTCCTCTGCCCACACTTAAATCCTTCACTTCAGTGATTGCAAATCTATCCCCCTTCACTAAAGTGGTCTTTTAACTAAAAATTCATGTTCTTTTTTTTCCATTTTATGAACAGTAAATGGAGAACAAAAAACTTTTAGGACTTATTTGAATACATGATGGATAAAAATGATTCTCATTTTCTGCATTCTTATTCTGATGTAACAGAATGACCATCAGATTAATAATGAGGGTTCCTAACCGTTAATCATGGTTCTCCTACTATGTAGATGGATGAGACCTTGGGAAAGCTGCTACCCACCACCACCTTTGCCTGTTTTCTCAAATATAAAATGAATTTGTTGGACTTGAATGATCCATAATATTTCTTCCACCTCTGACATTCTATGACGTATTCTTTCTTTTGATGGAAATATTATCATCTTTATGATTCTTTTTTAGAACCTTAGGGCTATTTTTATATTCTTTCTTGTCTCTTGCCTTTATATACATAACCAGTCTCCAATAAATACCATAGTAGAAAGGCTTTAGTGGGGGGAAGTTTGAATCTTGGATATCTTGGCACAACTCTGAATAACTCATTCAACTCCTCTGGCCCTCAGTCGCAGCTAAAGGAAGACTAAGGTTCTTTCAAACTACAAGTTTCTGATTCTATCATAGATTACCCACTATATCCCAAGGCAGCCTATTTCACTTAGCAGCTAAGTGGTATGGTGCTTAGAAGGCCAAACTTGAAATTTAAAATAAAACTGGACTCTAAAATTGCCTTAGAAATTTACTAGCTAAGTAGCCCTGGAAAGGTCACTTAACCTCTTAAACTCAGTTTCCTCATCTGCAAAATAGGGTTAATAATAGCATCCAGTTTTGCACACAAGGTTATAATATGTCATTATATAAAGAATTATATCAATGTTAAATACTAATGTGATTGTTAAAAAGGTTTTCTTTTCATTGAGAAAAAATCCTTATTTGCTAGCCATCTGCAACTATTATAATTTCTTTTATATTATGCTATAGTTACTCATCTGTATCTTTATTAATGGAAAAATGTTCTTTAAGGGCAAAGACTGGGTATGGTTTCATAATTCAGTGCTTTACAGAATGATTGTATCTCCCTCTTCTACTTGTGGCACTCTATAGATCACCACTGATCCATCATATCCTTTGTCTTGACAGTCTAACTAGAACTTGGTCTAAAACTAGAATTACAAAGATCTTGGATTAGTGTCATATCAGTAGAGATTGTGAGCCAACTTATGCCACGTGCATTATTTCACCACTGGAGGTCATGGTTAATTTATTATCATAGTACACGCAGAAGATGTTGTCTTTCCCTTGCCAGCTTCTCTTGAGATTTGTCACATGAGGTGTTTTTAAGTATAAATCCCTTAACATCTGCCTTAATTTAGAAGATAAGATCATTAGCAGTCATTATATCTAATCAACATCTAATTCTCATTGAAGCGATTCATTAACCAGTTGAAATGGGAGCAGAGGTCCACTAATGACAAATGTTTATTCTCTTTGAATAAATTTCCATTAGTGGAAAACTGGTAGTCATTTCAAAACCTTTCTCCAAAAGGGCAGTTTGTCTATTTCAAATCTAAACTCAAGCTTTTTGCTAACAGTGCCTGTGTTCTCTAGATATGGTTATGATTAAATCCTTCATGGCAAATTATTTACCTTTTCAGAAGACGACACATTAAATTCTAATTAAATAGATGGCCCTATGTAGAATAGGGGCTTGAGCTGATGAAGAAGGAAAAGCCAGCTGATTGCCAACTCAAAAAGTGTTCCATTGTTTTTCTATTGAGATAGTTTGTTTTTTCAATTGTCATATATATATATGTATATATATACATATATACATATATATATATATATATTTCATTGTTTTAAAATTGGACTCCTAACCTTCTTTGAGTGTGTTCCAGACCCATGTCTGTTGAAGCCTATATGGGACCCTTCTCAGAATGTTTTTAAAATAAAATGAATGGAATTAGAAAAGAAAAAAATAATTATATTGAAATATAGCTGATTATGTATAGATATATAGGTAGATAGATATGTGTGTATGCATATACAAACACACACACACACACACACACACTTAAATTTCACAAGTACCAGGTTAAGAACCTCTGTTTTAAAGATGCAACTAAGGGGGTGTGGTGGAGATCTGAACCCAAAGTTTTAGACACCTACTAGTTTTTTGACTCTAGACAAGTGATTCATGCTTGTCTCGTTTTCCTCATCTGTAAAATAAGATAATAATAGCATCTACCATAGAGGTTTGTTGTAGGGGAAAAGGATAGATTTTAAAGCGCTTTGCTAGCTCAAAGTGTTATATATATTCTAGTTATTGGCATTATTAAGAAGGTTATGATTGCATAGCTCAAAGGCTATGAGGTGGGGAGGTGGTACTTCAAGAAGTTTTTGTTAGTGACCAATCTATCAGTGCAATGGGGAATCCACATAGCCTCAGTTGAAGAGTCAAAGTCTTAGAGAGTTGGACTGTCATACAGTCAACTCTTTGACATTCCCTGCCTTTTCGCTTTCTGATTTATCTTGGATTCCCTAGTCCTGAATTATTGCTCTGACCACTGTTGTGAGGAAGATTATTTAATTATTATTTAGGAGACCTAGCAGGAAGGGCTTGAGAATTCCAAATGGAATGGGGAAGCAGGAAGTGTGCCTCTCTCTCTGAGATGGACTCCATGGTGGTTTGAACAAGTTGTACTGACCCTGGGAGACCTCAGAGGAAGTGGAGTCTGTACCCTGATTCCCCGGGATCCTGAAGGAAGACTGTCATCTACTTGTGGGAGATTTAGGTAGAGACTATTAATCCCAACCTGAGTTGCAGGTTAACTTGGGCTGGGTCAGCTCCCAGAATCTACCCACCTGAAAGAGTGCAGCTAGTGGTCCTGGAAGAGCTGCAACATCGCTGGAGTGTGACAGGACTCTGCTGTGAGGATTCCCACTTCAGTCCTGCTGTTCTCTGGACCCTGCCTTGCTTAGGTCTCAGTTAAGTGTAGGTAAGTCCCTCCCCTGACCCTGTGGTTTGCCCATAGTCTGGAAGTGTAGAAACCCCTATTCCCATCCTTTACCATAGTTCCCTTAATTAAATTTGTTACAAATTCTTGTCATTTGCTTGCTGGTTTTCATAGGCCCTTGTCTAGATGGTTCAAGGTGACAATTAAGCCTAACTGCCACTTCTATTAACAGACATTTTCCTTAGCAGTTAAACCCAGTGTCCCTAACTTGTTAAGTCCCCATCTCTGTCATTTCTGTCTCCTATACAACCTTCTGGATCCACATTTAATATTTAAGCAAACTCCCCTGGTTTTCCCCATAATACCACCCATCTCCTCACTCATCTTGGCCTCTTGCACCTCAACTGCTTCATAGAGGCTTTAGTGCCCCTTTGGCCTTGCTTTTTACATTTTTCTTGCTTTCCATCCAGCTTAGACCCTACCTTCCAAACCCCAAAAGGAAATTGTTCTTTCTACAGTAGAAAGATTACCAGTTTATTGATATGAATTAACCTTAATTTTAGGTAAGACAAAGCAGTATTTGCCTTTGGAAATATGGCCCTCTCTTCATTTGCTTTCTTTTTCCATATTTTTTGGGAAATAAGCCACTTCCACCATAACAAAACAAAGGGCCTTAATAATAAATCATTTAGAATTCTTTACTGTTTATAATGTATTGACACATCATTTATTGAGCCTTGTCAAGAAATGAGTTCCCTGAATTCACAGGTGGCTTGATATTATTAATTTTTATATCTCCCTCAGGACCTTGAATAGTCCTTCATGCATGTAACCCAGTTCCAGATATAAAACAGTTACCTAAAAAAAGAGGGAGAAGCAATAGCATAAAAGATAAGTACTCTAAGAGGTTTTTTAAATGATATGTATACCATTTGTCTTCTACTAAAAATTAACATTTTTAAATTACTTAAAAGCAGAGTTGTTGTCTTATTAGTACTGCCCTAAATGCCGAATATATAGTGTGGTATAGGGGATCGTGGAATTGTAGACTTAGAGTTGGACTAGAAGCCAATCAGTGCATTTCTCTTATTTAACAGATGAGTAAGTGATGCTGAGGAATTAAATGACTTGACTAGAATCAAATAGGTTCTAAGTGGCAGACAGGGAACTAGCACCCAGGTCACCCTGGTTCTAAATAGAGCATTGCTGTTTCTGGGATCACTTTCTACCTTTTAACTGTTCTTAATCAAGTTCCTTTGTGAAATCATCATTCATGTCTTTACCTCTTATCCAAGTATCTTTCATGGATCCTCTTTTTTTTTTCTCTAAACCCTTTCTTTTGGTATGAAACATCACCAGTACCCATGAGTTCAGTTGCTATACCTATTTAAATGACTCACAAATATATGATACAAACATATGCATATATGTGTTATATATGTATATTTACATATCTGTATGTATACATGCATGCCTATAATATACAAAGAAATGTAAATACGATGAATAAATTCATACATTCATTTAAAAATGTTTATTAAACTCTGTCTATGAGCAAAGCATGTGGCTAAGTTCTTGAGATACAAGTGCAAAAAGCAAGATGATCTCTGTCCTCAAGAAGCTGAGATTCTAGTAGAAGAAGACAACATATATAAGGGAATGGTGTAAAGGCAAAGGGGCTATGGCCTGGGAAGTTGGGAAAATGGTTCACTATAACTGCAGTCATAATGAAATTGAATTATACATCCCTTCCAGGAATGGTGATATTAATTTGATTATTGTCCCCACAGTAAGAGGTAGGACAGAGAAAGAAAGGAAGATATTGGTGTGGTCCTAGGGGTACCTGAAAATAGAAAACTCTCATCAGTCAGTGATACAGGACCCCAGAGGAGGAGCTGCAATGCCAAATTGGACGATAAAAACGTATCACAGCAGTATGGTATCAAAATGGCCATGTTGTATTGTAGTGCATCTAGTCCTGTTTAATGATAACTTTTTCTTGAATTCCAGTCCTACATCACTAACTACCTTATAGTCACAGCGATGTAAATATCTCATAGACATCTCAAACTCAACATGTCCAAGATAGATGTATACTTTTATCCTCCTAAATCCTCCTCTCATTTAACATTTACTACTCTAGTCCAGAATTCTACCATCCTTTACTTCAGCCAGATTTAGAACCTTGAAATTTACACTCTCCTCTTTAATATCCATTGCTCAGCCTCTCTTTCCAAACAGCTGACATTTTGCCCATTCCACTTCCACAATATATCATACTTTTTTTTAGGATCATTTAATCACCACCCTTGTTCAAGTCTTTATCAAATCTAGCCTATAGAGTGTTGATAGTCTCCTGAGTTCTAGTTTCTATCTCTTCCAATCCATCATAAAAAATTGAGTCAAAATGGGAAATGGGGGAAAAGAAAATTAAATGAAGGAAGGAAAGAAGAAAGGAAGAAAAGAAGGAAGGAAAAAAGGAAGGAAGGAAGAAAGAAGGGAGGAATAGAGGGAAGGAGAAAGGGAGGGAGGAAGGAAGGAAAGAAGGAAGGAAGAGAGGGAAGAAGAAAGGGAGGGAAGGAGAAAGGAAGGAAAGAAGGAAGAAAAGGAAGGAAGGGAGGAAAGAAGGAAGTTAAGTAGAGAGGGAGGGAAAGAAGGTAGTGAGGAAGAAAATCACTTATTAAGAAAGAAAGGAAAGGATTTATTAACCATTTACTGTAGTGTTCCAGGTACTATGTTAAAAGTACGGGGATATAAGTATACACACAAAAAACCCATTCTTGCCCTCAAGAAGCTTACACCTAAATGTGGGACAGACAAAATATTACGACAAATTTAAAATCAGGGGAGAATAGTATGAGGAAAGGATAGGCATAGTATAAAAGTCCAAAAACCAGGAACATGGCTTACAGGGTTAAAAAAGAATAGTGGACAATGTATTCCTAGAAAGATAAAAACTCAGATCTAATTTTGGCTGTACTGATGGCCAGGAGCTCCATCTTCAATAGGGAGGTCAGAGAAAGAGCAGATAGAAGTACAGGAAAATATTGTGGTTTGTAAAAGCAAGAGAAAGGTCCATTTATCTTGGAAGTACAGGAAGGTGTCAATTATCTAAATAGCTCATATATTTCTTCTGTTGGACACATGGAGTAGAAGGGAAGGGAAGTGCTATTTTTTTTCTATAGGAGAGATGATTTATTTCATCTTTAGAGACTTACCAAGTGATTATGAGACACTCAAAGGGATATATGAAGTTTCCTGACTCTTCCCTTCCAGTGAAATTTTAGGGATATATCTTATCTTGGATATAGTGAGCTTTGGTTGAGGGGTGGGTCCCAGTCACAGAACATTTGAAAATGGCAGTCTCTCTATCTCCTGAAAAAATACTGTGAACCCCCCAACCTAGTTGCAATGGTAGGAGGCAGGAAGAAGGAAAGAAAGACCTCCATTTGAAACAAAGTAGGGTCCATTGTATTTCCCTAAGCTTGAGCAGAAAAGTTCCCTTTCATAGGATGCTTTAGAGGTTAAAATTTTTAAAAATCATATACATTACTATGTCAGTTGAGTACTGAATTTTGAGGTCATAAGACTAAGGGCCCAGCTCTGAGTTTGAATTCCAATTCTGCCTTTTACTATAAGACAAAAGTGATCCCTACACCATGCTGTGACCATTTGGCTCATCTTCACTGGCATCAGAATCTTGGATTCTTCCTCTGTGATACAAGTTTTTAACTGGTGAACTTTTACCTTAATTATTCTTAGTAGTAGCAAGCCCCTAATCCACTTCTTGGCTATATCCACATCATATACTCTTTCCAACCCATTTAACAGAAATCTCTTTATATGTCACCTTCACCCATTAGAATGTAGGTTCCTTGAGGACTACAACTCCCTTGTTTTTCCTTATTTGTATCCTGAGCACTTAACATAGTGTCTGACTCACTTAATGCTTTACTTATTCATTTGTTTTAGCTTAGTATAAAGGGAGTAGTAATGTCTCTATTCAAATTTAATATATTTTCTAAAGGGATTTTTATGCCAGTTTGAGATAAGCAGGGAGGGCATTATTATACTCATTACATAGATGAGTAAACTAAATCTCAGAGAAGTAAAAACATAGAAGTTGAGAGATAATCATGTAGCACAAAAAACACTGGATTAGAAGTTAGTAAACATAAGTTTAAATCTCCACTGTGCCACATATTACCCATGTAACCATAGATAAATTATTTAACCTCTCTGAGACCTAATTTATCCTTTGTAAAATATAGTGGAGGAGATTCAGGCTAAATGACCTTTATGGTCCCTTTTAGTTCTAAATCAATGGTCTTAGACTGATCATATATCTCTAGTCCAATGACCCTGGACCAAATCCTAAGTCTTTTGACTCCTAGAACTTCAGAGGGAAGAATTTCAAAATCATAAGATCTCTTTTCTGTTGGATTTTCCAACAAATTATATGGCTCTCTATTTAAATGTTTTAGCAATGCACAGTTTGACTCTCCATTATTCTTTCTTCTAATATAATACCATAGAATCATTAACTTTTTGTTTGTGTCATAGACCCCTTCAGCAGATTAGTGAAGTCTCTGGATTCATTTTCAGAATTAAAGGGTTTTTTTAATTTTATTTTATTCCCCCAATTACATGTAAAAAACAGTTTCTAATGTTTTAAAAAGAATTTGGTGTCTTGAATTTTCTTCCTTCCTCCCTTCCTCATCACCCCACCCCTCTTTTGAGATGGTAACCATTCTCAATGTAGATTTTACATGTGCAACCAACCATATAAAATATTTTTTCCATAATAATCCTTTTGTGGAAGGAAATTCAAACAAAAATGAGAAAAAGTAAAAAAAAGTTTGCTTTGGTTTGGAGTCAGATTCCATTAGTTATCTCTTTAGAAGCAGATGGCAATTTTTTTTTATCATTTTGGGGATCCTCATATTGCTGAGAATAGTTAAGTTAGTTATTGTTCATCATATAATACGCATGACACTTTCTACAATGTTCTCCTGGTCCTGATTATTTCATTCTGCTTCAGTTTATTTAAGTGTTTCCAGGTTTTTCTGAGCTTCTCATCCTTGTCATATCTTACAGCATAATAGAATTTCATTATAATCATATTCTATAATTTAGTAATTTCCCAATTGAGAGGTGTAATAAATGAAAATAAAATTACTAAATGTAATATTAATAAAATATTGTGGACACTGTTATAAAACTTACCCTCAAATCAGGAGTCCTTTAGTAGCTCTTTTTACAATGTAATTTTAATAAAAATGGAGATATATGAAAAAGGGAAATGAAGGAAGGGGACAAAAAAATCTCACCTCTCTAGAAAAATACCTAAGCCAAAATCTCAAATCCACTAAGCTGCTTAGCCTGCAAAGCCCTCCAGAGCTGAAAAAGAGAGAGAGCACCTCCCGACAACTTTTATCCTCTCTGCCTCTATGTCTCACAATGTATGCATGCAAAAATTGGGGTGCAGGGTAGGACAGATTTAGGGATTGGTTTCTATCATCACAGAGGTAACCCCTCACTTTCTAGTTCCTTGCACCCACAAAGAGTCATGTTTAATATTTTTGTACACATAGACCCTTTCCCTTTTTATACCTCTTTGGGCTACAAATCTAATAATAATATTACTGGGTTAAGTGGTATGCACTATTTTATTGTCCTTTGGGCCGAAGTCCAAACTGTTATCCAAAATGGTCAAATCAGTTCACAACTCCCCCAAGAGTAGATTAGTGTTTCAATTTTCTCACATTCCCTCTAAGTTTTGTCATTTTATTTTTCTTTCATAATAGTCAATCTGATGGGTGTGGGATGGTACCTCAGAGTTGTTTTAATTTTCATTTCTCTATTTAATAATGATTTAGAATATTTTGAATGTTGATAGATAACTTTAATTTCTTTGTCTCAGAATTGTCTGTTCATATCCTTTGACCATTTATCAGTTGGGGAATGATTTGAACTCATATATTCAACTCATTTCTCTATGTATTTGAGAAAAAAAGGTTTTTATTAGAGATATTTGTAAAAACATTTTACAGTATTATGATGTGTATTACTCTCCATCCTATTTCCTCCTGTTTTGTTTCTGACCACTAATTCCCTCAAATTACCCTCTTTTCTATCAACTCTGCCCCCTTACTCTTATCCCCTGCCCCTCCTGCTTTACTGTAGAGTAAGATATATTTCTATGCCCAATTGATGTTATATATTCTCCCTCACTAACACAATTACAATGAGAATCAGGTTCATGAGCTCCCCTCCCCACCTCACCATCTTCCCTTCCACGTTCAAAGCTCTTTTATCCTCTTTTATGTGAGATAATATACCACATTATATTTTTACTTTCCTCCTCCTCTCAATACATTTCTCTTTTTCATGCCTTAATTTTATTATTTTTAGATAGCATTCATATTCAATTCAGACCCTTGTCATCTGTCTATGTTTACTACTTCTAACTACTCTAGTAATGACAAAGTTTTTAGGAGTTACAAAAATCATCTTCCCATGTAGGGTTTAAACTTATTGAATTTATTTTGATTTTTCTTTACTGTTTACTTTGTTATGACTCTCTTGAGACTTGTATTTGAGAGTGACATTCTCCATTCAGCTCTGGTATTTTCACCATCAGTTTGAAAGTCCTTTATTTCATTGAATATCTATTTTCTCCTAGAGGATTATGCTCAAATTTTCTGGGTGAGTGATTCTTGGTTCAAGTTCTAGGCTCATTTATTCTATGGATTATCATGTTCCATGCCATCTAATCTTTGCATGTGAAAACTGCTAAATCTTATGTTATCCTGACTTTGGCTATGGTATTTAAATTGTTGTTGGGAGTTTTTTTTGGCTACTTGCAATATTTCCCACGTCGCCTGGGAAATCTAAAAATTAGCTATATTATTCCTTGCAAATATTCTTTTGGGATTTCTTTCAGGAGGTGATCAGTGAATTCTATCAATTTCTATTTTACTCCCTAGTTTTAAAATAGAAGGACATTTTTGCCTAATAGTTTCTTAAAAGATAATGTCCAAGTTTTTTTGTTTTTTTATCATAACTTTGAGTTAGTCCAATAATCCTTAGATTATTTTTTCTGGATTTGTTTTTTAGGTCTGTTATTTTTCCAGTGAGATATTTCACAACAATTTCTTCAATTATTTCATTTTGGGGGGAATTTGTTTGATTTGTTTGACTCTTGATGTCTCATGGAGTCATTAGCTTTAACTTGCCCAATTCTAATTTATAAAAAATGATTTTTTTTAGTTTTTTTTTTTTAAACCCTTGTACTTCGGTGTACTGTCTCATAGGTGGAAGATTGGTAAGGGTGGGCAATGGGGGTCAAGTGACTTGCCCAGGGTCACACAGCTGGGAAGTGGCTGAGGCCGGGTTTGAACCTAGGACCTCCTGTCTCTAGGCCTGATTCTCACTCCACTGAGCTACCCAGCTGCCCCAAAAAAATGATTTTTTTGAGTGAACTTTTGTCCCTCTCTTTTCATTTGGCCAATTCTAGTTTTAAAAATTTATTTTCTTCAGTGATTTTATACCACTTTTTCCATATGGCTAATTCAATTTTTAAAGATTGTTCTCTTCAGTTGTTTTTATGCTTCTTTTACCAGTTGGCCTGTTTTGTGTTTTTTTAAAAGTAATAATTTCTTCAGTATTTTTGTACTTCCTTTACCAAGCTATTGACTCTTTTTTCATGATTTCCCTGTATCCTTCTCATTTATTTTCCCAATTTTTATTCCATCTCTTTTACTTGATTGTTAAAATCCTTTTTGAGTTCATCTGTTAATTCTTTTTGTGTTTGAAACCAATTCATAATTTTCTTGGAGGCTTTGGATGAAACTGTATTTACTTCTTTGTCTTCTGATTTGGAGTTTTGGTCTTCCCTATCGCCAAAAAATCTTTCTATATTGAGTTTCTTTTTACTGTTGTTTGCTCATTTTCAAACTTTTTTCTTTTCTATTAACTTAAAAAATTGTTAAAGTTGATCTCTAACTGTGGTGAAGGGAGCAATGTTCCAATCACCAGGTCCTTTGTGTAGCTGTCTTCAGAACTAACTCTGGGGATTTATAAGCTTTCACTTCTTCCAAGATTGTGTGATATAAGGAGAGTCGTGTTTAATACTCTCCTGGCCTATACTCTGCTATGTGATTAAAATCAAATGCTCACAAATTTCTCTGATAAAGGTCTAAATTCTCAAAAATATAAATAACTAAGTCAAATTTATATGAATCCATGTCATTTCCCAATTGATAAATGGTCAAAGGGTATCAATAGATAGTTTTCAGATGAAGAAATCAAAACTATCAATAATCATATGAAACAATGTTCTAATTCCCTCTTGAGTAAATAAATGCAAGTTAAAACAACTCTAGGTACCACCTCACACCTATAAGATTGGCCAATATGACAGTGATGGAAAATTATAAATGTTGGAGGGAATGTGGCAAAATTGGGACATTAATGCATTGCTGGTAGAGCTGTGAACTGATCTAACCATTCTGGAGGGCAATTCAGAATTATGCTCAGAGGGCTATAAAACAATTCATACCCTTTGATCAAGAAATATCCCTACAAATACCCAAAGAGATAAAAAGTAGGAAAGGACTATTTGGACAAAAATATTTATAGCTGCTCTTTTTGTGGGGCCAAGAATTGGACACTAAAGGGATCTCTCTCAATTGAGGAATGGCTGAACAAATTGTGGTATATGATGGTGATGGAGCAGGATGATTTCAGAAAGAGCTGGAAAGAACTACATGAACTTATGCAGACTGAAATAAGCATAACTAGGAAAACATTTGTACACAGTAACAACAATTTTATGGATTGATTAAATGTGAGTGACTTTGCTACTAACAGCAATACAATGATCCAGGACAATTCCAAAGCACTTCTGGAAAAGAATGCTACCCATCTCTAGAGAAAGAACTTTTAGAATATAATAGAATATAACATAGAATTATAACATTATTTATCACTTGTTTATTTGGGTATATGTTTTGCAGTTGCAGTTCTATAAGATTATTCGCTTATAAAAATGAATAATATAAAAATACGTTTTGTGTGATAATGAATGTATAACCTAGATTGAATTGCTTTCCAGCTCCTGGAGTGGGGAGGAAAAAAGGAAGGGAGACAATATGGATCATATGACTTGGGGAAACATGTAGAAATTTGTTATTAAAATTGAAAACGAAGCAAAAAAAAACAAAAAAACAAAAAAATACTCTTCACCACCTTGGAACAATGATAGGGTCCTCTGCTCCTCTCTCACTGCAAGCACTGCTGTGTGGTAATGCTACTCCTCATCTGGAAATTATATCCCAGCCCTATGACTTGGATCTATGTATGGGCCATTCAACATGTCTTGCACCCAGAGTCAGCAAAGGCTGCAATATTTGCTACCCTGAACCTTGCAATCTCCTTCTGAGCAGTTGTCCAACCCTATTTATTTTCTGAGGCTAAAAGCTCCAGAAGACTTTACTAATGATTCAGTCACATGCCCCAGCCTCCAAGACCTGTTTTTGTGGTGTGCAGCCTGCCCTGGCTTTCTGCTTTGTGCTCCACTTCCACCCTGGTAAAATAGAATTCTCATGCCAACCTTCCAAATTGTTTGGGGCTGAAAAAAATTCCCTCCATCTTTTTGAGTGTTCTACTACCCCAGAATTCATTTTGAGGTGCTGTATCATAGTTTTGGGGGCAGTAATTTGCTAGAGATTAGGTGAGTATGTGTAGCTTATTCACCATCATGGCTCCATCCCTTCCAAAAATCATATTTTGAAATGTATTAAATAAAACACAGTACATGGTGTCACAAAGGAAACCAAATATAAAAGAAAAAAAAGAATTTTATGAATACCTGGTTAAGAACTAATGATTTGATGCAACCTCGTTCTTTGACAAATAAAGAAACCAAGGCTCAGAAATGGAGAGTGAGTTTTCCCACATCATACAGCAAGGCAGAGGCAGAGTCAGCACTAGAAGTCAGGTTTCCTAACAATATTCCTAAATTTAATCAGGCAGGGTAAGGAACAGCCATCACCGAAGCCCACTAAACCCAAAAGATGAACACATTCAGATGTGCCCTTTATATTTGTCCTTCCACATCATCTCAAACTTTTTTTTAATCCACTTTGCATAGTTTTCATTGGAGATCAATATTTCTCTAAGACTTAAAATCTATATTGCAGCATTACAGGCAGAGGACTTAAAAAATTCAAAGTAATGTTGTCAACATTCCAAGATATTTTATTAATCTTCTCCAGTTGTGATAACACCTGAGAAATGAGCCACATTGCCTCTGGATCTTTTGACAGTGATAGTTTGCAGGAATCAGTGACAGAGACAATTACAAGGTTGGGCCAGGCATGATCTGCCTGGGAGCTTGGAGCTTTAAGATTGAACTTGTACATCAACCTTTTCAAAAATTAATTCATTGTAAGGCCTTCAGAGAATCTGCATTATTTGAGTTCACAAGATCATGGGGTTTTGAGCTTGAAGGGACACTCTGCCCTAGGTTAATCACATCGCTTTACTGATGAAGAACTTTGGAATCAGAAAAGAGAGGTGATTCCTGAAAGAATGAATACTAAATGGAAGACCCAGGATTTGAGTCCAGATTAATTGACTAATATGTCCCATGTTCCTTCAACTATAAAATACAAATAATTATTCATTCATTTTAAGCAAGTAGTATATCATACAGGCTCCCAGGTAGCTAATAGTTAAGTATAAAGATAACATAATTTGAGTACTAATCATAAAGAATTAGCATGGCATATTGGATAAAGTACTACACTTAAACTCTTTGAGACTTGGATTTATATCCTGCCAACAGTTACCAGTTATTTGAACCTGAAAATTCAGTTCATATTTCTAAACCTCAATTTCCTTGACCATTAATAATGATAATATTTTAGTATATATATAGAGGGAATGTGAAGTAATGGATAGAGTGCTGGACATGGAGTTAGGAGGAGATGAATTTGAATCTTCCCTCAGACACTTTACTAACAAGTGACCCTGGGCAAGTCACTTATCTTTTGTGGACCTCAGTTTCCTCACTATCTTGCATATGACACTTAGAGGCTCAAATAATATGATTGTCAACTTAAAATTGGCTTATAAATTTGGTTTTTATTTTTTTAGAACCATAGTCAAGTCCTAGCTTGAATTATTAATATTTATATAATCCTGAATAAGTTACTTTCCCTGAGTGATGGTTTCTTCATTCAAAAAATCAAGGTAGCAATAATTCCATTACCTAACTCATGGAATTACTGTGAAGATCAAATGAGAAATTATATGTAAAGCACTTTGTAAGCCTTAAAGTCTCATGGAAATAGTAACTTACATTTCAATAGAACCATAGGATTTAAGGTTGGAAAAGACTTTAGGGATCATTGAGTCCAGAAATTTCTTTAAAGAACAAAAGATTTTTAAAAACAACCTCTCCACAAAAACTCTTTGTTGAAGTACTAGAATTATTCATATTTTATATTAAAATTACAGTTAACATTTTATACGGTGCTACAAGGGTTGCACAATACTTTTTATGTGAACTCATCTGATAAAATAAACAAGCCGAGCTTGCAAGAAGTTGAATTACTTACCATATAATTATTAGTTATCACATCAAGTCTTAAATCCCAGTCTCACAACTCAAGATCCATAGCTGCTTTTGGTACATTTTAACAGTAAAGTTATTAGTAATCATTGCATAAAATAACAGATCTTTAAAAGAAATTAGAGATGAACTACACATATTTATTATTATTTTTACACGCTGTTTAATTTGATCCTACCAACTACCTTAAGAATGTAGTTAATGAAAGTATTATTATTCACATTTCATAGATGAGACAATTGAGATTCAGAAACTGAAATGATAATCTCAAGGCCATAAAGACAATTGTTAGTTGTGTTAGAACCACTACACCAAGTTCGAATGCCTCTCTGTCCCTTTCTGCTCCAAATCTGCTGCTTATAGAAGTGAGAAATAAATCCAAGGGAAAATACAAAAAGAAGATTGGGGAATGTTTTTAAAGCCCTAAAGAAGAGCATTGTGAGAAGAGGAGGCTGTGGTGGTAACCATTGCCTGAAACAAAGGAAATAACTGGAAACTGATTAGAGAACTGGTCAGAGCTGAAAAGAAATAGGAAGCTGTTTCTCAAATGAAGTAGAGGTAGTATTGCATAAGTGGAAATAGAGTAGGATTATAATAAAGAGTATTGAGCTGAGTCCTTCATTTGCCAGTTATTATATGGTCCTGAGAAAATAAATAAATTTTGACTTACCTTTCTATAAAATAGAGCTCATAACATTTACCTTCATATGAGAACATTTTTATAAAATTGAAAGCAGTGTATAATTGTAAGGTATCATTATCTATTCTAAAAAGAGCATCTCCATTTTCTAATTATATTTTTTCCATTATAATTCTAACATTCACATGACATTGAAGGTCTATTGCAGCTGCATGTGGTTTGTGACCATCACTAGGGAAATGAGGACAAATCAGTGTCATACCATATACTTCGTCATCTTTTTTCCTGTCCATCGCCACCACAGAAATATAAAAATTCATATCCAGGTTAAATCACGTTACAAACAACATAAATGACAGCCATTAGCCTGAATATTAATGCACAAAAAGTAATGATGGCAAGGTGGAGATGTAAGGCTATCCAGCTGGTGGTGGTAATATTCTGTTTATGGCTTGCCTGTTAATTATTTAATCAACAAGCATTTTTTAAACACTTGCAATGTCAGCCACTGGCTAGAAAACAGGAATTTAGATTTATAAATAAGGTAGTCTTTCACCTCAAGAAGTCTCCCTTCTATTTGAATGTATAACATACTCATATAAGATATACACAATTAGATAAGACAGGGTGTATTTTTTAAAAATAAGCTCACTGTGATGGCAGTAGGCATTGTGACACTGGCTTATTTTTTGGTACCAACTAGGAAAGTCAACCCCTTCACCTTTTAGATTATAAGGCACTTGCTTGCCCCTCTGCTCCACTTTTAACTTTTTAGACTTTGCCACCATGCCTCAGTTACCATTTCAACATGGAACTGTCTTGCAATAATCCATCTCCCTTGTTCCCATTTCTTCCATTGATGATTTTCCTCTTGGACAATTCTTGGAAAAATAAACCTTAGGGCCAGTTTATTTGGCTCTGTCTGTCACAGGTAGCTATATTTCTATTTGTACTCCAAAGACACATAAACCTTTACAGTCTAAATAGCAGGTTACTGTTCTTGTTGGTTCAGAACCATCAACATATCCTGAGTTTTGTCACAAAAGTGGAGTAAAGGAAATAAGAAATTAGTGCAACCCTTGATGAGGGTTAATGAAAATGTCACAGACATGGGAAAAGATGAGCAATGAGGCATATGATCCAAGAATGACTCAGTCCTATTTATGAGCATTCAAGAAAAAACATATACAAAAGCAAAACTCTGAAACTGATCTGAAAAAAGCACCCCATATGTTTAGGCTGGAATCTTTTAAATTATACTTTGAAAAAACATGGTCCAACTATAAAGAAGGAGGATAGCCCTGGGTAATACTGTAAAATGATTCAATTAAATATAATGCAACATCACAAAATGCAATAAAATACAATTCAACTCAATTAAATTCCACCTAGTTTTTCATAGAATATTTCATAAGTATCTACTATGTCCAAAATTCTGTGCTAAATTCTGGGAAATGTGAAAATAAATAAAACATGGTCACTATCTTCAGGGTGCTTATAATCTAATAGGAAAAATAATTAGCCTAAATAGGAACAAAAAATGGAACATCTTAAATATCTAATGATAACATCAATAGCTTGCATTTATATTATGCTTTATAATTCCACTAATAATAAAATACATTTAGAGGGTTGGCACTGATGCGTTTATCATTGGACCAATTTATTTATTTATTTATTTTAATGAGTTTATTATTTATTTATAACATTTTTTTCTTTTTAAATTTTGAGTTCTAAATTCTCTCTTTTATTCCAGTCTTTTAACCTCACCCACTGAAAAGGTAAACCAAATGATATAACTTTACATGTGAAGTCATGCAAAATATATGCCCATATTCAACCATATCACAAAAAAGAAAGAAAGCTAAAAAGTTACACTTCAATTTGCACTCAGAGTTCATCAGTTCTCTTCAAACCTTTTCATGCTATATTTTCAGAACTAGTTTTGGAACTCTGCAAGTTTTGGATATTTCCAAGTTGGTGTGATGTGGTGAGAGGTGTGGTCACTACTCTCCTGGTCTGCATTTTGGTCTTTGACCAGAAAGGGCCTCTGATTTCCTGTAGCTTTCCTGAACCATAAGTACTGGTGCTCCTCTTGGCCCAGGAACCCTTAAGAGGATCCTTGTTCTCCTGCAGCCTTAGGTGCTAGTGCTTTTCTTTGCATTGGAATCACAACAAGGGCTTCTGTTCCTTTCTGACCAATCACAAGTGCCCCTCTCTACCANTTCTTCTTCTTCTTCTTCTTCTTCTTCTTCTTCTTCTTCTTCTTCTTCTTCTTCTTCTTCTTCTTCTCCTTCTTCTCCTTCTTCTCCTTCTTCTCCTTCTTCTTCTCCTTCTTCTCCTTCTTCTCCTTCTCCTCTTTCTCCTCCTCCTCCTCCTCCTCCATCTTGTCTATGCCTTAATCCAAGTAATTAGTTAGAAATGCTTTAAAAAATGGCTAAGGACAAATTTCTGTGGCACTCCAATAAAACTAACTTCAAGACTCATCCCCATTAATTACTAGTTGGAGAATATCGTTTAGTTACTTTGTGTGCTATCTTCTTCTATAAAATGAGGATGGGGCAGAACAAAGATTGTGGAATATAGGCAGCAGTCCAGCTGAAATGTCCCAATTTTTTTTCTCAAAACAATTTTAAAATCATACGTGATGCAGAGTGAAAGGAGCAGAGCCAGAAGAACATTGTACACAGAGACCAATACACTATGGTACTTGAACTGGTGAGAAATTTGTGTAAGTCAAGATGATTATATGAATTTGAGAGATATTGTGGAGGCAGAACCTGTCCACTCTTTGAATAAGGATAATGAAAGAGAACAAGGAGACAAAGATGATTTCAACATAACAAATATGGATGACCTGAGAGACAACAATGTTCTCAAAATCAGGGAGGATTGAAAGATGGGAAAGTATAAATATAAAGATATTGATTTCAATTTGAATATATTGCATTTGTAGTAAGCCCAGATCAAACAACCATATGAGTTACTCCAGCAGAATTAAATAGCTTGGTAGTAGAAGTTTAAAAGATAGATGGTAGATGTTATTGATTATTGATCAGTGAAAAGGAGCAAGACCCAATACTTCTGGACTGCGAAAGATGATAAAGGGAGAGAATGAAATTAGATAGCTTTATACACATCAATTGAGATTTGAATGTAAATGGCAAGAACTCTTATTAAATAAAATATTTTTAAATTAGAAAATAAAATCACTAAGATATTTAAATGAGAAACCTACTTAAAACAAAGATTTCACAGAAGACATGTGAAATATAAGAAAATGTTTTAGGTAAATGTGAAAAATCTAAATGTTAATTATGATCTCAAACCAGAGAAGAGTAAAATTAGATGTAATCAAGAGAGAAGAAGGGATATAAGGTATATTTTAAAGCCTCAAAGATTATAATGTAATATCATAGTATGTGTATATTATATATACATATATACTACAAATTTAAAGAAAACATTTGTATGTGACCTTAGTGGCATCATATCTAAATAATTGAAAGAAAATTGACAATTAAAGACCAATGTATTATTACATAAACTGCTATATAGTCATGCTTCTGTAAATTGAGGAATGTGTATTTGATGGACTCTTGAGTCTCTTCCAATTCCAAATATAGGCTCTTATGTGTGTTCCATTCTTTATACATACAATTAATTTCATCCAAAGTTTTACATTAAATGTAGAAGCCTACATTGGCCTTATAAAATTTTATCCAATGAAATTTTGTTCATTGTTCTAACCTGTCATCTTTTTAAATTTTGATTCACCATCAAAAGTCTAATATAACTCCTCTTTTTGACATCATTCATTTGAACATGTTGTTTTTGTCTTCATGTCAATTGTAGTAATGCTTAATATAAAAGATCCCAATAAAACATCCGACAGAATTCCAATAAAGTTCCAACTTCATGGGTTCAGTGATCCTTTAAATAATGCTTTATGAGTAAAGTTTATAAAAGCAATTCCAATATCCCTAACTGTACTACCACCTTTCCTAAATTTCTATGTTTTATCCACAAGAGTATAATGAGATACTCTGTTCAATGTTTTTTCTGAAGTTAATATATCTTATCTTTGATACCCTGGCCTCCCCTTTCCTTCCTATTGCCAGCAATCTATCAGTTTAATAATAATAATGAAAAAGAAAATGAGATTAGTTTGGCATGATCAGCTTTATATTAGGAAACCTATAGCAAAAATGTACTATGATCAATTCTGAATGAATTAACTCTTATCAACAATGCAAGCATCCAGGGCAACACTAAGGGACTCAAAGCTATTCAACACCATAGAAGGAACTAGTGGCGTCTGAATTCAGATTGAAGCATATCATTCTTCACTTTATTTCCTCCACGAATTTTTCTCTAGTGGAAATATATGTGTTTCAGAACATCTTGAATGTGGAAGTATGTTTTGTCTGATAAGACATGTATAACCTATATCAGTGATGGCAAACTTATGGCATGAGTGTCAAAGATGGCACACCAAGCACTCTTTGTGAACATATGACATCCCCCCATGAGTTCATTACTAGAAAGGCACTTTCTTCCTCCCCTGTGTGGGGGAGGGAAGGGGCAAAACATACCTGGCACTTGGTGGGGAAGAGGGGCATGGCATTCAGACTCTAAAAGGTTCACCATCACTGACCTCTATCATATTACCTGCTCCCTTAGGGAGGGAAAGGAATAAAAGTAAGAGAACATGGATGGCAAAATGTCAGAAAATGATTATTAAAAATTGTATTAACATATAAAAATTAACTTTGAAAAATAGAAGACACTGTAGAAGAACATTGGGGGAAGAAGATGTTAAAAAGGGATGCTGTAGATATAACTTTAACTGATGTATCTTTGAAGTCCCTTACTAATATGACATTCTGTAGTCCTGTGATTCAGTGGCTTATTCTTACCACTCTACATGTTCACAAACCATTCATGAATACACTATCCATAAAGTTCATTTTTAAATGAATTCTTAAACTTTTTTTAGATTTTAAAATCTAAAATTTTCTTAAATTTAATTTAGAAACATATCTTTTGCCTTTTTAATATAATTTTTTGCTTTATTAATTTTGAAAATTACTTAAATGCTAGTGTATGAGTGGAAGCAGTTTGACATTACTAAGAGGAGAACAAAAGGCTTGAGAACCATGCAGTAAACTAGAAATACATGAAGGTTGAAGAAGGAGTTTATGTCAGGAAAAGTAACAATCCAGAATCTTCTTATATAATCCTAGTCAATACCTTGTAAGACTGAAATATAGAAAACCAAAAAAAAAAAAAAAAAAAGAAAGAAAGAAGGAAGGAAAGAGAAGAAAAGAAATAAGTAGAAATGAAGTTTGGATTTAAACAATTGAGTGTCTCAGCAAAGAATCAGTCAATCAACAATTTGAAATTAGATAAAGGGATTAGGAGAAGAAATCCAAGGCACAATGGACAAGAAAAAAATATGATGTAAAAATTTTGAGATAAGGATTGGTTCTTTTTTTGCCTTTTAAAAATATTTGATTTATATTTTTTGCCTTTTAAAATTTAGTATTAATTTTAGTATTATTTTCTTTTTATAATTTAAGTTCCAAATTCTTTCTTTTCCTCCAAACCCTCCCCACCCACTGAGAAGACAAGCAATATGATATTGATTATAAATGTGAAATAAAGCAAAACATATTAGCATATTACCCATATTTCAAAAAAAGCAAGAAAAATAAAGAAATTTGAGAAAAATATTATTCAATTTGTATTCAGAATTTATCAGTTCACTCTCTGGAGAGACATAATTTTATTGAGAGCCTTATAATTATTCTATCACATTTAACTTTTTACACTTCTCTAAAACTTGTGTTTGCATGTGACATTTTCTATTCAGTTCTAGACTTTTCATCTTAAAGGCTTTATAATTCTCTATTTCATTAAATATCCATTTTCCTCACACTATAAGAAATGACAAACAGAATGATTTCAGAAAAACCTGGAAAGGTCTATGTCAACTGATGCAGAGTGAAGCAATCAGAACCAGCAGAACATTGTACACATTAACAGCAATATTTTATAATGATCACTTGTGAAAGACAGCTATTCTAACAAATATGACTATCCAAGACAACTCTGAAGGACTTATGGCAAAGAATACAAACCACCTCCAGAGAAAGAATTGATTGAGTCTGATGGAGTCTGAATGCATATCAATGCATACAATCTTTTCATTTTATTTTATTATTTTTTATTTTAGTATTTTGGTTTTATATGATTATTCTCTTACAACATGACCAATATGGAAATGTTTTATATGATCATACATGTATAACCCAGATCAAATTGCTTACCATTTCAGGGAGTGGGGAAAGAAGAGAGGGAAAGAGAAAATTTCTATCTTGGAATTTTGGAAAATGTGCGTTAAAATTTTTATTAAATGTAATTGGAAAAATAAAATATTAAAATATAAATCCATTTACCCTCTAGACAATTATATTCAGTTTTGCTTGGTAGTTTATTCTTCATTATAATTTTACCTCCTTTACCCACCAGAATATGATCTACTAAGTTTTATACTCCTTTAACATGAAAACTTCTAAATCTTGTGTGCTCCTAACTATAGGTCCATTTGAATTGTTTCTTTCTCCCTGCCTGAAGGATTTTCTCTCTTACTTTGGAAATCTGGAACTGTCTATAATATTCCAGGTTTTTTTCAGAAGATTTTTCTTCATTGAATATTTCTACCTTCTTTTTCATTTAACCTATTTTGCTTTTTAATGAGTTCTTTTTTCCATGCCTTTTTGTGCTTTTTTTTCCAAGCTGTTAATTTTCTTTTCATAATTTTCTTGCTTCTCTTTCATTTCTTTTCATAACTTTTCTTTATCAATACTCTAATTTTTTTTAAATTTTCCATGGTCTTTTGTTGTGTTTGGATCCAATTAACATTTTTTTCTTGAAGTTGTTTTTTTTTTAATAGTTGTTTTCACATTGCTGTCTTCTTCTGAGTTAATGTCATGGTCTTCCATGACAATGAAGTAGCTTTTTTATTTTTAAAAATTTTTTTGGTTTGCTTATATTTAAAGCCAATTTCTTGCCTTTGAACTTTATGTTAAAGTTGGGTTCTGCTCACCTGGGCGTAGTGGGGGAATGACCTAAGCTGTAGTTTTTTTTTTTTTTTTTGTGCTTCTGTTTGCAGAGCTAGTTCTGGGGCTCTGCAAGTTTTCGATATGTCCAAAGTAGTGTGATATAGGGAGAGGCATTGTCACTCCTCTTCTGGTCTGTACTCTGGTCATCCCCAGGAAGGTCCTCTGGTCCCCTGCAGCCACAAGCACTAACTAGCACTCTCTTTGCCTTGGAACTTCTACTAGGTCCCTTGCTGTCTTGCGACAGATTTCCAGCACTCCTCTCTCCCCTGGAATAGAACCCCAAACTGCATATGGGCAACATTTGTACTCAGTGGCCTGTTATCTCTTTTTGACCAGTGTTTAAACATCTTACTATCTCTGCGCTGAGAATTCCTGAAACTGCTACAGAGGCTGCTGTTATTCTTGTCCTACAGTCAGACTCTCCACTCTGGTGTCACAGACTTCTGATGACCTCCTAAGTTTTCTTAGGCTGAAGAAAAAAAAAAGTCTCACCCTAAACTTTTGTTGGCTCTGCTGCTCCTAAATTTTGGGTTGAGGTGTTATTTTATAGTTGTTTGGATGGTTAAGTTGAAAGAACACAGCTGACTGCCTCTGATCTGCTATCTTGGCTCTGACCCCTCCTAACAATGAACGAGTTTTTTATGTGGTTGTTCGGAAGGAATAAGTCAATATTCTAATCACAGCTGGCCATAAAATCATGTATGAAAAAAAAGGTCCAAAACTTAGATACAACAAGCAACTTGAGGAGGAAAGGATCATACAATGGCCCAATCAGGACATTATATTTACTCTTAGAATTTTCCTCATTCCTAAAATAAGTCTCCTCACCCCAAACCCATCAGCATCAATTCCTTGGAAAATGGTAAGTATTTGGTTTTGGTTCTGAAGCAGGATTTCAAAAATCTTTATTTCTTCTTTACCTTATAGATATGGAGCAATGACTATTTGCAGAGAAAATCTAGAAGTATACTATACCCTGTCATGTGACTTTGGGCTAATCACTAAATGTCTCAGTGCTCTAGGCAATGTCCTAAGACTCTAAGTTACAGAGAAGGTGCCACCTTTAATTGGTAGAGGGAGCTTCCCATCTGGGAGTTCCTGAGATCCATGAAAGCCCAGGTAAATTCCTTGTGCCTATACCTCCTAAAAATTTCAAACATTTATTGGCTAGAGGACTGGCCTTGGAGTCTGCTTCCTCATCTGTAAAATTGGGAAATTGTTACTTGCACAATTAATTTTATCAGGTTCTTATGAGGATAATGTGAGATAATAAATGTAAAGCACTTTGTAACTAAAATGCATTATATAAATTTAATGTGGCACCATTGTTAAAAAGTCTTGAGCAATTTCATATTTGTTTTTCTTCCTAATTTATTATTGTCATTTTCTTATCTGTTAGTAAAATTGAATGCACTGTTTTTTTTCCTACCACCAGCTGACAAATGAGGGTAGATGGAAATTACAATCAAAAGAGTTATTCTTACTATCAAGATGGATGAGTGTGAAGGAAGGCAAAATGTTGATTCTTTGGATACCCAAGTAATAACAGTAGAGCCTATTGCAGATGTAGATTTGGCATCTTTCCTACAGCATTTTTTAACATACTAAAATATTTCTGGGCAATATATGTCCCATGAATTATTTGGTCCTGAATGGCTCTGTAGCAGAAATCTATCAAGCGTGTCTGCACATTGCCAATAATGATGTTCCCAGCAGTTCAGGTATTCTCATTCTGTTGGCTTCCAACCCAGCTTTGGTATGTGCATCTTGCTTAAGAATTCATATATTCAAGAAACTGCCTGTGAGGTATCTGTCAATCTGATAAGAGAGATCCATTCCTGTAATGTCACTGGTAGAGAATAAGTCTCTTTTAACAGCCATCTTATAGCATCTCTTCAGGTGCAAATATTTTCATATCTATGGTACCAGATGATTAAATTCTTCTTGAAGGGAAGTAAACCCTTTTATCTCCTCTGTACATCCTCTAAGCATCAGAGAAAGTGCTGGAAGATTGTCAACCCCTCACAAAAGCTGATATTTGCTAACACTCAAGTGAAGATTTAATTTTCCAGTTGATAAGATGCAGAAATAATTATATGGAATAACTCAGGTGATGATTTGTTTCACAAGGACAATATAAAACAAAGTATAAAAATTACCATGTTGTTATAATTATATTTTTGTTATTAATCTGTTAAATATTAATTTTGCTAGTATATAAGCTAAAGACATAAATTGACAATGATTATAATTATTATATACTTGTATATACATACTTATAATAAAGTATTTTATGTGGATAAAAACCACCAAATTAATAGTTGTCATATGGTTTTGTTTACAGAAAAAGATGGGCTTATGATGGTGATATATAACTATGGTAATGCTACTAGAATTTCCAAACTGATTATCTCTTGTGGCGTATGGACTTATTTGTCAAGGCAGATATATGTATTCAGTTGCAGAAAGGAATGTTTATCCATTGAACTTAAGTGTTAAAAAAAAAAAGAAGTAAGGACTTGGCTGTGTATTGTTTATATCTGAACTCCATTAAATATTGGATGGGAAGAATGAGAAGAATGATCTACTGAGAATCCAAATGGTAGAGCGGAGTAAGAATTAGCCTCAGAGTGAGAAAAAATAATAACCTGTAAAATAATAAACCAAAAATTAACGAATTCTACAGAACACAAGAAAAAAATAATAATAGTGTGATAGTGACTTGTGCAAAGGCAATTTCTATCTGAACTCCATTAAACTAAACTGAAATCTGATAATGATGATGAGGATGAGGATCAGGATGATTCTGACCATATCTATGGCTTCGAGGGGAGCATATGGTGACAGATTGTTTCTACCAATGCATATCAATACCTTCTCACAATTTTGTCTTCTTAAAGAGTTCCCTGGGGCACTGGCAGATAAACCCATTTCCTAGGGTCACTCAGTCAGGATATACCACAACAGCTACAGCAACACAATTTCAGCTTCAGCCACTCCCACCACAACAACAATGAGAAGCAGAGCCACAACTACCACAATCATCAGACTCACAATATCCATAACTGCCACTGCCACAGTCATGTAATTTCGTTTGGATTCAATAAGGATAAATTTCCCAATATGTGCTTACGATGCACAGAGAACAATGCATTTGAGTTTGTATCCAGAGGTTATCAAACCAATAAATGAATGCAATACCTACAAATATCTTCATTCCTTAAGGCAAAACAAAATGAAGATAAAGATATCAAGGTGAAGGCTAAATAACTTAAAATATTTAATGATTTTTCTGAAAGAAAAACTAAATAGTGCAAAAAATCTTAAAAATAATCAACAGCTACAGTATTCCCTTCTTAATACACATGTTTAGAATTGTATAGTGGACTATCCACAATTTGGAAAACACATTCCTGCATTATGAATTTAGAAATTGAGCCCAGCACCCAAACATAGCTACAGGAAAAAAATGCATGTCAAAAAGAGAAAGATTTGACATAGATTCTTAGACTATATAATAAATATATTTATTTTTGTTTGAAAATATAGAAATAATTTTAATAAAACTATATCCATTTGCTTATCACTAAGAGAGGCTAAAAACAAGCAGATACCATGAAATTTGTTAAAAGTAAGCTCAAGTTTCTTTTATTCAGATTGAGCTCATGAAATTAGTTAGATTCAAGAATGGAATCAAAAGGCCTCCCATAATTGACTTCTCAAACAAATATGATAACAAAATATGAAGAAAAAATGTGAATTGAGTGAATTTGTAAAATTGAGTTGATCATAATGGTATCTTTAGGCATGTTAAGAAAAGTAATCAATGTTAGACTATTCAAAGTGATAATGGAGAATGTGAACATCATACAAGGATGTAAAAACTCAACATATACTGAATACCTAGCAAGACGTAATCTGATAGCTAACAAATATTAGAGTCATATAATCATGCTACAAATACAGAAAAGAACATATCATGGAAAACTTAATGTATTATACGAGAACCAAACTATAATCCCAGACTCAGCTACAATAAAAATTATAAGCATGAGGGTGATAGTGATGAAAAATATTCAAAGCTATGTATTGAAGAATATTATGTGATATCAGTAATAAATTATTATGTAAGAACTAAACATTTTGGCAAGAAACACTTGAGTTAAGATCTTTGATTAAATAGGTGGAATCCTGCAGTTGTAATCCTAGACCCAGTCCTAATAGTTGTGTTGTATTTAAGAGGATAAACTGTGAGAAGGCATTGGTAGAAACAATCACTCCACATCTCTGAGTCACAGATTCTTTACTTACAAAATAAGAATCTAGGACCAGGTGGTGTCTAAAGTTCCCTTAAAGTCAAACGTCTTATTGATATTAATAAATATTGACTAATTAGTACTGTACTAAATGATATCATCTAACAGATTTCCATTCCCTGTTTAATTACATATGGAGATAGGGAGGCAAAAAGAAGGAAATAATGGAAAAAAATCAGAGTTCTAATGCAAAAATTCCAGAAAACATTTCAAATTAGCATAGAAGTTTATCAGTACACTTTACCCTTTCCATCTACATCTCTAGTAAAAGACGATTCTCATCAATGTTAAGAATTAAAAATTAATACCCTTAAAATCTAAAATCATAAAACATTTCATTATATTCATGGGATCATAAAGTAATATGCAAAAAGATGGTTTTAGTCTTGATTTTGTCATCACTCATAAGTAATGTTCTATTTATATATTTATAAACTCTAAAATTCCTTTTTCTGATCACAATGTTTTCATTCTATATTTCCCTCTGTTTTACAGACTCTTAAAATTTTACTCCATTTTTCCTTTTTACTTCCATTTACTACAACTTTCATTTCTTTCATAAGCCATCACCCCTGCACTGTCTATATTCTCTTTCATTCCCTCTCTTAACCCTTTAGCTAATCAGTTCAACCCTACACTATCTTCTTCACTTCATTTTTTTGCCCACTGAACCTAATGTTTCTCTTTCACTGGCGAGCCTCAGACTTGAGTTTCTTCCACCATCAACTCTCTTCTTTCCTATTCCTACTCCTAATTAAACTGGAGAAAATCATGGGACCATGCTGACTAGGTCCACTATAAAGTTTTCTTATGTGATCTAAACCAGACTCTCACTGCAGTCAGGCAATCCTTTTTTACCTCCTTAATCAATTTATCAACTCAGTCATCACAACAGATTTTCTGAACCTTCTCTGACTCCTACACTCTCAAATCTATCAGCTGAGAATCTTTCTTCATATTTCACTGAAAAAATATTAATATGTCATTTGCAGAAAGATCCTTCTTCTCCTCACCTCTTCTCACACTACTTAGTTGTCTTTTGACACTTCATCCATTAAAATAAAATGTCTTTTGGAAAGACTTTTATGAAATGATGTTTGTGTGGTTGGGAGAAATGGTGCTTTAAATACTGCCACAAAATCTTCTTTTAAATAGTGCTTTAAGATCTTTTTTTAATAGTAGTTTGATATCTTTTGCTTTTTACTAGTTTTCAGATATTGTCACTTAGAATGTAAATTTAAACTTTTTGCTTTCCCTATGCCCTACTCCTAGTTCATATGGATTTGCCTGACATTCCAAGCCTGAAGGGAGGGGACAGACACAAAAGAACTTGAAGGTCTATAGATGATGTTGTACATTCTTCCATTTGATAAGAGTTTGGAAGGCTGAGAAAGGACACCCAAAAAACGTTGAAGGACTGACAAACAGGACATAGGAGGGAACATCACCCAAGTGCACTAGGGTTCTTTTCAATTAATGGAAGATCTTTATGATGAAGAGAAATCCCCCAAGCCCTATGTATGCCTCCTTCCTCTTTTCATGTTCTTGTTCATGTTCATGTTCATAAAGGGGTTTCATACCCCTTCTACTTCTCAGCATGGAATGATCCTAGAATGTCCACTAGAGGAATGATCTGAGGAAGGCTAGAGAATTCTCAAGGATATGAGGACAATTCCCCACAAGCTCAATAAATCTAGCAACCTGAAATTAAAGGGGTGGCTTCAATTCTGCCCCTGCAGTGATCATTCCACCACCCTGGGCTCTTTTCACCACCCTGGCCAAAGTATCTTTAACACCCTTGAATCAACACTTTCAAGCTTTCAGAATTGAACAAGCCATTAAAGAACTTCCTAAGAAAAAATCCCCATGGTCAGATGGATTTACAAATGAATTATATCAAACAGTTAAAGAACAACTAATCCCAATACCATAAAAACTATAGGACAAAACAAGCAAAGAAAGAGTCCTACTAAATTCATTTTATGACACAAATATGCTGATACCTAGGTAAAGAAGACCAAAAACAGAGAAAGAAAATTAAAAAACAATCTCCTTAATGGACATAGGGATGCAAAAATCTTAAATAAAACATTAGCAAACAGACTACAACAATATATCACAAGGATTATTCACTCTGACCAAGTGAAATTTATACTAGGAACCAAAGGCTGATTTAATATTAGGAAACCCATTAGCATAATTGCCCATATCAATATTCAAACTAACAGAGATCACATGACTATCTCAATAGATGCAAGAAAAGCCTTTGACAAAATACAAAACCCATTACTTTTGAAAACACTAGAAAGCAGAGGAATAAAAGGGCCTTTTCTTAAAATAATAGCTAGCATTTATTTAAAACCATCAGCAAGTATCCTGCACCGGTTAGAAGTTAGAAGTTAGAAGCCTTCTCAATAAGATCAGGAGTGAAGTAAGGATACCTATTATTATCACTATTAGTTATTATTTTACTCAAATACTAGCTTTAGCAAGTAGAGAAAAAAATAACTGAAGGAATTAAAATTAGGCATTAAGGACACTAAACTATCACTTGCTGTTAATGACGTGATAGTATACTTAAAGAATCCTAGAAAATCAACTAAAAACTAGTTGAAATAGTAATTTTAGCAAAGTTGCAGGATAAAAAATAAAGCCACATAAATCATCAGCATTTCTCTATATTTCCAAGAAAACTCAGCAGGAAAAGTTAGAAAGAGAAATTCCATTTAAAATTACTCTAGACAATATAAAATACTTGGAAATCTATTTACCAAGACATATGAACAAAACTACAAAACACTTTTCACATAAATAAAAGTATATCTAAATAATTGGAAAAACATTAATTGCTCATGAGTAGGCCAAGTTAATATAATAAAAATGACAATCCTACATAAATTCATTCATTTGTTCAGTGTCGTACCAATCAATTGCCAAAAACTATTTTATAGAACTAGAAAAAATAATAACCAAATTCACCAGGAAGGACAAAAGGTCAAGAATACTAAGGAAAGAAAAAAAAAGTAATGGATTGTGGCCACACAGTACCAGATCTTAAACTATATTATAAAGCAGTAATCAAAACAATCTGATACTGGCTATGAAATAGAAAGGTGGATCAATAGAATAGATTTGGGTAAATGACCTTGATAATCTAGTATTTGATAAATAAAAAGATCTTAGCTTTCAGAATAAGAACTCACTATTTGACAAAAACTTCTGGGAAAGAAAACTGGAAAACAGTATGGCAAAAATTATTTTTAGATCAATATCTCATATATACTAAAATAAAATCAAAATGGGTATATGATTTAAACATAATGAGTGATATTACAAGTAAATTAGAGGAACATAGAATAGTACACTTGTCAGACCTATGGAGAAAGGAAAAGTTTATCCCCAAAATCAGAGATAGAAAGTATTACGAGATGTAAAATGATTGGTTTTGATTATACTAAATTTAAAAGGGCTTGTGTAAACAAAAACAATGCACTAAATTTAGAAGAAAAACAACAAATAGAAAAAATTATATAAAAAATTTCTCTGATTTCTCAAATATATAAAGGTCTGATTTCTTTTTTATTTATTTTTTTAAACCCTTAACCTCTGTGTATTGGCTCCTTGGTGAAAGAGCAGTAAGGGTGGGCAATGGGAGACAAGTGACTTTCCCAGGGTCACACAGCTAGGAAATGTCTGAGGCTAGATTGGAACCTAGGACCTCCCATCTCTAGGCCTGACTCTCAATCCACTGAGCTACCCAGATGCCCCCCTGATTTCCCAAATATATAGAGTACTAAGTCAAATTTAAAAAAATCCAAGTCATTCCCCAATTGATAAATTGTCAAATGATATGAATAGGCAGTTTTCAGTTGAAGAAATCAAAGCTATCAATAATTATATGAAAAATGTTCTAAATCCCTCTTGATTAGAGGAATGCAAAGTAAAACTCTGAGGTACCAACTAACTCACACCTATCAGATTGTCCAATGTGACAGTAAAGGAAAATGATAAATATTGAAGGGAATGTGGCAAAATTGGGACACCAATGCTTTGCTGATGGAGTTGTGAATTATGCCCAAAGGGTTATAAAAGAATATATTCCTTTTTATCCAGTAATTCCACTAATGGGTCTGTATTCCAAAGAGACAAAAAATGGGAAAGGACCTATTTGTATATATAAATATAAATATTTATAGCTTTTTTTTCTAGTGGCAAAGAATTAGAAACTAAAGTGGTGCCCTCAATTAGAGAATGGCTGAACAAATTATGGTATATGATGGTGATGGAATACTATTGTGCTACAAGGAATTTTGAGCAGGATGATTTCGTAAATAGCTGAAAAGACCTATGTGAACTGATGCAGAGTGAAATAAGCAGAACCAGGAGATCATTATACACAGTAATTGCAATATTGAAACAGCAATAGCTCAGTGGATTGAGAGCCAGGCCTAGAGATGGGAAGTCCTAGGTTCAAATCTGGCCTCAGACACTTCCCAGCTGTGTGACCCTGGGCAAGTCACTTGACCCCCATTGCCTACCCTTACCACTCTTCTGCCACAGTATTGACTCCAAGACAGAAGGTAAGGGTTTAAAAAAAAACAACTTCCATGTCCAACCTATTTTCAAAATACCCTTGATTCCTCTCCAGGAATTATTATCTTCTACTTACTGTCTCTTCCATTGTTAAATTGAGAAGACTCTCTATAATTGAAGTTCCATTTCCTTTCCTCTTACTCTTTTCTAACTCTTCAGTTTGGTTTTTTGACCTAGTTATTCAACTGAAACTGCTCTTAGCCTTTTTCAGCCTTCATTTTTCTTGTTATATCTGCAGCTTTTGATACTGTTTCCCTCTTCTCCTTGATACTCTTATTCTCTTCAGGTTATCATCTTACTTCTCTGACTGTGTCTTCTCATTATCCATTTTTGGATCTTTATCTAGATGATGCCTGCTAACTGCATGTTTCCCTCAGGATTGTTTCCTAGACATTTTTTTCTTTTTATACTAATTGCACTTGGTGATCTCATCAGTTCCTTTGGATTCAATTATCATCTCTCTGCTAATGATTCTGAAATCTACTTATCCAGTCCTAAATTCTCTGCTGACCTCCACTCTCACATCTTCAGCTCCCTGTAGTATATCTCAAACTAATTCTTTTGTTGTCACCTTAGGATGAAGATGGACAAAACTGTATTCATTACTATCTATTTCCTCCTTTAGCTCCAATAGTGTCTCCTTTAAAAATCTGGATGCTATACCATTTTGTGCATACATGTTGAGTATTGCTATTTCCTCATTGTCTATACTGCCTTTTATCAGGATATAATAACCTTCCATATCTCTTTTAATCGGATCTATTTTTACTTTGGCTTTGTCAGATATGATTGCAACTCCTGCCTTCTTTTTCTCAGTTGATGCCCAATGGATTTTGCTCCACCCTTTTACCTTTACTCTGTGTGTGTCTATTTGCCTCACATGTGTTTCTTGTAGACAAACTATGTTAGAATTTTGGTTTCTAATCCACTCAGATATTCATTTCCATTTTATGGGTGAGTTCATCCCATTCACATTCAGAATTATGATTACCACCTGTGTATTCCCCATAATTTCGATTTCCCCTTTTAGTCCTGTCCTTCCTTCTTTCACTATTTCCTTCTACACCAGTATTTTGCTTTTACTCAGTTCCCCTATTCTCCACCCTTATTTTATTTCCCTTCTCACCCCTCCCTTCCTATTCCCCTCTTATTTTTCTTTAAAGTCTTTTAGATTCTCTCTCTCTTCCCATTCCATCCCTTTTTGATACTCCCTGCCTCTCTCTCCCCACATTGGATTTTCCCTCTCAACTTTCCTGTAGGGTAAGGTAGAATTCTATATCCCAATTGATCTAGCTGTTCTTCCCTCACAGAATTTATTCCACTGAGAGTATGGTTTGAGTATTACCTATTAGCACTCTCTTCCTCTCCTTCTTATAGTAGTCATCTTCCCCACCTCTTTCCATGTGTCTCTTTATGTGGTATAATTTATCCTTTTTTTCTTCTTCCTTTAAGTTTCTCTTGGTGCCATCTTCAATTCCCTCTCTTTTATTTTACATATTATCTTAAACCACTTAGTACACCAGCTTCTACCTATGAATAATTCTTCTCTTTACTATAATAGTGAAAACAATTTTGAGAGTTGTAAATACTTTTTTCATATAGGAATATAAACAATTTTATCTTACTTATGCCCTTAAAATTTCCCCCTCTTGCTTATTTACTTTTTCATGTTTCTATTCAATTTTGTATTTGGAAATCAAATTTCCCATTTAGTTCTGGTCTTTTCTTTGCAAATACTTGGGAATCTTCTATTTTGTTAAATGTCCATACTTTCCTCTAGGAGTATATAGTCAGTTTTGATGGATAGATAATCCTTGGTTGTAGACCCAATTCTCTTGCTTTCCTGAATATCATATTCCAAGCCTTGTGGACCTTTACTGTGGAGGCTGCCAGATCATAAATATTGCTGACTGAGGCTCCTTGATATATGAATTGTCTCTTTCTGGCTTCTTGTAATATTTTCTCCTTGACTTGAAAGCTCTTGAATTTTTCAATTACATTCCTGTGGGTTATATTTTGAATATTTAATGTAGAGGGTGATCTATGGACTTTTTTCAAGGTCTATTTTGCTCTCTTGTTCAAGGATATCAGGACAGTTTTCTTGTATAATTTCTTGTAATATGATGTCAAAGCTCCTGTTTTTTTCTAGATTTTCAGGCAAACCAATGATTCTCAAATTGTCTCTCCTGGACCTGTTTTCCAGGTTAGTTGTCTTTTCAATGAGATATTTCATGTTTCCTTCTATATTTTCATTATTTTGATTTTGCTTTATTAATTCTTGCTGTCTTGTGAGATAATTAGCTTCTACTTACCCAATTGTAGTCTTTAAAGAATGGTTTTCAGATATTATCTTTTGATTTTCCCTTTTGGTTTGGTCTATCCTGCTTTTCTTGCCATCTAGCAGGTCATTTCTGGTCTCCAATTTGCTTATTACTTCATGTGATTTCTGTGTTTCTTTTTCCAAGTGGGATGTTCTGTCTTTTAAACTGTTATTTTCTCTTTTAAATTACTTGCATTTCTATTTCTTACTTTTCTTCCCATTTTTCTTCTATCTTTTTTACTTGGTTCTTAAACTCTTTTTTGAGTTCTTTGAGAGTTTGTGAACTATTTCCATTTTTTTGGAAAGTTTAGATGTGTTTGTTTGTTTATCACTCTTTGGTGTTGCTTCTTTACTCAGCTCTTTTTCTCCATAGGAGTTTTACAGTATCAGAGACTTTCTCTGTTGTATCTTATTTCTTTTGGTACTTGTGGATTATAGTTCTTGGGTGTTAGTGGTCATGCTATGTTTGTTTTATCTTTCCTTCTCAGCCAGAAGTCTGAGTGATGAAGTCAGGCAGCTCTTGGTGTAGGAAGGTACAGAGTGGTTTTTGCCCTGAGGCTATTTTTCCAATCTCTGAGGTTTCTGCTATGGGAAGCCAGTCTCTGCAATATCACCAATCCTTTGCTCTAGCATCCTCAGTCTAAGGTCCAAAGTCTTGCTTCCAAGGCCTTGCACTGTCCCCAGGGGTAAGAGTATTGTTCCCTTAGCCAGCCCTCAAGGATTTAGAGATTTCTTAGTCCCTTGTTCTGACTCTAAAGTGGTAGGTAATGTGGGGGAGGGGTGATTAATTTGTGCTTTGGGAGGGGTAATTTTATCCCCTTAGAGCTTGGAAATGCCCAAAGTCTGCCTACCTTCAAGGCTGCGCCCCTTCCCTAATTTGATTTTTGTTTTTGTTCTTTTGAGATGCTTTGTTGTGATTGGTAGGGAGAGTTGTAAATTTCCTTCTACTCTGAGGCCAACTTAGCCCAGAAGTCTTTTTTACTTATTATGTGCCAAGAATTGTACTATCTATTTATGTAAATATCTTCCCCGCTAGAATGCAATGCCATTTGAGAGCATGGGATAGTTATTTTGTTTAACATAGTCCTTGTCAGATAATAGCTCCTTTCTTCTTCCTTAATTCTATAATGCAGTATTACATGGCTTGCAGTGATGGAGCATCCCTATAACACTATTTATATTGCACAAATGAGTCTCTGTTTCAGGGGAAAGTGTGGCGACAATAAAAGACAATAAAATATCCTGTTTCTCAAATGAAATCAAGTCTGTTTTCCTCTTCAATTCTGGTATCATTTCATTATCCTTCTGCAAAGTCTATCTAAAATATATACAGATACATAATATATGCATATGTGCACATATCTATATATGCACATATATAACATATGATATACATGTGTATATATATAGTATATATATATATATATTAAGGCAGCTGAACAAGATGAGATGATGGGGAGAGGGACTTCTGCAAATAACATCAATTTTTTTACAATGAAACATTAGCAAACTTCTCAGCTGAGAGGTTAGAGAGTATGTGAACCATGGGAAATATATTTTGTATATGAGCAGTTTGGTGGCAAAGTGGTTAGAATGCCATAACTGTAGTCAGGAAGATTCATCTTCTTGAATTGAAATCAGGCCTCAGATACTTTTACTAGTTGTGAGACCCTGGGCAAGTCACTTACCCTGTTTGCCTCAACTTCCACATCTATCAAATAAGCCAGAAAAGAGAATGGCAAACCAGTCCAGGATCTTTGCCAAGAAAACCTCAAATGGGGTCATGAAGAGTCAGATACAATTGAAAATAACTGAACAAAGCACATGTGTACATATATACACACATATGAAATAAATGTTATATAATGTATATATGTATATATGAAGTGCATGTAGCTATGATGTACATATGTAACTTAAATTCTGATATATAGAGAAATATGTAATTTATATGATATGTATGTCTTTGTCTTGAATAAAACCTGTAGATACATTCATATATTTGCTAAAGTATCAGTTTAATGGACTATCCATTTGTACATCAGAATCTGGATAATAAGTATTATTTATCTGCTTGAGTTTTTCAATGGGGATATTTAAGTCATTTAAAAAAAATGATTATGTATTTCTCTTAAATGTTCTGAGATTGATATATGCCCAGCACAACATCACCCACATAAAAAGAAGTATCTTAAGGACCTCACAGTCTCTAAAACAATCCTTCTATTTCGTCTCTGTCCTGGACATCATCAATGAGAATATCAAATATCTTTGGTGAGGGAAGAGATGCCAGCTTAATGACCCCTTTAATACTCGTTATTGTTAGGGGGACGAAGGGAGGAAGAGGAAGGTAGGAGAAGAAGGAGTAAGGAAGGGAAAGGAAGGTAGCGGTACCAGCCCCAGCAGGGGATAATTGACCAGATCTCTTCAAGGCTCAAATAAAAGATAAGAGAGCAACTTAGGGTTTAGAATAGCTAGGTTTTTGATTAAGAAAGGGAAAAGATTAGGTAGGGAAAAAGGGTTTCCCATGTAGAGAGAGTCCATGTTCAGAAAGAGTCAGCCGCTGGGCACAAGGGCAGAGCACCTCCAGGGTGGAGAGAGAGGAAAAGTGCAAAACTCTCTCTTTTATACTTTCTCCAACACCTCCCACAAAGGGAATGGGAGTTCTTGGGGGAAGTTGTAGCAGAGAACCCTGGGAAATGTAGTCTTCCAGGGCTTGGAGTATTTATAAACTGCACATTATCAAAGGACAATCAAACCTACTTCTCTTTACTATAGTTTTTAAAATCTGATTTTGACAAATACAAGGAAGATACATTATTGAAAAAGAGCCATGAAAGATCCATTTTGTTCTCTAGAATTAATTTTTTTATTCAACAAATAGGCACTGAGAGATTTGATCCCCTCTGTTTCTTAAAGTAAATTATGCATTTGAAGCAGAGAAATCTTCTATGTTAGGTTGATGCTTTATGAAGGATTTAAAATAAACTGATAATAACTATGGTGGCTGAGTATAGGTATAGTGGTTGCTCTGTGTGTGTGTGTGTGTGTGTGTGTGTGTGTGTGTGTGGTGTGTTAGTAAAACAAATCAACAACCAATGGGTGTTAAAAGAGGAGGGAAATGGAGCATTTAAGAAAACAGATAGACAAGGATAAGAGAATATCCATGAGTGGCAATCTGTATAATTGGTTGAAGCACAGAGAGGGATAAGATCCCATATCTCTAAAGGACCATCCATATCATAAATCTGTGATAAGTATCACATTAAAAATGTTAGTAAACTACATTAGAAATGATATTTTATTATTTCAAGGGAATTAAAAGGTACAATCTTTGCTCCACAAGATAGGTAAAGATAACACAAATAAGCTATTTTGAGAAAAATTATAAGACAATCAATTATATGGCCATGCCCTCAATAATGTAGTGCAAATGTGATTCATAAGTACTTGGTGGAAACCCAAGGAAACTTGGGAGGAGCTATTTTTTCAAAATTTATGATATTTTTTAAAAATTGATTAATTAAAAAAATTTTCCATGGTTACATGATTCATGTTCTTTACCTCACCTCTTTCCACCCCTCCCATAGTCAACACACAATTCCACTGGGTTTTACATGTGTCATTGATCAAGACCTATTTTCATATTATTTGCACTAGGGTGACTGTTTAGAGTCTACACCCCCAATCCTATCCCCATCGACCCATGTGATCAAGCAGTTGTTTTTCTTCTGTGTTTCTGCTCCCACAGTTCTTCCTCTGGTTGTGGATAGCATTCTTTCTCATAGTTGGGAGGAATTATTTAAATGATGTGGTGGTTGTCAATGTTTGATATCATTTAGTATCATATCATCAGAGATTTCTATCTGGAAGAGACCCCAGAAATTATTTAGTCCAAAGTCCTCATTGACCTATGAGAAATCTGGGGCCCAGGGAGTTTAAGTGACTTACTCAAGGTCCCACAAATAGTAATATAGGTAAGATTTGAAATGATGCCTTTTGACTCTGTAATCAATCCTTTTCCACTGAACCAGTGAACCACTCTGGCTCAGTGATCCCCCAGACACATCCCAACATCTATTGAAAGTGTTCCGTTTGGGGCACTCACTACTTTCAATTTTAATTCCCCAATATTTTGTCCATATCATACATTGAAAAAAAGTAAATTTAAGTATTTATACTGTAGTGTTAATTAGGTCACCATGTAACCTCACAGCCTAGAGTATGCTCATTGAAGCCTTACCTTTAACTGTGGAATGGGGAATTTTTTCTCACTTATAAGACATTTGGGAAGGGGAATTACTTTTCTAGCTTTATGACTGCAAAAATTGTTTTGCCTTTTGCAATAATAGCTGGGGGAGGGGTGCTGTTGGTGGAGGTGACACAGCTAGATGACACAGTGGGTAGAGAATTAGGCCTGGACACAGGACGTCCTAGATTGACATTTGTCTTCAGACATTTCCTAGCTGTGTGACCCTGGGCAAGTCACTTGACCCCAATTGCCTAGTCCTTATCACTCTTCTGCATTGGAGCTACTTAGTATTGACTCCAAGAAAGAAGTTAAGGGTTTTGTTTTTGTTTTTGTTTTTGTTTTTAAAGAGTATCCTATGAAATGAACAGTAGTTCAAAGATTGTCTTTTGAATGATGGGCAAAACTTGGCTTTGTATTACACTACCTGTCCTCAGGGATGAGTTTAAATCCCACCTGTTTCATTAAGCTTTTCTACTAAGAAGTGATAAAAAAAATGATGCACACATTGATTACAGGAGTTATTAAAGTACGCGGTTAAAAGTTTCCTAATACATTGCTGATTGGCACTTTGTAACACTCTTTCATTTTTGGAAGAGAATATAATAGTGTTTCTTCTTAGCTTCTTCCCCTTTCCTGAGGCAGCTTCAGCCAGAAAACAAAGTAGATCTCGAAAAGGGCACAGCAGAAGATCAATGGAGCAACAATGAGAAAGGTAACCAAAAATCACAGATTTCTGGTCCCCTTTTGGGACAAGTCAGAAAACACAAATCCCTCTCTGCCTCTTTGCCACAGGAGTCACCTCTTTCTCTCTATGGCATTACATTTTGAAAAGAAAATATTAATATTTCTTAGGATTTTAATATTACTTAAGATTTTCATATTCCCTAGATTTCCCAATGTATCCAACACATTTTCCACCTAGAATTTCATTACTAGCAACAAAGAATTCAAAGAAAAAGAAAACTGCTCAGCAAAAGTAACTAAGCTATCAAAAAAAGTTTACCATTATTTTCAATGTTACACACCATAGATGCCTTTTCATTTTTCTTTTGGAGGCAACCATGCTTTGGCATTATAGTTTTACAATTCAAGGTTCTCTAAAAAGTCTTCCAGCAGTTTTAATTTTGAGAACATTTTGTTCATACCTTTGAATACTTATCTCCTGGGAAATGACTTTCAGTCCTATATTTTTCTGGAAGTTGACTATATATCTTGGATATCCGATCTTTATTCCTATAAGGATCTGTTCTGGAAGAAAGAGGTATTTGAGTATTTATTCTTTCCTCCTTCCCAATCTCTATCACTTGAATTGAAGCTAGTTGGCCTTTTAACATAAGAAGTGCTTTGCAAACTTTATAGTTCTTTATAAATGCTAGGTGTTACTATGATTATAATAATAATTGTTTAATATTCTCATTTTTGAGTACAGAGTTCTGAAGGCCCATTGCTATAGCATAACATCACACAAACTGTAAGACATTTTTTACCATTCTAACCAATGTGAACAAAAGGTATTAATTCCATCAAGGAGGGGGAAAAGAGAATTCACACTTGTAAAGATTTGATTTCCATTTTCTATTAGCATTTTAAAAAGACAATTTTTTTATTTATATTTAATATTTTTGCACATACTATTAGGAAAGTCAGCCATTCATTCTAAATTATGTCATATGGTCAAAACTTTTAAGGGTTCCCTATATTCCTTCTGACTTTATTTGAGGTATAAATGTGTTTATTATAATCTAAAAAGAAAAAAAAAAACATTTAAAATGACAACAAAAATACAATCCTCCTTGAAGCGTTCTACTAATCATGACTTGTGTTTGTAATTAGTTGTTTTATAAGCTGGGAGGAAAATCTGAGATAGTCACATAGAGCATGTTCTCCAAACTTTTCTGATTTTGAATCCTATCAGCAAATAAATTTAAGCACTATCCTCTAATACATAGATAAAAGTTACCAGTTGTATACATGTACTACTATACTCATAATTGTATAATATGAAACATAAAAATATTTTCAATAATAAAAATTAAATAATATGTGATGCTAGAGCCCAGTCTGGAATTAATGAGCAGGAGAATGACATTGTCAAGCCTGTGTTTTGGTTGAATCACTCCAGGCAATTGTGTAGAGGATCACTTCAAGTAGGGAGAGACATTGGACAGAATCATTGAGGTGAAAGGTGCTGAGGACCTGAGCTAGGTCAGTGGTTGTGTGAAGGAAGAGCAGAAAATAAATATATATTAGATGCTGTGGAGGTATAAATAAAACGTCTGGGAAACCAATATGGCTGTGTGGTCATTATTTGAAATGAAGAGATTAGATGCGCGATACAAGCAAAAGTAAAAAGCAGAAAATGACAAGACTGAATCTGGTGGTGACTTTCACAGAAAAAGGGACACGCCAAAAAAAGGGAAAGATGGTACAATTAAATATGTAATCTTTTGTTATTTATGTATGTCTGCCCATCCTCTATTACAGGTGAAATCATAATAGACATGGAAAACTGTACTGATTGGCCAATGCCTGTCTTATAAGGTAGGAGGCTTACAGCTCTGGTACAGGGAGAAGGAGGGGTTTGTAGGGAAATAAACTGAGATATGTTTGTGCTGGAGATTGTCATATTGTAGCTGTAGTGAGAAATCTCCCTATCTTCTGAGTAGATAATCCCAAAACCCTTGAAGTAGCCCTCAATTCCTTTGCCTTTGGGCCCCACCTGCTTTTGGGTCCCCAGCCTCTTCTTTGGACATAGACAATTAACTGATCAAAAAAGCCTTATTAGCATGCTACCATTTCTGGAAGTGGAGTCTTTGTTTGCGACTTTCCTTTTCCCTCTGAGGAATGTGGATATGTGTGGGAACCCCATTAGCAAGGATGGAAAGACATGGCAGTTATATATGCTCTCACTCAATTAACTAAGATATGGCTGAGAGAGGTGATGGCAAAGTAAAGAAAATATGGCCCAGCTTCTTGATTAAGAGGAAAATTTCCTGAATAGTTTCAAGTTTCATGAAACTTCCAGGGTCAACCTTTTAAGGCCAAAAGGAGTTATGATTAGTCAGTGCCATCTTCTTAAAGAGAAATGTATTAAGTATTCTGCCCCAGTACTGAAGGACCAATAAGAACATGAAATATGATCTGAGTGGTAAGTCTTAATTTAATGCCCATTAATTCTATGAGTTATTTAGAAGACAAGTGTCTGATGGGAAGGGATTTACTTTTTTAGAAATCTCAATTTTGTGTGTATGTGTGTTCTTAACCCCACAGTGGTACTACTGTGAAGCCAAAGGACTATATAGGTCTTGGGAATTAACATGGAACTTAACTGGAATATCAGTAGATTGTCTAGCAATTGTTGGTTGGTTTCCCTACCAAGGATATATGCAGTCCTTAGGGTGATATTTTTAGTTTGGAGGGCTAGTTGGGTTCTGCTCTGAAAGAAGGACATAGTGGAAAGGGGAGCAGAATTGGGGACTACTGTTATTTTTTAATTGGGGACTACTTTAATTTTCAAAACTCATTTTTTCCTATGGGATAAAGCAAACATTATTTTCTAGATATTATGCATTGTTATCTTGAATATTTCACAGGATCCATAGACCTATTTATTCCTTTCTGTGAAGATCTAGAAAAGAATATATTCTGAAGCTTCCCCAAAAAAAGTATAAACCTGAAGTCATCCCCAAGATGTGAACCTGGATCATACAAGTTGCAAAATTGGCAGCAAGTTACACTTCAAGTATGACTAACATGTTCTCTAACTTCATTGATGTATTTTTTAAAGGGCAGAATGGGAGTATGAATTTTTAGACTGTTTGAAGTACCTACAAAACAATGAAATAACTAGATTTTTACTTTAAAATCTCCCACACAGACACCCAAAAATCCATTTAGGAATTGGAACAAGTTACTCTGCTATATACATTGCTTTCTCGAGAATGAACCATGTAGTATTTCTTCTTTTGGAAGTTACCCCTCAGAATCCTTCATTTCCTAGTTTTGATTTCTTTTTCTTAATTAATGGAAAGAGCACCAGAGTTAGAATCTAATAGGTCTGATGGGAATCCTCACTTTCCTACTTTATATCTGTGGGAACTTGAGCAAATAATAGCATTGGGCAAAGCACTTAGGCTTTCTGAGTCTCCAGATTTTCATCTGTAAAGCTGTAACATTCTAATAGCCTATAATCTTTGGAAAGAAATAAATGAAAACCGCAGAACACTAATTAAAGAAATTTGTCTGGTCATTTGTTGTTTTTTTTAATCATAACATAAGATTTTATTCACAATGGACAAATCATTTTAGAACTTTTTTTAATAAAGTCATTAAGAAAGCTGCAATTACACAGATAACTCAGTTCTTGACTTAAAATTACATTACCAGGGTAGAAGTTGGAAGGGGAGTGAATAGTAAGGTTTTATGAATGGATATTTTTTAGGACCTACTATGTGCCAGTACCCTCTATGAGCAAGGGGGTGTATGGGCTGATCAGGAAAGACTAGTACTTGTGATATGAGGGCTTGCCATGCCCTTTTTAGATCTGCTTATCCCTCTTTCACCCAGTTCTCACCTATGGTTCTAAGAAATACAGTGGCCACATCCCAGGAACCCCTTCAGATGGGCTAAATCAAGTTGAGGGGGTAGTTAGGGGCATATCTACCCCAAGCATGTGAAGTCCTCTCCAAGTAGAATGGGTAGATGAGAACAGATTGTTCCATGGCCATGAAGGCAACTGAAGAAGGCAGGGTAGAGTGCTTAGAGCTAATCATCAAAGATGCCAAGGTCATTCCAGGCCATTTTCAGGCATCATGACTTTGTCTTACCACTAAACTTGGATGACTAGAAGGGAAAACGAAGCTAATCACTCTGTGCAATTCTGTCCCACTTAAATCCAATTCACATGCAAGACAAGACATCACCCCATGATGTCACTGATCCTCTTCAGAAATGAAGAATGAACAACTACCATGAGCTAGGCAATATACTACATACTGAGAATACAAATACAAAAGTAAAACAGGCAATGGTTCTTTAGAGTGACATCTAGGGTAGTGGTGTTTAGAAAAAAAGGAATTTTTCTGGGAAGTCAGAGAAACTATAAACAGAGTCATAGCCATACCCTTTCCAGAAGCAATGATGACACTGCTTTAATTAATGTTTTGAATACATGATAAAGAGATAGAAATTGAAGAGAAAGGATGTCATTAGCTGACTCACTAATTAGTACAACAGCACCAAGGGTGGAGTGTCAAAATTGCAAAATTGATTCTGTGAAGATCCATGAGCTATGATCTATGAAAGTACTATAAAGGACTATGGTAGAGCACAATGAGACATGTCTACACTGTCAGTCCTTGAGGCTTGGTGGATGTGAAGCATGGTGTAAGATCAGGCACATCTAGTGAGTTGAGCGAGTTTTCATCTGCTCACCTACTAATCATGCTCATAAATCTTTTTTTTTAATTGAAGAATTTTATTTAATTAATTAATTTAAAACATTTTCCCATGGTTACATGATTCATGTTCTTTCCCTCTCCTCCTCTTCTCCCCCATAGCCAAGGAGTAATTCCACTGGGTTTTACATGTATCATTGATCAAGACCTATTTCCATATCATTAATATTTTCACTAGGGTGATGGCTTAGAGTCTACATCCCTAATCATGTTCCCATTGACCCACATGACATGATCATAAATCTGAAATAGAACTTAGAGGTCATCTAATTTAACTCAGTCATTTTATAATGGAAGAAACAGGAGCAGAAAGAATGGAAATGTTTTACCCAAAGTCATGTAACTTTTGGAGCTAATACCTGAATTCAGACACTGTAACTGCTACAGAAGTAAGTAAAGAGGCAACATGACTTATGCAAAGGCATACATTGAGTTAGCCCATGATCCAGGGCTTCACAAAGTCCAAAGATCTTTCTACCCCTCTATAATACTCCCTTATGCATATCACTGCATCATTTCATTGCAAGTCTTAAATGCCTTCATCTGATGTATTTCATGCCCCCAAAGTTGATATACATAAAATAGACAATCAGTTTTGCCCTGAGTGGACAAAGGTGCTGTCAAGTCTTATCAAACCACAGAATAAAAGCAGAAGACTGTGGAAAGTTTCACTTCTAATTAAATTTGACCCTTGACTAAACACTGGGTGAGGATTCAGGATTTGAGACAGAAGCTCATTGCCTTGGGTCCCATTTCCACTTAATAGATGCTACTGAGACCCCTTCTGCATTCCCTTAAAGAGCCTATCATGTTATCACCTTATCAGAGTATCAAAATCTCTCCTTCCATATGCAGAACAAAAGAATCATGGAGAACAGAATCTGGCTAGATGTGTTCAGCAGGGGAAAACTTTGTCAGGTTTGGAATTTTTTGTGTTATAAATAAAAGTTGTTGGCAAATATCTGAAGCTTCTATCTCTTCAATGATATATTTGCACAGACTTCTCCCAGAAGCCCATTGAAGTTCTGACTTCCTAACGCCATGATAGTATAAATTTCTATTAGAAATGTTTCCTTTAATTTAGTTAAAGAAGCACTTTTAGTTTCAATTTTACTTTCATGTAACAGAGATAGTCTATGTCTACATATGAAATAAAATAAATTGTGTCCAATATATAAATTAAAATTGATCCTGTTCCCTTTTAAGGTAATAGGTATTTTAACTAAAACATTACAAAAATAAACCAGGGATAAAAATGATGAAGAAGAAGATGATGATGATGATGCCTCACAGTATCTTAGGGTTAGAAACAACTTTTCTTTTTAAAATGTTGCTTATCTTTTTATCATTACCATTATTTCTCAGTGTTTCTCTACCTCGTCTCTAACAATAGAGTCATACTAAATAACAAAAAATAAAATAAAATGCCAAGAAAAAAAGTTCAGCAAAACTAACCAATATATTATTAAAGTCTTTTTTTCCACACCCATACTCTCCCAGATATGCAAAAAAAGAATAGAAAGTACTTTACAAAAGTAATTTCATTTGCCCTTCATAGCAATCCTATGAGGTTTGCAGGATAATTATTATTTTTCATTTTCAAATCTAACAATGAGAATTAATGCTGGCCACTGAGTTCCTTATGTATGCTATTCTCTTCCTCTCTATTAAAGGGGCTATCTGCTTTGTATCTAAACATGCAGGATAGACAGTGTTCATTAAGAGAGGAGCCAGAGCTTCTAAAAATGGGATCGGATTCCTTTTCTCACATTTCTCGGCGTATTCATTACACACACACCAAACACATACACATACACACCATCCTGGTGCCTCAGGAAACAATTACTTAAACGGATTTTGGGCTCTTGTCTATGTTTTCCTAAGAGGACAGATGAAAAGCACTCAATGAATAATATGGATCATTATAGGACAGCTATTTATTTCTTCTACATCAAGGAAATGACAAAAGAAGCAAAACAATTTATTTATATAGGACTTAAGCATCCAGTAACTGGTCATTACTAATATGCTTACATAGTAGGTTGAAACTATAACATCATCACACAAAACAATTTGATTATTGCTTAATTTATCGACTATATTTCACTTCAGATTCTACATTGCCCAATCAATTCCCTCAATGTCTACATTTTTCAACAAGTCAGAGCAAGAGTTGGGCTAACTCTCTCCTTAATGGTCATCTTTTTGAACATAGAAACTCATCTTACCAATTAATAATCAGTCCTTATCCAAAAGACTCATAATCTCCAACCTTTTACTCTAATGTAGCACCTAGAATTTAAACCAAAAAATAATGAGACCATTTCCCTGAGAATAACATTACTCATTAATAGGGCATATGGTCTGTTAACAATGGATGGATCTTTTACCTGTCTCTTCTTAAGCAAAAGACTCTCAATGGACATTAACTCTCCTTTCTAGAGAGGTATATTGCTCAAGTTCATCTTTCGCATTTCTCCTGTAAGTTCCAATTGGTGGATATTTAGAAAAAGGAACTGAATTTAGAGATTTCAACTTCTTCTCCATTACTTCATCACAGGGGAAGTGAGTCTTTCCCCAAATAAGGGAAATGCTGGACCCACCCTCCTTTAGAATGCATTAAAGGTGATCATTTTGAGGGTAAGGGCTTTGAACAAAAAGAGTCTTAGCCCACTTTAGATGCCTTGGAGCTGGACTATTTCAACCTAACCTTGGAAGGCCAAGGGGCTTGAGGAAATGAAAGATTTCCCACATAAATATTACTAACAAATGATGCAATTTGACATTTATTTTTCTTACTAATAAAGTTGCCTCAGGCCTGGAAATGCCCATCTAAGTATAACTATGTGGTCACCTATAACTAAAAAAGAAAACATAGCTGAAAAGATAGCCAAAGTCTCCAAGATCCATACTCTGCTCATCTAGCCAAATACCTGCTCCACTTGCCAAGTGGGAACAATCACTACAGTCACCCTGTGGCTAGGGAGAAAAGGAAGGTTGATCACCTTTTTCTATCTACCCACTCACCCTTCCAGGAATCCACAGAAAAAATCAAATACTTTTGACATAATTTACAGCCAGAAAGAAAATGAAAATGAATCCATCCTCTTGAAAACTGAATTGAGTTACTGTTGCTTCCTATTCAGTGATCAATCAGGGGATTGTTTTCTCATACCCAAAGCACTGGAATTCTTTAAAATAGTCACACATAAGCAAGAAGAAGTAACAAGGGATTCATCATCCTCAAAGGGCCCAAGCACTGAGCTAGAACACATAATCAGCAAGAAACAAGAGAGCACCACATATGACCTGTTACATAATTCATAAGAGAAAGATATCTAAGAGATAAAAGACTTCTGTAATTATACAATTATTAAGTGGCAGTAGTAGAATCTGAAACTAGTCCTTCCAACTCCACATTCACAATGTTTTTTTAAGCCTTGCTCCCTCATATTTATCTACCACATTAGAACTGGAAGAGACTTTGGACATCATTGATTTTAACCCTTTTATCTTGAAGAGGATAAATCAGATACTGAAATATGAAATACTTTAATTCAGGCCTTATTTCATTTTCTTATCACCATTTCAAAGCAAATTTAGTAGCATAATTTGATAGAACACTATGTAGTTACAAAACACTTTATTTGCAAAGACCATCAAAACAACTCTGAGGTAGAAGTAGAAAAACTATTATAACCCCTATTATACTGATAAGGAAGCTAGGTAAAACAAAAAGATAACTATACCAGGAATTGGGAAAATCTCACACATTTACTAATTGTGTGACCCTGGAAAAATCACTTAGCCTCTATTTACCTTAATTTTTTCATCTCGTAAATGAAAATAATAACAGCACCCACCTGTTTGAGTACTTATGAAAGTAAAATGAAATAATATTTATAAAGTACTCTATAAATGTTAGCATTGTTATTGTTATCATGTTACTCTTAGTGGGAAATGGAAGATCAAAGGAACAACTTATCCAAGAGTCACACATCTAATAAATAACAGTTTGGGGATGAGATATTTTCTTTGATCTCGTTGAGCTTAAAGATCAATAGCTTACAAAATGGATCTTATTAATTAATCAATAATCATTTATTAAATGTCTGCCATGTGCTGCAGGCACTGTAGTCATACAAAGACTCAAATAAAACAATTTCTGCTCTCAAGGAGTACATTATATTCTCTCAGGAAAAATAAGCACACACATACACATATACATATATATATTCAGTAAAATTATATACATACAGTAAATGCAAGATAATTTCAGGAGGGAGTCACTAGAACCTGGGGCCATGAGAGAGGGTAACATGAATGAGGTGGCACTTGATAAGTGGCTTGGTCTGGTGACTACATAAGTAGACAAAAGGGGTAGAATTAGAATAATAAGATTCTGCAACTGATTAGAAATGTGGAGAATAAAGAGTCAAGGATGACACTGGCTTTGCAAATCTGGGTGACTGAAAAATTGGGGTGACTGGAAGGTTGCTGATGATTTTGACATAAATAGAAAACTGAACCTCAACAATGAAAGGTATATTGATATATTTTTTGATATGCCTGAAGGCTGTCTGATTCCAAATGTGCAATAGGCAATTTGTAATGTGGGACTGGAGCTCAGGAGAAAGGCCGAAGACCTAAGTCCATTCACATCATTACTTGAGTAAATTCCAGAGGGTCAGCACCTTTTGTGGTTCAACTATAGAAATATAAGTGAAATCCCAAGTTTCTGGTTCCCATACCAGTCCATTTTTCAGTATATCAATATACCTCTCATTGATGAGGTCCAGTTTAAATTAGCTCAAGAAGAATATGATTTTGTATTAATCTACATCTAATACCACACAATGCTAATTTACTGCTTCACTGTTAAGGGTTGGACAAAATAAGTATATGTGCTTTCTTCTTTAATAAACATTATGGCAAATAAAATAAAACTCATTTTTTCTGAAAGAAATAGAAACCAAGAACTCCTCTGTCTCTTCTTTTATTTCTCCCCTAGCTTATTTTTCTATTTTTTCTTTAACAGCACCTTAATTTCTGATCTCCTCATTCCCATATCTGCCAAGACAAATTGATAGAGATAACATTTTCCTCCCTCCTTTTTTCTCACATTCTTTATTATCCTCCTTTCTTCAGATTCATTGCTTATTAATCTCTATTTCTGCCCTTTAAATTTTTGCTTTTATATTGTTGGTTTTTCTACAAAGAGAGCAGGTAAAAAGGAGCAAGGAAAGAAGATTAAGAGATATTGTGTCTAGAATTCTTGAGCTAGATGCATCTGTAAGAGAACACTTGACCTTATACCTAATCTTTTAACAAAGTGAATATCTAAACCAATCCAAATAAAATGAGCACTTATTCTCTTCCTAAAGATGGCCAGTAGTGATAGAGGGGATGAATCTCATTGCTGAAACCTGACCTTGAGTTTCTCCTCTTTACATATAATATGCTAGTTGGAAAATAGTAGTTTAAGGTCCCTTCAATGAATCAGGGACAGAACCATCAATGACAAAGCATTATTTATACTGGCCTCTATCAGCAATGGGGAGGGGGTGTTTTCCCCAGTCTATTTCCTGTGCTGTAAGGAATACACACAATCAAATAGCTAGTTCTGAAATTAGATTTGAACCCGGAAAGATGAGTCTTTCTGACTCCATGCCTGGCAGTCTATCCACTGTGGTACTTAGATGTCCACCATCATATGGCAGGTCCTTTTTATACCAGGTCTGGACTATTTGAATAGCCTACTAATTTTTCCCTTCCTCAAAGACTGGCTCCATTCCAATCCATCCTCCTCCCAGCTGTCAAAATGATCTTCCTAAACTACAGATCTACCCCCTTTCAGTTATGTCCAATGACTCCACATTGGCTCCAGGAGTAAAGATAAAATCCTTAATTTGGCTTTTATAATCCTTTATAACCTTACCCCTTTCTTACACTCTTCAGCCTGCCATATATTCTTTGATCCAATGGCACTGGTCTCTTTGATTTTCCTCAAAATAAAAACATCATCTCCTGACTCTGGGTGTTTTTCCTTCCTGACCCCAAAGCCTGGAAGTCTCTCCTTCCACATCTCCATCTGCCAGCTTCCCCAACTTCATCCAAAACTCAGTTAAAATCCTGTCTTTTGCAAGAAGCTTTTCCCAATCTTCATTAATGAACTAGCATTAATTCCTCTTTCTGTTGATTAACTCAGATTTATCTGTATATATCTTATTTGCCCATAGTTTTATTTTGTCTCCTCCAGAAGAATGCCAACTCCTTGAGAGGAGAGGCTACCCTTTGCCTATCTTTGCATCCCCAATGCTTAGTACAGTGCCTGGCATATAGTTAGTACCAAATAAATATATATTGCTTGACTTAACCTGATTAGTGACCTGAAGAGGTGTTGTAAGTCAAACATTAATTGGGAACTGTGTTATATTTCCTCAACTCTATTGCCCACTCTAAGGAATAACTGTAAGAGCTATACAACTAAAATTTTTTCTATAGAAATTAATCAATTCAGAGAATATGTATGTACTCTACTAATACTTGAGTGTAGTTATGTCTATACAGTAGATATTATGACAATCATTATCTTTTTCCTTCTATCGATTTTATGCAAAAAATAAAAGTACTATATACAGCATCTAAGCACACCTATTTATTCATGTAAAGAACTGAATTCATGATGCCAATATCATCTGTCTAGGACTTGGTAAGATATAGCATATTAGGAAAGAAAAAGGTTTTATATTGAGTGGGTGTTAATAATTCTGGTTGGGTTAATCCACACTAATCATAAAACTAAAACTAGAGAAATAATTGCCATGGAACTAGATGTCAGTCTGAGAGACAGAATGTCTTAAGAACCATAAATCTGGACACTAGTCCAGAATGCTGTGAAAAGTCAAATAGAATACATAACCATAAAAGTAAGCCTCAGGCTTGCCTAGAACCTCATCTTTTCTTTTTAATTGGGACTAAGATATGGTTAGCAATTACATTTAGAAGATAAAAGAACATTAAAGTGATCATTTGTACAAACATAGAGATGTATGTTCTGAACATCTACTTTTATTTATCAAGATTTTATGGTACCATGAAAAGAACATTTCACCTCTAGTCAGTTCTTGGTTCTAATTCTGACTTAACCAGTTACCTGAATGGCTTCAAGCAAAATTTTTTTTCCTGGGCCTCAATTTCCTCATCTATAAATAAGGAATTGAGCTAAAAGATCCCCAAAGTCCCTTCCAGCTCAATATTTTATAAACTCCTCATTCATTACTCTCTATCATTCCCAAATTCTGGATACCATTATAAAATTTGCTAACTGGTTTTGAACCTAAAAGTACTCTCATTTTTAATCCTTGCTTAGATGAAAAATTGTGTTCTGTCTCTCTGTCATTCTTATGTTCAAACTTTCTCACTGTGACTTTTGAATCCAGAGTGATTTTCTCCTCACTGTTATAGAGCTCAGCTCATCTTCCCAACTTCCTCTACTCTTCACTGTCAATGACTTGCTTGGGGTCAGCAAGTTGGTATCTAAGAATGATTTTAAATGAAGTCTTCCTGCCTCCAGAACTAGTGTCCTGTCTGCTACTTCACCTAGCAGCCTCATATCAAATCAATACCCATTTTAAGTACCTACCAAACACTATATATATATATCTGGGGATACAAAAAAAAAGGCCAAAAACAGTGCCTGCCTTTGAAGAGCTCACAGACTAATGGGGGAGACCACATACAAGCAACTTTATACAAATCCTATATAGGATAAGTAGAAAACAATCAGCAGAAGGTGAGATTTCCAGGGAAGTCAGGAGTCAGAGATCAGGAGAGAGACAGAATTCCAGATATGGGGAACAGCCCATCAAAATGTACAGATGCACCTAATCGGGAGTTGTGTATGAAAAAAATGGTCAATTTTACTATATTGCAGAGTGTGTGGAGTAGTAAAAGACAATGATGTATGTAATAATAGCATTTGTAGAGTGCTTTAAAATTTGCAAAGCATTTTGAAGATATCATCTCATCTTTCTCCACAACAACTTTAAGAGATAGATGCTATTATTATTCCATTTCTATAGATGAGGAAACTGAGGCATATAGTGGTTAAATAGTGATTTGATGTTCAGTGTCTAGTAGTGTCTAAGGCTGATTCTGAATTCAAATTTTTCTGACTCCAGGTCTAATTTTAATTCCCCTGGGGCAAATAGCTGCTGAAAAAGATGTGAAGAGGGACAGCTAGATGGCACAATGGATAGAAAGCCAGGTCTGGAGATAGAAAGTACTGGATTCAAATCTGATCTCAGATACTTTTTAGCTATGTGACCTGGGCAAGTAACTTCATTTCAATTGACTAGCTCTTATTGCTCTTTTGCCTATGAAACAAGACTTAGTATGGATTGTAAGGCAGAAGATAAAAGTTTATTTTAAAAAATATTGAAAGGTAGAAAGAGAATTAAAGGACAAATAGAGAAATTAAAATATGATTCTTGAAGTAATAAGTAGACACTATAATTCCTTGAGTAGAGAAGTAACATTGTCAGATTTGCATTTTAAGAAAATGACTTTGGCTGCTAAAAGGAAGATTACTAGAAATGGAAGAGACTGGAGACAGGGAGATCAACCAAAAGATTATTTCAAAAGTCCAGGCATGAGATGATACAGGACCTACATCAGAGTTTCTATTGTGTGAGTGGAAAGAAGGGAGAGAATAGAAGAGTTGTGGTGATAGAGATGATAGGGCTTGGTAAGAGACTGTTTATTGTAAAAGGGAATTCTTTGTTGTCTGAATTTACACTTGTGAAAGGGAATCCTTTATTCCTTTTGTCTATTTTGATTTAACACTAACTTAAGTACCCCTACTTAGATTGTAAAAACAGGATTAACTCTCCTTTGTCTACTTTTGAATTGAATAAACAAAAGATTGAACACTCTACTTAGTACTAGGTGAGAAGCTACCTAGGTACTTAGAAAACTCAATAAGTCACTTACTTAGACAGCTCCACCCTTTTAATTCAGTCCCAAACTTGTGAATCCTATGATCAAAGTTTACACCCTCAGAAACTCAATCAGCCAGTAATCTGTGAACCCTTTTGATGAGTATTCACCCCTCCAGAAGGTGAGAACTGGTTCCCACAAACACTGCCCCCTGGACAGTGCTAGACAAGTTGGAAACTGTGATTGGCCCTGTGAAGAGGGGAACTGACAAGAAATCACCATAAAAAGCCATGAATCCTGCAGCTTGAGTCAGTCTTGTGGAGGTAGTCTCCTGACTGGAGAGTCTTTAAGGGAGCTTAGGTGAAGACTGCAGCTTGGATCGTGGGTTCAGAGCTCAGTTTCAACTTGGACTCTGACTTCTGGACAACTTTGTGGGCTGAGTGAAAGGCTGACTCCTTTCTTAGTTTCTGAGGAGACTAGCTTCCATCTTGGGAGGAGGCTGTGTGATTACTCATACCCACTCATAGTGGAAAGCTAATTAATCTCTGCCTGGATTAAGATAGGATAGATAACTTTTCTATCCCCTTCAAATTTCTCTACTTTATTATTTCCTCTTTTTTGTAAATAAATTTATGACTCAAGATATAATACATATTGGCGACCACATAATTTCATAAAATTATTGCCCAACCATTAATTTTCACCTTTACAGTATAAGGAGTGAACAGGAGTGAGGAATTGAGGATGACACTGAGGTTCTGAGTCTGGATTACTGGGATGTTGGTAGCCACAACAATAATAGGAAAATCTGGCCACTCTGCTTCCATCCAACTCTGAAATTCAGTGAATCTGTGATATTGCTATGATCAAAATTTGTTAGATATATAATGCAATGATGTTGGACTTGAAATTAGACTTAATATGGATTCTGAAGACCTCAGATAGCATTAACATAATGCATATCCATTGATGTTTCCCTTCAGAACAGAAGAAGAAACAGAAGCATCCTTTTCTGAGCCTTACAATGGATGGTTAGTAATAGCTGTATCATATGAGTGCATTTTTGTTTGATTTTTCAAAAAAAAGTAATACTATAATGAAAATACAGGAACCATAACTTTAAATTATAGAGTAGTCATATAGGAAAGGACCTGATATGGAACTCTGTTTATAAGTTTTCTCTCTTTCATCAGGAGGAAGCGATTTACTCTGACAATCAAACTGCCTCTGAAGAGATTTATCATGCTTCAGAAACCTTTTAGAGCCTAAAATTGATATACTGCTCATGTGAATCATATTCAGCGACAACTCTGTGTGTGTATGTGTGTGTGGACTTCAAAATATCTACAATTTCATAGGTTTCCACAACAAAGCATGCAGCAAACCCACAAAGCCTTAGTTGAACATTTGTGTGACTTCAGGGAGATCTCTGATTACTTTCTTATGTGCAAAGGCTAAATTTTATGTGCAAATGAGATTGAATGTAGGCTAGTTAAAAATTCTACTGGTTTGGCCAATAATCAGTGACATTTAGTTAATTTGATTAATTTTGTTAACAAGTTGACCTAATTAGATAGTAACATTAGAATGGTATGAATAAAGCTTAAATGGGTATTATTGTCATGTCTATCCAAAAAATGTACCTAGATATAATCTCCCTACCCAGAAGTGTTTTATTAGTTCAAATCAACTTTCTTTGGAGAAATTAAAAAGAGAGAGACATTGAATACCATTTGAAGGTGTATATAGATGTCTTAATTTGCCGAATAGGGACCCCATCAAAATAGCATTAAATACTACTGCTGATCTCTTCCCCTTAGCTACATCTCTGATAACACCAAGTTGAAAAGAAAAAAGATACTGTGATTTTGAGCTAGAGATTTTCCAGTTCAACATCCCTAGTTATGAGGATACTGAGTCCCAGAGAGAAGAAGTAACTTGCCATGGGTCACAAAAGTAATAAGAAGAAAAGCAATTGTTCAAGTCCACATGCTGTGAGGCAGCTAGGTTATATGAAGGCTCGACCGTTGGACTTGGTGTCCAGAAGATCTAATCTTAAATACTATTTTAAACACTAGCTGTGCAATCCTGACCAAGTCACTTAACAACAATTTCTTAATCTGTAAAATGGAGGTAATTGCATCATCTACCTAACAAGGTGACTCTAAGGATCAAATGTGGTAATACAGAAATTACCCTACAAATAAGCCCGAGGCTTCTGAGTCCAAGTATTAGGTCTAATATTCCATTAATCCATGATGAGGAATGGTGACAATTCTTAGAGCTTGTATTATTACCACCCTTATTATTCTCTGTGGCATTAGATAACTTTCAGCAATGGGAAACAACTGTGGCATTGGCCCCCATTCCAAGAGAGAAATCTCTGTTGCTATTAATGTTGTACCAGCTATGAGTTGTATAAACTTCTCACTTTCCTAAGGGGTAGTGGTATGTGGTGAATAGGGGCAGTAGCTGCTCATTACTTTAAAAAAATAGTGCAAATGATCAAAATTTGTATTCATATGTGCAGGTGAAACTAGAAGGACTGATATGCAAGAAGCATTCTTCTCCATACTCCATAATGGAAAAATCAGAATGCAAGGAGAGCAAGAACTTTCTAGGCACCACAAGCTAACTCATCCAGTTATTTGTTTTTTCTCTATGATAAGTGGCTGCAGCAATAAACATGCTGAATCCACTGGGACATAGTTAGAAAATGTACTTTGGGGCCAACAATAGCATATTTTCCATAATTTTATCAAATAAAGAAGTTCCTCCAGCCCCAAATCCTACAATATTTGTTCCATCTTCCAAAGCAATTATATTGGAAGATTTTTTTTTCATTTCACAATGCTATCAACCTATCCTCAAAGTAACAACTTTCCGAAAACTTTAACAGAATAACCTTTACATGGTATCAATTAAAATAGTTTTTACTTCAACATTGCTTCATTCACTTTTAATGAAAAATGTGGAGATCTTAATTTCTCAGTTAATTGATCACAACAACCTTCATATATAATCTGAATAATTATCACTGTAGAATCTGCAAGCAGCATCTTTAAAAGTTATTTTGTAATATTTATTGGGTATGATTTCTGATACATCAATGTTTCTCCTACCAAATAAAACTTTTTTACATATAATTATTTTATAAGAAGTCTTTCATGATACAAATAATCTTAATGACAAAGGTAATTATTTTAAAGGTTTGCTACTTTTTATCAGAATATATACTTTTACATGGAAAAATATTCTTGTCTTGCTAAAATATTCTTTATGTATATTTTTAAGATGTTTTAATTAAGTAGCTCTCAATGAATCTGCAGTGAAAGCTTTTACCTAAGGCAGATACAGAAGTTTTCCTCTTCATCAATAAACAGTGTTTTGAATCTCAATGACAAATAAAGTGGATTGGATTTCCTGTATTTGATATTTTTTGGCTTTGTTTCTGTTTCTATAGTTCCACCACTTAAATTGCCTCTTTTTTTTTGACAATTCCAGTTTTAACTATGCCACAGGATTTCTTTTTCAGAATAGCTATATATTTATCTTTAATAATGGAATATTATTTAACATTTTAAAACTAGGGACAATAAAATAAAATGTAACTAACTTCCAATTTGATTGTCAAAACATTCAAATTAGTATCTATTCAGTGGAAAAGGTAAAGAATCTTTAAGTTTCAAAATATTTATAGCAGTTCTCTTTATGGTGACAAAAAACTGAATATCAAGGGGATGTCCATCAATTGGAGAATGGATAAACAAATTGTGATATGTGATTGTGATGGAATGTTACTATGATTTAAGAAAAGATGAGCAGAGTAATTGTTTTAAACTTGGAAAGAACTATATGCGATAAGAAAAGTGAAATGAGTAGAACTAAAATAACCTTATATACAGCTACATATTTAGTACATGAAAAATTACTTGTAAAAGTTTACCTCCAGAGAATGAATCAAGAAGCGGAAACATGGAAGATATAATCTATTTATATTTTGCCAGATGATGCCTTCTGTGGTTTGGGAAGGGGAAAGATGGAATGAATAAATCAATAAATTGAAACATAAAATTACCAGAAAAAGTTATTTATTCTTGTCATAGTCATTTTAATTTTCAAAAAGTTGTAGTTTGGGAAAAATTATATCATATTTATCAAATTAATAATGTTGAGGTATATAATTAATATGATACTTTCTATTTTCACAAATGTTTGAATTTGAATTTGAGTATTTCACAAAGGCAATAAGAAGCACATGAAGGAAATGCATGTTAATTTACAGGCTGTACTACTAGAGGACTTCTAAGTTTTCTTCCAAATCACATTTTGTAATTTTTATAAATCTGTAAATAGTTTTTATAAATATATAAAACTGACCTGAAGCCTCACTCCCTAGCTGCTCCATGTTATTATAAATTCTGTTTTGCTATTTTACAGTTACTTTCTACTTAGATGTTAAAATTTAAAAATCCATCTTAACTCTGGCAGGTAAATAGCAGGTCATTTGTGTATCCCAAACATATTATATCTCACTCAGTAGTTATATTATTGTCAGACATTAAGAAGCAAATGGTTCACTTTCTAAATGTGATCATATGTTTTACAAATAATAATGAAATTTGCATTCCTGGTATCCTAGATCAATATGAGTATTCATCAATTGGGGAAGTGCTAAACATATTATAGTGTATGAATGTAATGGAATATTATTTCACCATAATAAATAACAAATTACATAGTTTCAGAGAAACATGAGACCAAGTTGTATGAACTGATAGAAATTAAAGTAATCAGAACCAGGAGTATAATTTATATTGTTTAAAACAAAACTTTGAGAAACAAGAACTCTGACCAATGCAATGACGTGATCATTTGATGAGCTGCAGAACACCAGTGATGAAGCATGCTGCTCACCTTCTGCTGAGGTTTGAAAGTTGGAGGGTGGAAGAATTATGGATCCAAGGTACAGAATGAAACATATATTTTTAGACATGGAAAATATGTGATTTTATTAAGTTCGTCTATGCTTATTTGTAATAAGGAATGTACTTTACTTTTTATTTGAGAAAGACTATTCAGAGGGAGGGAAAAGAATGCTAGTGATAGTACTGCCAAAAGAAAAAAAAATCACCGAAGCATTTTTTAATACACAGAGAACAAATGGAAGGAAAGAAGAAAACAAAGAGATGATTTGAAAATAACATGTTGAATTTACCACATATTTCTTTTTGAAAAAAAACCTATGATGCAAGCACAGAGATTCATGTTTATATATATATAATTATTTTCTGTTCTATTTTTTATATGGAAATATTTTCTCTGTGTATCTCTCTGTCTTCCTGTCTCTCTCTCCCATCATTTATTAAATACAATTAAAAATTATGACACCTTGAATCCCAAAAGATTCCAAATTCTTTACACAACCAATTGATAGTGTCTACCCTCACCAACTAGCCTTGTAATCTTCAAGTACAGCATTCCAGTAGCTAAAAGTTTGTTCGACAAACAGTCCAGTGTTGACTACCACAGGAAAAAAATAGAATTTTGCCTTAGATAGTTTTATTATAATCGTCAGAGTTTAAGGGGACTTCAAAGATCATCTTGTCCCCTCTCTATATGTTCAAAATTCACAAAAACAGCTTGTTCTTCCTCCACTAGTAGGCATTCAATGATGGAGAATTCACTACCTATTAAATAAGCCACTTCTACTTGTAAATGGCAATAATCATTCGTAAGTTTTTCTTTGAAATATCCCGTGAAACTTCCATCCTTTGCTCTTAATTCTACCTTCTGGAGCTACACAGAATAAGTATACAAAGCATTTGCTTGCAAACCAGATAACAGAGTAAATCAACATTATTAACAGTCACAAATACATTTCTCTCATAGATTACTTAATCCCAGAATTAGCCTGGTATCTTTCTCTGAGCTTTATCAAGTTTCTGAATATTCCTTCAATTAAATTCAGAACTTTATGTTCAGTCAAAGTCTCACAGAAAATGTCAATAGTAGAACTGTTATCTCTCCTGACTTAAAACAAATCCCTGGCCTTTAACCCCCAAGAGCTTCATTAGCCTTCTAAGCAGCCAGCTAAAAGGTTGTTTTCACAAGTTATTTGTCTCCCTGAACTTGTTTCTAGTCCTCTTGTCTGCAATTATTCCCCCACCCCTTCTGCCTTCCTAAATTCTACCCATCCTTCAACATTCAACTCATGTTCGCCCTTCTCATTGAAATATTTTCCATCAAGTCTAGTCCATGATGATCTGTCCCTCTTCTCAACTTCTTGCCAGGTATTATCCACAGCTAGATGATAGAAGACCTGAATTCAAATCCAGCTTTGAATTACTTACTGTTTTTGTCATCAGTAAGTCACTTAGCTTTGCTTGCCTTAGTTTCTTCATCTGTCAATGGAAATGGGTAAACACTCCAGTATCTTTTTTAAGAAAACCCCAACTGGGGTTGCAAAGAGCCAGGGAAGATTGTATAGTATCTGAAGGGGAACCAATTATAAATTCATGTTGTCTCGGTCAATGTTGTTTTACTAGATTAGTCTAATATGTTATAATTTAGCCTCATGGTAACAATTCCTAGATGAAATAAGTTGGATGGTTGGCCAATGTCTGAGGCCCAGAAGTATTAATTTGGAAAGCCAGAGTGTCAGAATTAGAAGGGACTGGAAATCTTTTCCCCGATGTCGTCATGAATTCCACCAGTTTGGCAATAAACCTAATAAAATACTTCTTACTGATATATTTTCTAGAACATATTATATTATGAAAAACCCAAACCAGTGGAGTGGAATAGAGGAAAGTACTGGACTTCACGTTAGGCAGACCTGTGTTCCAGTCCAGATTCAGACACTTGTTGGCTATTTAACCATTAGGAAGTTATTTACCCTCTGCTTGCCTATGTTTCCTCATCTATAAAATGGCAAAATTAAAGACCAAATCAGGTAATATTTGAGCTTTCTTAGGACAATTCATTGCCTACAGCAAGCACCTAATAAATATGTATTCTCTTCCCTTTTCTCTATTAATTAAAAAAAAAAAACAATTTTCTGAGAAGAGGTACACAGACTTCACCAGACTACCAATGGAGGTGCTGGCACAAAAATGTTTAAGAATTTCTTCCATAAAATGAAGTTGCTTCCATGTTGCTCCTTTCTAGTCTAGCACTTTAGTGCTAGTACTAGCACTAGTACCATGAGTTGCTTCTTTTCCAGTCTAGCACCTTACACTGGGTAATTCCGCCTTATTCCTTTAGGTGACCTTGGAATAGAGCTATTGTGGTTTTTTTTTGTTGTTGTTTGTTTTGTTTTGAATTTGGAAATTTTAATTTAATTAATTAATTGAGAATATTTTTACATGGTTACATGGTTCATTTCCCTTCCATACCCTCCCATAGCCAACCCACAATTCCACTGGATTTTACATGTGTCATTGATCAATACCTATTTCCATATTATTGATATTTGCACTAGAGTGATCATTTAGCAGAGGTATTATCTTGATGAAATTATTGAGAAGGGGGTATAAGCTCACCCTTCTAGGCCATGAGAATCTGTTCCTTAGCTGCTACATTGAAGAAGACAGTCCTACTTGTTCCCCCATAAAATATATGATGCTATGTGGATTGGGATTGCCTAAGAGCCTTGGGGACATGAGGCCTCTCTGTATTTGTCCTATAGTGGACATTTTGCATACTGTTTCTCTAGGAGTTCCACTTTAACATCCTGAGTGTGGAGACAGCAATAGTGGAAGGCAAGACATATGGGGTGCCAAATCAAACCCCCAACACTTGGCGTGTCTTTTACTAGCAGTTTTGACACATATCCCTGAGCTACATGGCTTATAAGTATGATTATGAGTCCCTGGGATAACATCCACCCCTTTAAGTATCATGTCATCATCTTCAATCCCACTGGAAAATATGTCAATTCAAGTCAATAAGCATGTATGAAGCATCCATTACTGGAGTAAAGGACCAGGGATACAAAGAGAGGAAAAATAGCCCTTAATTAAAAAATAAAAAAATTCACAATCTAATGGGAAAATACCAGGCAAACAGTCACGTGCCAACAAGATAGACCTATGAAATAAATGGGAAATTAATCTCAGAGGGAAGGCACTGAGAGACAGGAAAATTCCTGGCCAAATGTAAAATTACAGCTAAGACTTGAAAGAAACCAAGGAAGCTGAGAGTGAGAGAGAAAAAGAGGAAGAGACTTCCAGACATGATGGACAGCTAATGAAGAGGCAAAGAGACTTAAGTTTCTTATGTGATAAAGAGCAAGGAGGCCAGAATCATTGTGTCATGGACTATGTAGGAGGGAATAAAACATAAGCTTGGAAAGGAAGGAGAAGGATAATTTATAATAAGGAAAGCAGGAGTTTATATTTGATCCTGGAGGTAATGGGAAGCCACTGGGGAGTTTATTGAATATGGGAGTGTGATATGGTCAGGCCTATACTTTAGGAAGACCTACCTGAAAACAAAGTGGAGGATGACCTAAAGTACAGAATATGAAGTTGAGGAGACCAACCAGCAGACTACTGTGATCATCTAAGAAAGGTATAATGAAAACGTAAACCAGTGTCAGAAGGGAGAAGGGAGCATAGAAGAGAGATATTGTAAAGGTAGAATTGATAGGCCTTGGCAATAAATTGAATATTTTGGGAAAGGGAGTAGGTGGATAGGATGGTCAGAGAAAGTCAGAAGTTATGAATGATTCCTAGCTTGCAAATCTGGGTGAGTGGAAGCTGTAAAGACTTTTGCTGGGAGCCATGTTGGCCAAGCATGAATGCCAGTTACTTGGTTGGAATACAAAATGCAGTGAAGGAATTTGAACTGGCATAAGACCAAAAAGTCAGTTGAGATTGGACTATAAAAGCAGAAGAGATCAGTGCATCATTCTCTCAATCTACGGAGATGGGTGGGAGGAAGGGTCATCTCAGGATTGTCTTATAGCTAGGATTAAGTGCCTGAACTGCTGTTAGGGAATTCTGGGCATACCAGCATCTGACACCATTAACGCCAACATCTATAAAATCAACACCAAATACCAACATAAAGCCAACCAGAAGACCAACTATAAAAGCTAACTCTTAGTGGACTGAAGAAACCTTCAAGATTCGAGGTTAGACCTTTGGCCTAGCCAGACAACTGGCCAAGCAGGCACCAAGATACCAGCTGATTTATTATCAACAATATAGTTAGATAAAGGTTTAGGATTTTCCTTTAATCCTTCTCTCCTTTCACAATTTTCCCAATCCTTTCCTTTACCTTACCAGATATCATTAAACAGCTGTATTAAGAAAGTCATTACTGGCCTGGTCATTCTAGGAGTTCAATCAGGTTGTCAGTTAGAGATCCATTTGACATTGTTAAAGATACCTTCACAATTATTGATCTTCTAGGTGAATCCATTTTAAATCACCATCAGAGACTGAAATCAAGGATCACCATCCTTGAAGTTATTAACCAATTAAATTACTAATTGAGGAAACAATCACTTCCACATTAGTCAAGTGGGAACCAGTGAAATCATTGGTCTGGTCAGCAGATTCTATATAACAGGGGTTGGCAATTTTTTTGGCCGTTAGAGCCATAAATGCCACATTTTTTAAAATGTAATTTCGTGAGAGCCATTCAGTGCTCACAGTGCGCTCCTGTAACAGCACCTGAAAAAAAAATTGACTTTATGGCTCCTGCAGAAAGAGCCACATCTGGCCCTCAAAAGAGCCAGATATGGCTCAAGAGCCATACATTGCCGACCCCTGCTATATAGCTTTCAGGCAGCAGCAAAGATCACTGAAGCTGCTGCTAAGTCAATCCATCTTGATATCCAGATAGGAGGTTTCATCAGACCTCTCATCCGTTCCCACTTCCATCTGTAAGATTCCTGGGGCTGTACAAAAATCATCTACAAGTTCCTCCCAGTATCTTTACAGAGCTCAGTGGTATACTCAATATTACTATGAAATAAATGAAAATGAAATGGTTTGTGAAGAATGTTTAGCTTAGTTTGAGATATCAATTATGTATATATTTGGACATATATGATTAGACATCTTGAATCAAATGTCATATGCGTATGACATTTGATTCAAGATGTCCAGTACCCTGCTGGACATATGAAAACGGAGATCTGCAAAAATTAGGAGTGAGTAAGAAGACTTGAAAATCCGATGATTTTTGTGTGTATGTGTGTTTTCCATGTATTTCTTTTTTTCTGTTAAAGTTTATTTTATTTGTTACATTAAAGTTCCCAGGTATCTCCTTCTCTTCTTTTTTAATTTCAATTTTAGTTTTTTAAATATTTTTCCATGTTTACATGATTCATTTTTATACCCTCTCCACTTTGCTCCTGCCTCCTAGAGCTGACAACCAATTCCACTGGGTTGTACAAATGTTACCATTTGATACCTATTTCCACATTATTCATTTTTTACCATAGAGCAATCTTTTAAAACTGAAATTCCTCTCTTCTAAAAGTAAAAATTCAAGGTTTTGAAATAAGAATTCATTACTGGTAAAAAAATGTGGGAAGTCTGATGATTCTTAAATAAGGAAGTGATCATTGAATTCATAGGAGTTGATGAGATCATTAAGTAACATAGTACAGAAAAAGAAAAGAATTTAGGAGAAAACTTTCAGCAGTAAGAGAAGAAGGATTGAGGGAGCTGGGAGAAGGAATTTTTAATGAAAATGATTAAGATTAATGTGAATGAAGAGCTCCAAAACTGAGATCATGATAAATATATGTCTGTTGGACAGTCTCCTTTGCTAAATATTCCCTTCCTCTTTACTCCAAATTATCCTTACTTCCTAGTAGCATGAATCCTAATTACCTCTAGGGAATATAACCACCACCATCATCATCATAATAAAAATCAACAATAACAGCAGTGACAATTTATTAAGATCTTAAATGCTTATGTTTCAATGTACTGTTTTCATCATTATTTTCTTTTACATAGTTATTATTGCTTCTATGATTTTTTTCTTTGTCCAACTCATCATATAAGATTTCATTGTCTCTATTTTGATCTGTATTTCTTTTTGTTCTCCATGAACTGATTTTTATACTTATTGCATTCTATTCTATTTGCATTCTTATTGCAAAGGAATGCATTGATTATTTCTTCCTTTTTACATTCATTTGTAATATTTCTATTCCCTAATATGTGGTCAATTTTTGTATATGTTCCATGCGATGCAGAAAAATATGTATGCTTTTTTGACTGTCACAGTTAGAAGACATCATAAATCTTTTAACTCCAGTTTCTCCTGAAATTTATTCAGTTCCATATTTTCCTTTTGGATTACTTTTCTGTTAGACTTTTCCAAAATTGTGCGGGGGTTATTGAAGTTCATATTACTATTTTTTTCTTTCTATGTTTTCTTGAAGCTCAGGTGATGTTTCCTTTAGGAATTTGGAGGCTAAGGCATTAGGAGCATAAATTTATTACTGGTAATGAATTGTTGTCTATGGTTTCTTTTGACATTATTTGGTTTCTTTGTTTAATCCTTTTTAGTTTTAAATGTCTATTTTTACTTTGTCTGATAGAATGGTGGCAACTCCTGCTTTTTTTGTATTCATTTGGTGCATACTGATTCTTTTTTCCATGCCCACAATTTTGTATGTCTTTTTTTCTAATGTTTCTCATAATCAGCAGATCAGAGGGTTTTGTTTCCTTTCATCTGCCATCAGTTTGGGAGGTATCTGAGGTGTTCAGAGAGGACTAAAATTTCTGGTGTGAGTTTACCAAGTCCTTTTCAGAACTGCTCATCTTGATGTCTACCTTTTACCCAGCTCTTTCCTGCGGTTCCAAGAAATTATACTATGCCAGGGGTCACACCCCAATATAACTGTTCTCAGCAAATTGGCTAAACCAAGTTGAGCATAACTGACAGGCGACAGGGGATGGCTTAGAGGATATCTGTGACAGACTTTTGAAGATTTCCCCCGGTAGAATGGGCAGATGAGAACAATTTGTTCCAAAGGGACATAAAGTCAGCTGAAGCAGGTGCTATGGAACATAGAGTTCGGTCAGACATTGCAGATGCCATACACTTTATCTTGGGCAATTGTCAATTGCCCTGCCTTTTATCTTGTCATATAAATAAAGCTATAATTTAAAATAAATCTAGTTATTGTGGAACCTAGGTACAAAGGGCATCAGAGAATTAAGAAAAGAGAAATCAATCCATAAGCATGAAGAAGAATCTACTTGATATAATAGAAAGAGCAATGGACAGATTGAGAAGGTTAAAACTTCTCATCACTGACATATTTTGACTTATGTGTCCCAGGCAAGTCACTTTGACTCACTGTTCCAGGAAACTCTCTTAAGACTCTAAATTGCAAAGTTAAAAGTTGCCTGCATTGGAAGACAGACCTCAAGAATCCTTTTTACTAATGAAATCCCAAGCTTATTGATCCTCTGTCCCTTCAATCTCCTTCCTTCCACTCATGTAGATAATAATACTTTTATTAACTATCTGCTAAGACTATTGTGAAGAAATTTCTTTAAGTTACAAAGCACTATGAGAATGAATTGCTTGTACTTCAAATGAGGCAGTTGAGGGCAATGGAAATAATATGAAACTGGACTGAAAGGGCCTGAATTTGAAATCTCCTTCTGCTGCTTGTTACCTATATGACTACTCACTCCTCTTTCAGCCCCAGTTTCCTCAGATGTAAAATGAGGAGACTAAACTAGAAGATCTTCAGAATTCCTTCCTACCCATGATCCTTCTGCTACATACCTCTCTCAGGGGTTTGTTAAGAGGAAGGATCAAAAGATCAAAATTTCACATATTAGGCAATACGTGAAAGCTTTCTTCTAGACATAAAGCATGGATTTAATTAATTATAATTACGAAAAAATTATAGTCATTTTAAGGTGATGTTAAGCTCAAGAGGATTTCTGGTCAGTATAATTGACGTCATTCTAAATCATAAGCATGTTTTAATATTATTAAGGACATGAAAAGTTCTCTAGATTTGAAGATCCCGCTTTTCTTGGTTATTAGATTGCAATTAAGAAACAAAGACAAGTACTAGAAATAATTTTGTAATATGCACAAGGAAGATTACTATTTAGAGTAAAGAGGCTCCATGAACAGTAAAAAAAAAACTTAAGAAATCAGAAGTGGTTTTCAACAAATCAAAAATTCTCAGAATTTCCTTTGGGATATCAATTTTCCATCTGCTTTTCTCTTGACAAACTCAATCTTGGGGTATACAGTAATCTGTGAGAATGCATTAAATAAAAAATATGCAAATATTTTTGTTTTGATGTTGTTCTAGCCATTTCAGCAGAATAAAGCCCTGCCAAGAGATTGTTTTAGCAAATTTTCTTGAGTCATTCATCATACACTATATCTAACTAAACAAAACTAAAAAGCAAAGATAACTGGATGATCCTTATGTCAAAATAAAAGTGAAGAAAGATATATTTTTAGAATCATTATTGGTCACAGTCATCACTACAGCTAACACGAATGACTTTACAAATATCTCATTTAATTTTACAGAAAGTATGAAAGTAAAGTGCTGTTATTATTCCTATTTTACAGATGAGAAAGCCGAGGTAGACTTGCCTTGCATCACACAGCTATGAAGTGACTTTGACTGGATTTGAATTCAAAATCCTCCTGATTCCAAGTCTAAAGCCACCAAACAGCATATATGATTGGAGTGGGGTGCAAATAGGTTTGATCCTGTTAGAGTTGGAGACATGAATAGGAATGCTGGATTTCTACTTTTTAAAATATTTGGTACTGACTTAATTCTTCTGTGTACTGTTATCTCTCTGACTTTCCCCTTGCTTTGACTTAAACAGCTTCTTTTCAATTCAACAAATAGGTAATGTCTGCGATGTGTAAGACTTTATGCTAAATGTCACAGGGGATAAAATATAATCACTTTTGTATTTTCTTTTGTATTTTACTTAATTATCTCATTTGCTCTTCAATATAATCCTGTGGAGTTGTTAACAAAAGATCATTATATTTAAATAGTTCTAGATATTTTAGACAGTGTCTGGTTCAATTTCTTTATTTTACAGATGAGAATAATGTGGCACTGTTTCATTAAGTAACTTGTTCCTATTCATACTAATCCTTTTAGGATTGTGAGCAGTCATGGCAGTTAGAATACCAAGTCAAATCTGAGCCAGAATTTTTGAACCATTTCCATTTTTATTTTTTATATAACATGTTTATTTTTATAACATTCACTTCTAATAAATGAGCCCCAAATCCTCTCCTACCCATCTGCCCCAACTCCATTAATAGAGAAAGTTAACAATACATTAATTATAAGTGTGGTCATAAAAATATTTCCATATTAGCCATGTTATCAAAAAAGCAAGAAACATAAGGTAAAAATGCATGCTTCATATCACACTTAAAGTTTATCTCTTTCCTCTCTGATGGCGTATAGGATTTTTATCATGGGTCCTTCGGAATTGTCTTGTATTATTGTCTTTATCAGAGTAGCTAAGTCATTCTCAATTGCTCATCATTACAATATTGCTGATACTATGTACAATATTCTCCTGCTCTGTCCACTTTAATTTTCATCCATTCATATAAGTCTTCCTAGGATTTTCCAAAATTACCCTGCTTGTCATTTCTTATAGCACTATTCGATTCCATAAAAAAATCTAAAAGTACTTTGAGGTATCACTTCACACCAGATAGGCTAATATGGCAAAAAATGTAAATGATAAATGTTGGAGGGGATAGGGAAACTGAGACACTAATACACTGTTGATAGAGCTGTGAATTGATATAATCATTCTTGAGAGCAATTTGGAACCATGCCCAAAGGGCCATCAAACTTTGACAAAACAATATTAGTACTAGGTATATAACCTAAACATATCAAAGACAGAGAAAATTATCTATTTATACAAAATTATTTGTAGCAGTTCTTTTTGTGGTATAAAGAACTGGAAACTTGAAGAGATGTTGATCAGCTGGAGGATGGTTGAACATACAAATGGTAAACAAGATTATAACAAAAATCCTGCAAAGAATTATATAAAGTGATGCAAAATGAAGTGAACAGAATTAGGAGACTATTGTACACAGTAGCAGAAATAATGTATGTTGATCAACTATGAATGATTTAATTACTATCAACAATGCAAGGATATAGGACAACTCCCCAAAAATCTTTGAGGAAAAAGGTTATCCAACACCAATGGCCAAGTCTGAATTCAGATAGAAACACATCATTGTCACTTTTATTTCTCCAAGAATATTTCTCTAATATGTTATATGTGTCCTCTTTCAAAACATGACAGTCATGAAAATATGTATTACATGGTAGCACATGTATATCTATATATTATTTACCCTCTCCAGGGAGAGTAGGGTGGGAGGGAGGAAGAGAGAATGGATCACAAAATGTCAGAAAACAATTGTTAAAATTATTTTTACATTTAACCTGGAAAATATATTAAAATACTATAGGAAGCCTGCCCCCTATATGGTTTTGGGTCCTGAGTGGTGTTGGTGGCTTAGGATTGTTAAGGCAGGAGAAAGAAAATGAGAACAAACAGACTAGTGGTTAGCCCATGTTGCTCTAACGCTATGGGATTTGGACTTTATTTTATACTGGTTTCAAACAAAGAACACAAAGAAAGAGTAACAGCTGTGAAGGGCTTACAAATCATACACAATCCATTAAAGTCTAGAAAGTAGAGATATGGGTGCAAGGACAAGGGCCAAATTCCAACCACCAATTAGTAGGGGTTTAATTCTGGGAGCAGAAATAAATTTCATGGAGATGTTTACTAATTGCGTTCTGCCTTGATTTACAGATCTGCACCTGGTCAGATAGTCTGGACTAAATTGTCTGGCTCCAGTCCTTATCTAAGTAACATATTTTTTAGGGTTTAGGCTTCTTAATTATCAAGGAAAGAAATTGTCAAGGAGAGAAATTGTTAACTTAGTAGCTTCTGGTCTGGTTATGGACTCAAAGCTTTCCAATAAGTCTATAATGTTTTTCCAATAAGAAAAGGTATGGATCATAAGAGGTGTCAAAAGAGGAGTCTCAGATTTTTATCTATTCTCTTATTGGCTTCCCACAAAATACATATAAAATAAAACATGCATTATAAAAAAACATATACACCAATTTGTTCAGCCATTCCCAAACTTATAGGCATACTCTCAGTTTCCAAATCACAAAAGCTTCTATACATATTTTTGTATAAATATTCCCTTTTTATTTGATCTCTTTGGGATATATACCTAGTAGTAATATTACTGGGTCAGAGGGTTTGTGTGTATGTATATATATATATATATATATATAAATATATATATATATATATAGTGTAATCCTTTGGTCATAATTTCAACTCATTCTCCAAATGGTTGGACTAGTTCACATATACACCATTAGTACATTAGTGTCCCAATTTTTCCACATCAATTCCAGAATTTGTCATTTTCCTTTTCTATTAGTCAATCTGATAAATATGAGGTGATGTCTCAGAGGTCTCAATTTATATTTCAGTAGGGATTTAGAACATTTTTTCCCATGACTACAGGTAGCTTTGATTTCTTCTGGAAAAATACCTGTTAATATCATTTGACCATTTATTAATTGAGAAATGGCTCTTCTTTTTTATAAATTTTGCTTCCATCCCTATAGATTTAAGAAATGATTCCTTGCTCAAAGAAAGTCATATGTTCACCATTTTACAGACTTTTTTTCTAATTTAGGCTGCATTCTATGTGTGTGTACAAAATTAAGATTATTAATTTTACTTCTCATGATCCTTTTTATCTCTTTGCTTACACATAAAATCTTATTTTATTCATAAATATAATAGGTAATTTTCCCCTGATCCTTTAATTTATTCATAATATCATTCTCTCTGTCTAAATCATTTATTAATTTTAACTTTATTTTGTCATATGGTATGAAATACTGGCCTATGCCCAGTTCTGACAAATTAGTTTCTAATTTCCCCAGCAAACTTTGTTAAATGATGAGTTCTTGACCCCAAAACTTGGATTTGGGGGGTTTACCAAGCAACTACTGTCAGTTATTACTAATCTATAAATTAATACCTAATCTATATCACTGATCCAAAATTATATTTATTGCTTTCATGAAAAGTATTTTTTAATATAGTTTGAAATCTAGTACTCTGCCAACTTCCATCTTAATCATTTGTTTTTCAGACAAATTTTAGTGTGTATCCACCTCCTCTTAAGGTATCTCACTTTTGAACTCTTCTAATTGAAAAGATTTTCATGACATCAAGTCTAAATTTTTTGCTTTCATTTTTTATCCATTGTTCCTACTTTTGCTCCTGGGGGCCAAACAGAATAAGCCTAATGCCTTTTCTACATGAAACCTTTCAAATATTTGAACACAGTTATCATGCCATTTCATCCTTGAATCTTCTCTTCTTTAGCCTAAACATTTTTTTCCTTCAATCAGACTAGATATGGCCATAGTGTCCTTTACCTTCCTACTTATCTTTTTCTGGACACCCTCTATTTCATCCATGGTATTAGATTGTGGTTCCCAAACCTGAATACAACATTGAAGATATGGTCTGATGAAGACAAGATACAAAAGGATTATCAGAACTTTATTTTTAGAAGTTATTACCATCTAAATGCAGGTCAAGACCACATTAGCTTTTATGACCGACTTTTTATAATACTGCTGACTCACACAGAACTTGAAGTCCACTAAAACCCCATGGATTTTTTTCAAACAAACTACTATCCTCATTCCAGTACACTATGCTAATTTTCATTCAATATCAGTAATTCTGCCACTATAACACAATGGTAAGAACAACTCACATTTACAAAACTTTGTAATTTTAAAAATCACCCTGTGAAGTAGGTCATACAAGTATCATTACCCTGACTTTCCAAATGAATAAAAGCAGATTCTATGAGGATAAATGTTTTTCCTAAGAACATGGAAATAGTTAAGTGTGAAATCAATGGATACAGTGAAAGAGGTCATTAGAGAATCCATGCTAGGTGGCACATGGGGCCCATTGTCAGAAAGTTGAGTGCACATTTGTACAACGGAAAATACTGAACAGTATAAAAAGGATGAAAATGATGATTTAACAACAGGGAATGTCTGGATTGGATATGAGAATAATTTCTAAATTAGCTACATAATAATGTGATTATATTGTTAACTGGAGAGAGCAAAGGTCAAAATCAACACCAAATTAGAATAAAGGATAAATGAGGGGAAAAGATGCTACAAGCAATATAGCCAGCTCAAACATAACTTCTTTAAATAATCTGAGAAATGGGAAAGAAATCAGCAGAAATATTTTGACTCTGATAATCAATATGAATTAGAGATGTCTAACTAAGGTGGCATGGTCACCTTGACAAAGAAACAAACTAGTAATATAGGCTTACTGCTTCCCTTTGAAAGTGCCAATCAGTTTAAATACCTACATCATGTCAGGTACTCTGTTAAGCAACAGGGATATAAAGAAAAGCAAAATACAATCAATTCCTCTCAAGGAGCTCAGAGTCTACTCTATGAATTTTGCTCACCACTATCCATCCGATTACAAAGCCCCACCTACTCCCATGATAGGGCTGGAACAATTGCTCTATCACATAAGCATAGTCAAGCAAAATGCTTTTCCAAAAAAATACATTTTTCATTCTTCATGTTAGCCCATTACCTTTCTGGCATGAAGTGGGCAATGCTTTTTCTTTATCAGAACTATGATCATTTATTGGAGTTCTTAAGTCTTTCTTTCAGAATTATTTTGTTAGAGTACTGATATTACAATATAAATTGTTCTTCTTCTGATCACATCATTTGTCATCCTTTCATACAAGTCTCTCCACGTTTCTTTGAAACTTTTTCCTCATTGCTCATACCCCGAGAGTATTCCATTACACTCACATACTGCAATTTTCACAAATGAACCCAAATGGACAATATTCAATTCAATCCAACAAAGATTTATATTAAGCATTTGACACGTTACCTGGGCAAAGTATAGAGTTAAAGGAGAAATTGGAAGTTAATCCAGTTAGGATCAAATATCTGAGATGGGGAGATAGGTTTTTCCCTCTGGCTCAGCATGAACTCAATATCCTTACAATCTATACTAATTATACTGTTGATAACAATAACTCAAAAAAAACATGCTTTAAAGCTTCAAAGCACTGTGCTCATGGCTGTTCTCTAAGATAGGATAGATAGACTTCCTGAATTTGGTATTTAAATATTTTATTGCAAAATTTTCCAATCTTTATGAAACATCTCAGTTAGATTATATGCTGATTAAGGGTAAGGATCCCATCTTAAACTTTTTGCATTCTTCTGAGTAGTTAAGGGAAAGATTTTTTTTAATTTAAAAAGGCACCATCAAAAAACTCATCTATGTAATACCTTATAATAAAGCCATTTGATACATTATTTCAGTCAACCTCTATAATGAGGATAGGTAGCACAAAATGCTATTGTCCCCAATCTGCATATAATACATTAAGTTACAGGAGTATTAAGTGATTTTTGTTAGGGCACCATAGTTTTTAAGTGGAAGAATCAATTATCTAAATAAGGTTTATAATTTCTCAAAGCCAGTGTAGGGTAGGTGTTCAATAAATATTGGTTGATTCATTGATTGACGAATTTAATTATGGAAGGGAAAACTTTCTCAAAATGTCATTTATCCCTTCCTCTACCGCTTTTATTTTATCTACTTTCCCCCCCCCACCCCCAACACTCCCCTTCAAACAGGCATTGGAGGTTGCAGCAGAAAAATACATGGAAACTCAAATGAGGAATTCATAGTAGAAGAATTATACAGTTTTGATTCTGATTCAAATTCTGCATTTCCAAGGCTCTAAGCACTAAGCTGAATTCTGGCATTATATTTTATAGTCAATTTCAGAGGCATTCTTACTTCAAAATGGTTCTCAGTGCTGAGCAAATCAAGAGATGCTTTGATTATGCACAAATGTTTCCTCCTTACTATCCTTTACATAGGTCGTAAAACATAGGATGAATAATAAATGTTGAATTGAATAGAATGCCAGAGTTGGAAAAGGCTTTAGAAGGGATATCTTTAAAAGATAAAATATGGGATGGCTTAAAATGCCCCATGTTAGAGCTCTGAACATAGTATAGGAAAAAACTGAGATCTCTGAGAGGTCATGACTTTTTAAAAGAATTTTGTTTTTTTTTTAAATAAAAAAAAATTACTAGTGTCTCCTAGGTGGCTCAGTGGATTGAGAGCTAATCCTAGAGATGGGAGGTCCCTGATTCAAATTTGACTTCAGACACTAGCTAACTGTGTCACCCTGTATTTCCCTGTGGCTTAGCACGTACTCAACATCCTTTCAAGCTATACTAATTACACCAACTCCAATAAACATGCTTCAAGGTTTCAAAGAACCCTGCTCATGACCATCCTCTAAGGTAGGCTCTATGGACTTCCTGGTTTTGGTATTTAAATATTGTATTGCAAAAATTTCCTATCTTTATGACACATTTTAAATCATTTCACCTTCATTGCCTAGCCAGTACTGCTCCTCTGCCTTAGAACCAATACACAGGATTGATTCTAAGATGGAAGGTGGGGGTTTAAAAAAAGATACATTAAAACAAGCAGTATAGAATATAATGCCTAAGAAAGGCTTAAGAGTACAAGTACATTTAAACCTAATTCCTCACTTTATAGAAGTGGAGACAATGGACCATTGAAGGTAAGTTGACAAAGATCACACTCATTTCCATTTGTTCATTCAACATAGTGCTTCTAAATCAGTCTGTAACCTTTCATATTATACTGTACCACTCTTCTAGATTTTATTTCTTCATATCCATTAAGGACAAAGAAAAAACATTAATTCTTCTCCAGGCAGGACATCCATCATGGCTTAGAAACCTCTTCATCCTGAAAGCTCACTCCAGCTCTGAACTCACCTACTTGAATTACCTTTCACCACGTTGTCCTCAATCTCTCATTGGGGGGCTTTTCTCAGAACTTCCATTAAGAGAGAGTGCCCAGACTAGCCATATAGCATTACTATCTAGGCTGCATTCTAGACTTTGTTCACCTTATCACTTATAAGATTACAACCATACACACACACACACACACACACACACACACACACACACACACACACACTTTTCAGCTTCTATTTTGTGCATTTAAATTGTCCATTAAAACATAAGCTCCCTGACAGCAAGAATTATATTTATCTTTCTGTTTTTATTTGTGTTTCTAATGCTCAATACAGATGCTTGTTGACTGAATAATTTGAAAATAACTTATGAGTCACATATTACATGCCAAGATCTATTTTGGATTCTGCGAGCAATGAACTAAATTAGATCAGGACACTGTCTTTCACATGGCTCTTAATTTGTTAGGGAATTTAAAATATAGAATATTAGATGAAATTAGAAGAAACCTAAGAAAATAAGGAGATAGTAGACATAAAAAATAGATATAACCAATGTAACAAAGATGAAAAACAAAAATCTGAGGAAAGCATTCTATTAGTATCTGAAAAAGGCTTCATTTCTCAAATATATAGAGAATAAAGTCAAATCTATAGGAATGCAAAGCATTCCCCAAATGACAAATGGTCAAATGATAGATATTAATAGGCAATTCTCAGACAGAGAAATTAAAACTACTATTAATCATATGAAAAAATATTCCAAATCACTAATAACTAAAGAAATGTAAATTAAAACAACTCTAATGTACCACATCACACCTATCAGACTGGCTAATAGCAAAAAAGTAAAATAATAAACGGTCGAGGGGATGGTAAAACTGGTACACTAATATACTATTGATGAAGCTGTGAACTAAAACAACCATTCTGGAAAGCAATTTGGGACCATATCCAAAGGGCCCTCAAACTATGAATAACCCCAGCAATACAAACTCTGTCTTTATCCCAAAGAAATAAAAAATAGGAGGAAAGTATCTACTTGTACAAAACCATTTTAGCAGGTTTTTGTAGTGTTAAAGAATGGGAAAATGAAGTGATGTCCATCAATGAGGAATGACTGAACAAGTTGTGGAATATAATGGTAATGGAATATCATTGTGCCATAAGAAATTACAAATAAAATTGCCAAACAAAAAAACCTGGAAAGACATATATGAAATGAATCAAAGTGAAATGAGCAATACCAGGAGAACAGTGTAGGTAGTAACAGCAATAAAGTATGATGATCAGCTCAGATATCATCTTTCAAGAAATCATCAAGGAAAACTGCCCTGATATTCTAGAACCAGAGAACAAAATAGAAATTTAAAGAACCACCTATTTCTACCTGAAAGAGAACCCAAAAGGATAACTCCTGGGAATATCAAATTGCAAAACTCCCAGGTAAAGGAGATAATATTGGAAGCAGTCAAAAAGAAATAATTGAAATATTCTGGAACCACAGTTAGGATAACAAAAGACTTGGCAGCTTTGTGATGATGGGATTATGCCTTTTTTTTAGATTTAATCATCATAATTGTAAACACCCCACCTACACTTGAGTAGGGGAGGTCTGTAACCCACCTGTGCAATAGTGGGTGACGAATCAGAATCAACTGACTGCCCCCTGGGCAGTCCTAAGCAAAACATTTGTTGTGGTTGGTACACAGAAAGTAGAGGGAGGCACAGGAAGTGATGCAAAAGAAGCACCTTGAAAAAAGAGTGAAAACTTCCTGTGAGTCAGTTCTGCTTCATTCTTAGGAGTTGGAGTTGGAGACTCTGCTTACTGGACCTGAGACCTTGGACCTGGTGAGACTGTTCTTAAGTCTCTCCTTCTGAACTACCACATGGTGAGTGAAAGGATTGACTCTTTCCTGGATTTTTCTGAAGGGATTCTCCTATTGAGAGAAACTTCATGACTGAAGCCTTCCTTTATTTATCCTTGGGCCCTCGGCCCTTGGTCCAAGGCTGAGGTCCCTCTGGCTGAAGACTAATTAGCCCTGCCTGGGTTGAGCCAGGGGCTGGAGCATATTACTTAGTGTGTTAGGTTAAATGCCCTATCCTCTCTCTGACTTTCTCTCCTTTCACTCTCTCCTATATTTTATAAATAAATTGCTAAAAATCAATTGGAATTGATATTTATTCAATTTGTGGAGAACTCTTGAATATTCAGTTCAACCATAATTTTTCCCCTTAACAGATTCTATATTAAAAGATCAACAATATGATATTCCAAAGGACAAAGCAGCTAGAATTTCAACAAAGAATCACAAACACAAAAAAGATGAGCGTCATTCTTCAAGGGAAAAAATTAATATTCAATGAAATAGAGGACTTTCAAATTTTCCTGATTAAAAATCCAAAACTTAATGAAAAATTTAACTCTTAAATACTAGACTCTAGATATAACTAAATAGGTAAACAGGAAAGAGGAATCAAAATACATTCAATAAAGGTAAACTGAGTAGATAGGATTGGTATGCTCTCTTTCCTGCTGTAGCAGCTTGATGGGCAGAGGTATGGCGAGGCATTTGAAATAAATCTTTAATAGGCACAATGCTTCATTTTTCTAAATGGCTTTCAATAAACCCTTTGAAAACATATTTTTAATTCTGCCTCACTATATTAATTTTATTTGTTATAGGGTGTAATTGATTGAACTGAAGGGGGTTGAACACATTTATTTTGAATGTAAACTTTCATGTCAAAGGGGACTGCCCCTAATTGGCTTTTTGTCAATGTGCCTAGCACACATTGGTTATGTTTTTTCTCTCTTCTATTTCCCTCTTATCTCTAGCTATTGCAGTTTCCTTTTAGAAGGTGCAATATTGCATGTACCTGTAGGTAAAAAAAAAATTTAGGGGTATAACATGATTGTGTTAAATGATCAGTTGGGGACACTAGTCTCCTAAATGACCATGGGGGAATTTTGAAGATGGGATTAACTCTCCCCTGCCCATTTTTTAGATTTAATCACCAGAAGCTAATACATCCCACTTATCTTTAAATATGGGGAGATCTGTGACCCATGTGTATAATAGTGGGTGACGAATCAGAATTGTCTGACTGCCCCCTGGGCAGTCCTAAGCAAAGGTATAGCAGCAATTGGTCCATGTAAAGTGGAAGTAAGGCACAGAAAGTGAAGGTAAGGAAGGGTCTTTAAAAGTGGTAAGAACTTCCTGTGACCAGCGTTTTGCCTTCGAACTTGAACTTGGGGGAGCTCTGGCTTGGGACCTCAGATAGCTCTTTGATTTTTCCCTCAGAACTACCATGTAGGTGAGTGAAAAAAAAAGACTTGACTCCATTTTCTGGCTTTTCTGGAGGTACAAGTGTCCAGAGAGGCCCCACATCTTGGAGGAGACCTTGTGGCTAAATCCCTTATTTAATTTACTGCTGGGGCCCCTTTACTGGGGACTATGAAGGCCTGCCTGGTTTGGATCAGGCAGGAGGAGTAATAATCTACTCTCTCTTTGATTTTCCTTACTTTTACTCTTTCTCCTTTTATAAATAAAATACCATAAAAATCATTCTGACTTGAGTAATAATTTTGGCAATCACATTTCTTATAAATTTAGTCCAACCTTTAATTTTTAAATTAAATTTTAAATTAAATTACCTTACATAGGGTAATTAGAAGGTGTATACATAAAGAGAGTGTAAGGATGTAAGCTGAATATGATAGGATGTTATCAAAATATAACAAAATTAAGGCATGAGAAAAGTGAATGCATCTGGAGGAAAGTAAGGGAAAATAGAATGGGGTAAATTATTGCATATAAAAGAGGCATGAAAAAGTGTTCACAGTGGAGGGTAAAATGGGGCAGGTGAGGAGGTGAACATGTGAACATTACTCTTATGAGAATTTGATTAATGAGGGAAGAAAAAACACAATCAATTTGGTATCGAAAATTATCTTATCCTATAGGAAAATAGGAGGGGAATGGAATAAGGAAAGGAGTGGAACTGATAGAAAAGAGGGCAAATTAGGGGAGATAGAGGTCAGAAACTAAGTAGGGGTAAATGGGATGAAAAGTAATACTCAGAAATCATAATGAATATATAAGAATACAAGTTGTTCCCCAGTTATAATTGGTCAAAGGATATGAGCAGGCAGTTAACAAACAAAATAATTAAAACTCTCTACAGTCAAGCAAAAAATGCTCTAAATTACTATTAACCAGAGAAATGCAAATTAAAACAATGCAGAGGTACCACCTCTAAAAGATTGGCTATTATGACAGAAAAGGAAATGACAAAACTTAAAAGGAATGTGAGAAAGCTTGGACATGAATGCATTGTTGGGAAAGTTGTGTAGTGATTCAATCATTCAGGAGAACAATTTTTATCTATGCCCAGAGGGCTATAAAACAGTATGTGCTCTTTGACACAGCAATACCATTGCTAAATTTGTATCCCAAAGAGATAAAAAGATGGGGGAAGAACCTATATGTACAAAAATATTTGAAGCAGCTCTTTTTTAGGAGGCAGTGAGTTGGAAAGTGAGGAGATAACCTTCGATTGGGAAATAGCTAAGTTATATAATATGATTTAAATGGAATACTATTGTGTGCTAAGAAATGACCAACAGAAGGAGCTCAGAAAAACCTGGAAAGACTTACATGAACAGAAGCAGAGTGGAATAAGCAGAGCTAGGAGAACATGTAGAGTGACAGAAATGCTTTACAATGAAAAATTGTGAATAACAGCTATTCTCAGCAATACAGTTATCCAAAGCTATCTCAAAAGACTCAAGATAAAAAACAATACCATCTATTTCCAGAGAAAAAAGAACTGAGTCTAAATTCAAAACAAAGCAAATTTTTTTCATTTTCTTAATTTTTTTCTATTTCAATTACCTTCTACAAAAGTATTAATAAGGGAAAATGTTTTACATGATAGTGAAAGGGAATTTTTATTCCCTTTGTGTATTTTAAGTTAATCAATCAAGAACTTAAAGTATCCCTACTTAACACTTAGTAAGTCACTAACAAAGAAAGTTCATGCCCTAAAAGACCACAAGCACTGTCTCCCCACCCCAGCAGTGCTAGGTAAATTGAAAGACTGTGATTGATTCCTGAGATGTGACAGGAGAGCCAACTGGTGGAGAAAACTGTATATAAGTGGGAGTCTGAGAGAGATTTGGGTTCTTCATGCTTGATGGATTCTTGGGCTCTTGAATTCTTGAGCTCTTCATGCTTGGCTCTTGATTCTTGCTCTCTTCAGGCTTGGCGCATTCTTGGGCTCTCCATTCTTGGCAGCCTTTAGTCTAGGGAATGTGAGCTCTGCTGGTATTCTTGGTAGTCTTGGCCTCGTGTGAGCTGAAGATTCTTGGTGGGTTTTTTTTCAGTGTCTTTGGCTCTTCAAATTTTGACTTCCTGATCCAGACTTTGGATTCTGGTAAGATTCAATTTTGGATTCACATTCATGGTCTGGAGGCACTAGGATTAGGACTTAGGGTATTTTTAGCTAGGTGATATTTTCTACTTTCTTCCTATATTTCTCACTTTAATATCTCTACTTTGCTGTAAATAAAGCTACTAACCGTCTACTGACTCATAGTTTAACTGTAATTTTTATAAATGGTGACTACAACAATTCTTTTTTAACTATTATTATTTTTGTCAAAACAAATTTTTAACTATTACATTTGGCCGTCTAATTTTAATTATTACAATGATTGTGCATTGTGATGTTGGAAATTTGGGAGTCTTTGAACTAATTTTGAGGTCCCTGATCTAAACTTCCTGTAGACATTTAGGGCTCTTTCTAACTACATTTCCCAAGAGCCAACTGACTTCCTGTCTTTTGTAATCACGTGGATAAAAAGCATAATAATGTAGAGAAAAGAATAAAGGCTGAGTGGCTGGAAGGGCACACTCTCTTTTCTGATTGAAGCAGTATGGTAGCAGAGGTAATGGAGGGTCCTTTAAACTAACTCTTAACATGGCACATGGCTTCATTTTTCTAATGGCTACCAATAAATCTTTTAAAACCCTAATATTTTTTAATCTATCCTTTTATATCCATTTTATTTCTTACAACATGTAAAATTTACATGAGATTGCTTACCATCTCAAGGCAGTTAGATAGTGGGAGGTTGGGAAATAACACGGAGGGAAAGAATTCGAGACTCAATATTCTCTGAAAAATCTTGGAAATTGTTTTTACATTTAATTGGGGGAAATTTAATTAAGTTCTAAAAATGTTAAAGTACAATGATCAACTGTGAATGAATTAACTATTATCAGCAAGGCAACCACAAGGGACTTGTGATGAAAAAGGCTATCCACCACCATAGAAAGAACTGTTGAAGTCTGTATGCAGATTGAAGCATAACATTCTTTATTTTATTGCTTCCATGAATTTTCTCTATTACTTTTAATAGTATAAAATACTACCAAACTATAATTTCTCTAGTAATTTGGCAACATAATGAACATGGATATGCATTGTATGATAGCACATGTACAATATATATCACAGTACCTGCCATCTTGAAGAGGGAGGTGAGAGAACATGGATTGCAAAATGTAAGAAAGCACTTATTAAAATTGTATTGTCATGTACAAATTTAACAAATTATATTAAAAAAAGAGAGATTGATTAAAAGTGAAATGATATCATTTGATCATGTTTGTGTTGGCTTTAAAGTCAAAGGACATGAGTTCTAATCCTACCTTTGTCTAATACTACCTATTTGACTTTAGGGAAATCAGTCCTTCTTTGCCTTACTTTCTGCATCTGTGAAAAAAGAGTACATAATTTCTGAATTCTCTTCCATCTTTAAAGATAAGAAATATAAGATCATTATTGTTATGTTCTAAGAGAATTCTTAACATTGACATAGAAAATCTATCATATGCATTTATACTAACTCTCTCACAGGGTTATTAGAATACCATTATTAAAGTTCAAAGTGCTCCAAAAAATTAGTGTGGAAAAATTTTGAAGAGAGGCAGGTAAATGAAGAAAAACAAATTCTTTGCAGCAAGTTTCTCTGACAAAGACTCTCATTTCTAAGAAGTATATAAAACTGCTTCAAATTTCCCAATTGATAAATGATCAAAGAACCATAGTATATTGTTACATAAAAAAGTGAATCACTAATACTTTTGGAAAATGACAATGAAAAATGCTGAGGATTCATCCTGTAATCCATCAGATTAGCAAAGTTGACCTCTCAAAAAAGGAAAATGACAAATACTGTAGGATTTGTAGGGGAAAGGGTATTTTAATGCAGTGTAAACTAGTAAAACCATTTTTAGAAAGCAATTTGTAGCTAAAGCCATAAAACTACTAAGCAATACAAATTCATTGACCTAGATAAGCCACTGCTATGCCTATAACCAAAAGATATTTAAAAAAGAGGAAAAGGGCTCACACATGCAAAAATATTTATGCCAAATCTTTTTTTTATGGCAAAATTGAGAATAAGGCTTAATAATCATTTGGGGAATGGCTGAACAAGCCCTGGATATGAAGTGATAAAATACTACTAAGCTATAAGAAATGATGAAGGGGATGGTTTTAAAAAAACCTCAAAAGTCATATGAAATGTCACAAATTTTTAACAAAATAAGGAGAATAACTAACATAGTAACAATAGTATAAAGATTAACAAGCCTGACAGATATTGGACTCTGACAAATCTTGATTCTAGAAGATTTTTGATGAAATGGGTTATCTACAGCCTTACCTAGATGATATTCACAGAACATAGAATGAGATATATTTTTATGGGCATGGCCAAAATGGAAATTTTGTTGCATGATTATAAGTGCATTCCAAAAAGGGTTTTGTTTTTTCTTCCTTCTTCAGTGTGGAGGGTGGATATGATTAGATAAGATGAATTTTCATTGACCAAAGAAAAGAAAATTTAATTTAAAAAATTAAAATCTAATTTTTAATTATTTTATTTTAAATTTGTTTTCATTATTTTAAAGTTGTTAGCAGGGGAATTTCGGAAAGATCAGACAGATTCTTACCTTTTCTCTACCATCTTTACTCCACCTCTCTACAAAAGTTCTAAAAAAATTTATTGTAAATACGTGGAGTAAAGGTGGTAGAGAAGGACCTTGTGTAGGATCATACAAGTAGAAATTCAGGAAATTAGGTAATTTGTTTGCTCCTTTTTAACACTGTTCCTTTGTATAATAGATCCAGGATTCAGAATAATCACAATTCAAAAGCAGTGCAATTACTGAAATGTTGGTGGGGCGTTTGTCTCCAACAATGATTCCCTTCTAGGAGATACATTTTTTCTCTCCTTTTCCTAACTTTGACCTGTTTGTGGCTATTCTGAAAGATCTGTCATTTTCTAGAATCTCCAAGACAACAATAATTTACTTTCCGCAGCAATTTATTGTAAATCCTGCTCCAGAGAGATTAGATGTAGATTCATTAGACAGTCACAGGGTTTTCAGCATCCATTGGCCCTTGAAAAATTTTCATTTGTTTAAGAAGCAAACAAAAAAAAAACCTATGCAAATTGTTAATTAGGACGTGCACATAAATGTGATAAGATTTAATTAAGCTAAGCAAGCATTAGGTAAACCTTTAATAAAGAAGGGTTAGCTGTTTCCTTTATGATGTATTCGAAGAAAAACTGGATTTTTGCAACAGATCTCTCTTAATTCCAAATTAATGTTGTTATCCTGTGACCTTCAGATTTAGACATTTAAACTTGTAAAAGGAAAATGTGGTACTAATGATAGTAGTTTTAGTAACAGCAGCATCAGAAGAGAAGTGGAGGAGAAGGAAGAGAAAAAGTCAGAGAAGAGGAGAGAAGGGAAGAGAAAGAAAAGGAAGAGGGAGAGTGAGGAGGAAGAGAAAGAAGAGGAAAAGATAGAGGATATAATAATAATTGTTTAACAATAACAACAGGGACACAGTAAATACTGACCAATGGAACTCTGGTGACATTATCAAATATGTCAGCAAACCAAATAATGTAATTTAATTGTTTCCTAAGATCAAAGACAGAGAATGACATATAGTGGATGGATGAAAATTAACCCTATCTGGGCATGCTTCATATATTGGTTTTATGTCAGCTTGAATTTAGTATTAGTTTTTTGTGTTCTTATTCCATGAGATAGCAAGATACATAGGAACAAAACAGAAAAAAATACTCAAAATGTTTTATATATCATTATTAATTTTATTATTTATATATAAACCACATTTGTGTATGAAAAGGACTGAAGAAATTAATGCTTTTATTACATAACACTGTCCCATCATAACAGAACTGGAAATAGAACTTGTCTGTTATAAGCAAGGACTTCCTGCTACTTTTTTCCTTAAAATTTTTAAAGCATAGATATTTATTTTTATATATAATATAATAAGTAATAACAAAAATGTAATATATATTGTTTATTATAAATGTGCAATTAATTTTAACAAATTTTCCAAGAGAAACAGAATCCCACATTATTTATGTCCAAAAATCTATGTCTCATTTTTTTGTTGTTTTTCCTTCCACCCTCCCCACTCCCCAAGAAGGCAGGTAATATTTATATAGGTTGTACAAATATTATCATATAACACATGCTTCCCTGTTCATAATGGGAAACAAGAGAAATACTGCTTACAAGAGACAAATTAATGGAGAAAATAATATGAAGAATGGTATGTTTCAATGTGCTTTCAAGACTTCTTTGGTGATGGATTAATATCCATTTTTATCATGCATCTCTTGGGTTTGGCCTAGATTCTTTTTTTATTGAAAATAGTTAAACAATTCACTTTTGATCATCATACAAATATTAACACTATGAACTATAAAACATAATATTTTATTTTTTTGACAAAAAATATATTGACTGAGAGGCAAAAAGACTATGTGCCAAAATCCCAAGAGTGTAATAAGGAACTCATTGATTTGTTGATTATTTAACCAACCATGCTAAAAAAAAATCACCATATAATTTACATAGACTTTATCAATCGCCTTAACACTATTAACTTGTTTCCTTACTCATACCTTAGTCAGGTACTGCATATGCATAAAATAGAAGTATAGTAAAAATGTTAAAGAGTATCTGATGTCCACATTGAAAGTTGTTCTCTCCTTTCCCTTCTCCTTCTTTAGTCTCAATTGTCCTTATCATTAAAATGTGCTATTCATACAATATCAAAAATAATTAGGGAATAGCTGGGTAGCTCAGTGGATTGAGGGCCACGCCTAGAGACAGAAGGTTGTAGGTTCAAATCTGACCTCAGACACTTCCTAGGTATGTGACCCTGGGCAAGTCACTTAACCTCCATTGCCTAGTCCTTACCACTCCTGACTTGGAACTAATATATGATATTTATTCTAAGATGGAAGACAAGTGCTAAAAAAGAGAACAATTGGATATGGAGTCATTCAGAAAGATAGTTTAAGGACTTTTTCATTTTGCAAATGCTGAAATTAATTTTTATTATTCCTGAATAAAAAGATTCAATGCATAGAAGGTAGCTGGTAATACAACATAAGAATAAAAGATAAGTCAAACAAGTTCATAAGAAAAGAGGTTACCAAGAGAAAGACAAATGAGCATAGCAGTAAAATTCCTAAAGTGTGGTAAAGTTGTAAAATATGGTAATAAGATGCTAATGAATTTAGTTGCTATCACTCACAAACAGTTCAAAAGAAGAGAATTCAGTATCTCACTGCCAGTTAGTAGGGTGAATCTTGCATTACTTGCATTGAGTGTATAATATTCATATTTATGCTATGATTAAATAACAGGTATCAATGTTCAAACTACAAAGAGGCAGGTAGTATGGCATAGTGTAAATAGCATTGGCTTTGAAAGAAGAGGTTCAAATCTTAAATTTGACACTTCTACTTCTGTAAACTTGAGCAAGTTTCAAACTCTCTAGGCTTCAGTTTTTCATTTAAAAAATTAGGGTTCTGGGCTAGATACTTATATAGTTTCTACAAGCTGTAAAACTTCCTAAACAGGCTTTATCCTTTATAACAGAGAATGTAGAGGCACAGACATGCATCTCCATACTTTGGGTCATCAATGTAATGAAATATTCAATGAAAAAGATCAAGAAGGGGCTTAAATTTGAAAAGAAAATAGAAAGGACAGGGGTAAATCCAGACTAATTTCAGAACACTGAAGACTATAAAGATGGTAGAATACATGAGAGAAAGAAAAAGGATCACTGGACATTGGAATTAAAGTTGAATGTAAGGTTCTCTCTGAAGGGGAGAAAATTTGCTCACCTGAGAAGGAAACAGTTGTTTCCCTCCCAAATAGTGATAAAGTAGAAGATAGAGGCTGTCAGGTATGAGATCATCCAATAATAATGAGAAGAAGGAGCAAATGAAGGATAGTAGAGACTGGTGTCTAATTTTTGTAGCATGTCGATATTTTACCTAATAAGAACAATGGAGGAATCTACTGTCTTCTCAAAATAGGCATTTAAGACAAGAAAGAAAATATCTTATCAAACTGGATGACTTTTAAAATGAGTCTCCTGAACAAAACAATGCTATCATAAAGTCTTGCCAAAAATTTCAATGTCCATTTGAATTAAAAGTGATGTCTTAATCCGTGTTGCACATAGAAAGCAAGAAATGTAAAAAAATGATTGGGTGAGGATATCTGAGAAAGGGATTTGGATTTCTTAACTAAAACTTAAAACATAGGAATAACAGGCTCTTGGGCAAACATAATGGTACCAAACTGGCATTGTTAAGCTTGTATTTGCCTGCTGTATTGGAAATCTAATCATAGATCCAAATGAAAAAGAAAGAAAATAGGAAAAAAAACTTCCTATATATTTGCCTTAAAGTAATAGACAGTAGGAAAAATGAGTTGAGATATCCAGAAGTTTGCAGGAGATGAAACAAACAAACAAAAAAGCAACAAAGATGGTACCAATAGTAGAGTTCATAAGATCTATATATAAATTCAGGAAGTTAGATAATGTGAAAAAATGCACTTGCAATCCTAATTTAAGGAAGAGAATTTGACCTCATATGTATCACTGAGCTTTCTAGGTTAAGAGCCAAAACTAGAATAAGACACTGGAGGGTTCAAAAGAAATGAGTAAAATGAGTGACAAGATAGGATCAATTATTAAGAAGGTATATTTAGTTGAGGACATTCAGGAATCAGAAAGAGAATGCATGGTGGAGAACCTTTGGTGAAGGAATAATGGAAAGAGAACCAGAATGCATGCTGTCATTGTAATATATTTCAGATCTCTTGGAAAAGAAGAGGAAAAAAATGAGAAATCTGAAAAATAAGAAGAAATATATGTGGCAGTAGTAATGGTGAAGTAAAGAACTTCTTGACTTGTTTTATAGATATCATTCAAAAGTTTAAGGTATCCAACAAAGAAGTCATATTCTAGATCATAGAACTGGCAAGATCTGATTGAAAAATGATTTCTCCTTCTTAACGACTTCTAAAGAATAAATAGAAACTTGAGTATAGAGAAGAAAATGCTTTGTTTTGGGGCTAGTAGATATTAAAGTGTTCCTAATTAGAATAGGATCCCATAGTCTAAAATTTGACTTCAAAATTTAGCCTGTAAAAATAATAATCTCTGATAACTATAAATTCTCTTGAGTTGAAGTGAAGCGAATTAGTCATTTGTAGAAGATCTTTCCACTTGGCTATTTTTGATGAGTATTTCATTCAATGAAATTTAATTCCATAGATATTTATTAAGCACTTACTATGTGCTCATTTTGTTTCCCTATCACCAAGCGAGGCTTGATGACCATTTGGTTATGTTGGAAGAGGGATTTTTTGTTTCTGTTTTTTGTTTTTTGTGCATGAGACCCTTCAAATTCTCAAAATCTGTGATTATCTTCAGTCTGAAAAGAGTATTATGACTCATTCTTTTAAAAAGTAGTCAACAGAACTAGTTCACTAATTGAATCAGAAGTAGGAAGATGAATATGGGTATACTCCAGGTTTTGACTCTCACTTTGCTATTTAAACAAAAATTATCCATTGTTCCTGCCAGACTAGCAGGCACAGATTTGGCTCTAATCGGCATCCTGAAAAAACCCTGACAAATAAGAAGATAAATTGGTCCAACTCCCACACTATTCAGAGATGTATGTCTAGGGGAAGATGCTTGTTGTGGAAGATTAATTATGCTGTAGTTTCATTATGTGTTTATCAATCATAACTTTTTTTAAATGACCAATCTTCCTGTTTCATTAGAAAGTTGTAGTCAATACTATGCCCTTAAAAGGATGTCCTTCCTGAAATATATGTGATTTCAAAGATGTATTTAACCAAAGCAGATGGATGCCAACTCTGACATCTTTTCTCAAAAATTCTCTAAATGGCCATTTCATATGAATCAACTGAATTTATAATCTTATCGTATGATGCACAATGACTTGCAATGAAAAAGTCTCCATAGTCAGAGATTAATAAAGAAGACCATATTAAAAAAGTAGAAGGACAATTTGGAATGATGGTGTATTTTTAAAAGACATCTTGTAATATAGAATGTTTTTTCTCTCCTTCATTTTTGAAGATAACCAATAACACCAAAAAGTGAAATCTTAATCTGTTAGTAAGCTTGATTTAAGTCAGGCAGAGCTGTGCAAAGTCATCTGCCTCACTCACTCTTCCAGTCTTCAAAGTCCAATGGCAAGACAAAGTCGAGATGACTAGAAATGACCTGAAATGCAATGGATGGCCTTGGCATCTTCAGTCTATGACCAAGCTCCAAGAGCACCACAGTACCTGCTTCAAAGCCTGCCTCATGGCCATTAGAGCAAATTGTTTGCTTTCACCTTCTCATTCCTCCAGAAGAAGTCTTCCTATGCTTTTGGTACACATTCCTCTACCTTATCAACAGATTTGAGGCATTTTGGTACATACTACAGCTTCTTGGAGCCACAGATGAGAATTGGATGGTAGGTGAAAACCAAAGGTGGATGTGCAGTCCAGAAAAGGGCTTGATAAGCCTTCACACCAGAGGCTCTGTCCTTATCTTTCTATATACTCCTACAGAATGTAAAAATTTAGAACACAGAATTCTAGACCTAGAAGGAACTTTAGATATTAAAAAGAATGCCATCTACTCCAATCTCTTCTTTTTATAGATTATGAAATCGAGGTTCAGAGATATAGACTGAAATGTTCATAATCACACAGCTAGTCAGAGCAAGAACTGAAATTCGTCTTCTCTTTCCAATCCAATTGTTCTAACTTAATATGTTGCTCTAAATATGCTAATAAAAAATTTTAAAAATGGAAATGAGTTTTTTTGATCAACTAACCAGCTTTATTAGGATAAATGTAGAAGGATAAATATTCTGCACTGCTAATCAATTCAGCACTACAACTACAAGCATTTACTGGTGTTACTTGGACAGTGACTAACAACACTTTTCTAGGCTGAGAGAAAACAGAATTTAGCTAAGTTGCAGTCATTACCATAAATGAAATTATAATCTAATAGAGAAACATAGAAATCCATAATTAACACTTCTATAAAACATTTTAACTCAAAAGGAGGTAAAAGCCAATGTAAGGCATACTAGGCTGAGTAATCGTGTTGTTAAGACATGGTGGATCAGGGAAAGCTTCATGGAAGAGGTTCATAGGTGTCATTTCAATTGACCCTTAAAAGAGGAGCAGAAATTCTTTAAGCAAAGCAGAGATGGGAATATAATCCAGGCATAAGGAACAGGATAAGAAAAGGTATTGAAGGCTATGTGTGTTTAGGAGAGAGAAAGTAGTCCAAACTAGAATGTACAAAACCCCAAATGAGATCACAAAGGGTTGGACACAACTGAAAAATGTTACAACAAAATACAAAACAAGAGTAGCATATTGTCAGACTATGTAATGTTTTGAATGGTAAGGCAAAGAATGGATTTTACCTCTCAATAATGGTAAACTGCTAATATTTGTGAGTCACAGAGGGGAATGGCTAGAGTTATGAGTAAGAATAATTTTTCTACTACTGGCAAGGTTATGAGATATAGAATCAAGATAAGAAAACTCATTAGGAGGCTAGTAGGCAGTAGGGAAAATTCCTTCAAAAATTCTAAATAACCTCATTGAATTAGACAATATACTATTCCTATTCCTATTCTTTGGACACGAAAGATTTTCAGACACAGAACTGATAATTATTGACTTAACTGACCAGTCAGTTCAAACAAAAAAATCCAGTTGATTTAATCTGACATCCACCTGAGTTTTTACCTTCACATATGACACACCTATGAACAGATCAGTTTGAATAAACTGACAAAATAAACTTTTTTGTTTCTATTTGTTTTTATTTTTGTTCTGTTTTAGAATAAAGTAGGTGTAAACAAAGATTTCTTTTCTTCTCATTGTTCTAAAGACTAAGACCATTTCCCAAGATATTCTGAACTGGTCTGCTGCTGATTATCTTCTGAATTTAGTCAAACTTCCCAATCCATTTTTCCAAACAAGTCAAACTGTATATTCATGGTTTCTGGGAAAAAAAAAACAACACAATCTTCTTTAGAAAAAAATTTGCCCAATTCTTTACCACATTTCATTTCGTTTTCAGTTAGAAGATGTCATAGTGATTATAGATTCCAAATGCAAGCTTTCCCCTCCCACTTGTAGATAAAGTAACTGGTATTCAGTAAGGAAAAGTAATGTTGCTAGGATCACACAAATAGTAAATGATAAAACTAGGGTTTTCAGCAATATTTTCTGACTCTAAATATATTAAAAGTGTACAGAATACTATTCTTTCTTCATAAATGCAGAACATCAGAACTAAATGGGGCCTTAGAGATTAAAATTCTTCATTCTACAAATAAAGAGTGAGGAAATGATTCATCCAAGATGACATCACTGTAGCACAGGGGAAAGAATACTAGATTTTATGTCTGATAACTTGTTTCTAAATTTCACCTCTAAAATTTAGTACATGTGTGATCTTGTTTTTGTCACATATTTCCTGGGCCTCAGATGCTTCATCTACAAAATGAAGGATGTTATAATAAATAGCTTCAAAGGTCCTTTCCAGTCCTAAATCTATTCTTATAATACTAGGAACAAACTAGAGAATAATAACCAGCTTTCCAAATTCCTACTCCACAGTTCATGATCCTAAATATGGACACGGTTTGGAGTGATAAGACAAATGTTATATTCATTATGCTCAGTACATACAGACACAAAAAACTTCATGAATTTTTCCCTTCTACTATAGAAATTACCTGTAATGGATAGAGCTGAGTTCAAATCATGAACTATATAGCCCTGGGCAATCACTTTTGTCTCTGTTTTGATTTGCCAATATCCTCCCTAGACTATAGAAACTACTGGTTAATGGATAATCTTTTTATCAGCTCTAGTGTTTGGGTATCATCTATGAGTAATAACCTTGAATTTTCTTTTAACATCTATGGCTATAATGTGTGGGGCAGATGCTGGTCTGCCCCACACATTATATTATTGGTAAATGGAGTTTCTCACTGGACATGCCCTACAATTGTGAGATGGCAAAAACAGTAAAGGAAGCACACAAATATTGTGCAAATACTTATATGTGCAAATACAGTTTCCTCCAAAAGATGGCCCTCCTTGAAGGCAAAGTCTATTTCATTTGTCTTTAGTTGGGCAACGACTAATATAATGCTTGGCATTTAATAAGCATGCATGTAGGTGGCAGAGTAGGTAGAATTTTGGGCTTGGAGTTAAGAAGATTCATCTTCCTCCATTCAAATTTGGCCCAGAAACATAGCTGTGTGACCCTGGGAAATTTACTTAATTCTGTTTGCTCTAGTTTCTCATCCAAAAAATGACCTGGAGAAGTAAATGGAATAGCATTCCAGTATCTTTGCTAAGAAAATTCCAAATGGACTCACAAAGATGGCTCAACAATAACAGCAGTCAAAAATGATGGAACATCCTAGGCATATAATACATGTTTTGATTTTTTTTGTTTTGCTTGATAATATAATAGAGGATTGGCCATTGAACTTGAGTATGGATAGAGGGCCATCAAAACAATTTTCCATCAGGGAAGAAGCTGGAGGATCTTCTTCTAGGAAGACCATGAAGACATGTAATAGAAATGCCTTGGGGAGACTTAGAAGCATGCATAGACATTCTCTAACCAGTTTTAGTCTAGAAAGCAGGCCATGAGTAGCAATCTCTTTGATTGTCTATAGTGGTGTTGCCAAGACTGAGAATACATTTAAAAGCTGTATTTTACCTTGTCCTTATGTCTAGGTTTGGCCTGTTCTCTTCTTCTTCTTTCTCCCTGCCTGATGGCACCCAGTGAGAGGAGAGACAATGGTACGGGGGAAAGTCCCGGGGTTCTCTTCCTTCAGGTCAGAACATGCTCATGATGAATCAGGACATCATCTCTTCACTGTTAGTTTTACACAAAGGAAGTCAGAAGTTATTCCCTTGTGTATTTATTTCAAAAGGTCAGGAGAGCAATCTGAGGGTCTAGGAATATAGAAGTTGAATCCATGCTGAGTTTTGCAGTCTGCATAGCATCTATGTACGCCCTGAGGAGCAAAGAGTGACATTTTAAATCCAGTCTGGTAGCTGAAATGAGGACATGTCCAGTAGCAATACCACATTTGGACATAAAATTGGTGGGCTCTATATTAAAAAGAAACTATGTTAAGCCTGAAATCACTTCTCAACTCTCTCCTCTAGACTGAAGCGATAGAGGGGAAAATGCTTTGTCAAATGGTCAGGGGAGAAATGTTAGTGACACTTTTTTTATCCTATATTTGTATAATAATTATCTCAATGTAAATGTTAATTTATATTAACTGGTTAGACAGAACTGTAGATAATAGTCATGTATGGCAAACTGTGAAGGTGGAATAAGGGAAGGAAAAAGTAATTTGTTAAGTGCCTTGTTGCTAAAAGCACTGTGATAGGCACTATTTAAAAATTATCTCATTTGACCTTCAAAGCAACCTTCAGAGGTAGGTATCATTTTTATCTTCATTTTCAAGTTGAGGAAACAGAGGCAGAAGTTAAATAACTTGTCCAGGTTCACACAAGTAACAAGTATCTGAGATCAGATTTGAACTTGTCTTCCTGCCTCAAGGTCCAACATTCTATCCACAACATCATCCAGCTGTCTTTATGCACTCTAGTCATAAGAGAAGAGACACCCTAATTAACACAAGATTGCCACTACAACTATGAGAGGGCGATGTCGACAGCTTTACTCAAGGAAAGTAAATACAGCGAATATCCGTAATAGCAACAACAGCAATACTATGTAATAAGTTACATATATTATTAAGTTATTATACAACAGAAATTAATTCTAATCCCTTTGTACCAGTTCCCAAAACACAGTCATATAATTGATTTCTTTCAGTCTCTCCAATAGCTGTAAGGTAGGCAAACAAAACAATTATCACCATTTTTCAGATAAAGACAAAGAGGTGAAATGACTAACCCTGAGGATCATACCTCAGAATTAGCAGAACTGGAATTCGAACCCCTGTATTCCAACTTCAATCCTAGTGCATCCATCCAATTCATTTCATCAAATGTGAAGGATCAAATAGGACCTGGGAAAATGACTGTTCCGTGTCTCCTTGCCACTAAAGTTCTAAGGTGTGCACTAGCAACATTGCCTTCTTCAGTGCTAGGGTCCACGGTCCTGCATGCCTTTTATTATACCACTTAGCCACCCGAGTCTTCCTTCACAAGGCCAAGGAAATCGTGCAATCATATTCTTTCTTTTACTGATGTAGCATCACATCAGATACTATGAAATGTCCAAATTTAAAAGCCTAGAGAGAAATGGGATCCATTTGCAGTTTTCCATGTTTGAGATTATAGTGCATCTCTAAATTCATAACTGGTCTGACTTTGAATATCATAACACAAAACATCTGTGTCCACTCCCATAGTGACCAATGAAAGCATTTTTTTCTGCAAACAGGACAAATTATTCCCCTTTAAGGACAATAGCAGCTGTCTCAGTGATATATAAATGTGCCTTCCCCTTTAGCCTGTGAGGATATTCATCTGAGAGGGATGCAGGAGTGAGGGCAACATGGAAAGTGTGCGCCTCATGGAAAACCAGCTGTTTTCTATTTATCATCTGGTGGCCAATGAGCCTTTATCCACAATACAGCTGCTATTTGCTAGTCTCCCTATTAGACACACCTGCCCCATGTATAATAGGCTGACCATTAGATGCATTCATCAGCATTCAAAATCATGTGTTCTCCGTCTTATCTTGGAACCTCAAGGGCAAACCCTTTTCAGAGAAACATAAAATCAACTTTCTTGTTTTTTATATGTATACTGGATCAGAAGTTGACAGAATCATAGATCTAAAGCCGGGAAGAAAATATAGAGAACATTTTATTCAACACCCTTATCTTACTGATTAGAAAACTGATGACTCAAAATGATTAAGTGACTTGTGCATGGTAAATACTTTGGAGGTAATGTTATCCAGTCCCCTGATTCTATTGGTGGATAATCTCAAACCCAGTGGAGGCAAGGGACTTGCCACAGGTCTATAACTTTGAGGCTCTCTTGTCTAAATCTTTAATTCTATAAATGAAGAAATTGAAGCCAATTAAGTTTGTGTCTTGCCCAAAATCATACAGGGAATAGGTGGAAAGGTTGGAAAATTAACCTAGGTTCTCTGACTCCAAATACCATACTCTTTGTTTTTATTTACAACTCATTATTAAGAAACTCCTTAGAGATCTGATCTATCATTAATTCAAAAGATCCGGGAATGATTTGGTCTGGAGAATATAAGATTTATGAAGAATTTAAGGTGTCCTTGAAGCAGTATAAGAGTGGCCATGTGTAGCTGCAAAAGGTAAAACTAGGGCCGATTAAGAGAAGGAGGGAATAATGGCAAGGAGTTGGGTTTTAACTCAATATGAAGGAAAAAATTCTAACAATGAAAGCTTTTTGGAAGTTGATTGTCATGCCTCAGAGAGGAATGAGTTCACCATCAGTAAAAAAATCTACAAACAAGGTCTGAATGATCAAGTGTCAAGGAGATTGGGGGGGGGGGTTGTTTCTGTAATAATGGATTCTCAGGTAATTATCAGCTTAGATGGCAGATAAGATAAACAAATGAAAAGGAGCTAAAAGAAAAAGATAAATAGTGATTCAGGAAGGCAAGACATAAAATCTGGAAGAATGTGTAATCTCATGTCTATAAAAAGGAGAAATAAAAAATTTGAAATTGAGTCTAAACCATGTAGTTTAACTACAAAACACTTTCCAAACAAATAAAACTGGATCTAAACAATTGGAAAGCCATTGATCGCTCATGGGTAGGACGAGCTAACATAATAAAAATGACAATTCTACCCAAATTAATTTACCTATTTAGCACCATACCTATCAAGCTACCAAAAAACTTCTTTACTGAATTAGAAAAAAC
>NC_058132.1:106692917-106771939 GCF_016433145.1 Gracilinanus agilis
GCCCAAAAGATTTTGCTCAAACCCTGAACCTTAAACTTGTGTATGTCCACCCGCCTCATATGTGTTTCTTGTAGACAACATATGGTGGGATTTTGGTTTCTAATCCACTCTGCTATTTGCTTCCGTTTTATGAGCGAGTTCATCCCGTTCACATTCAGAGTTATAATCATCAGTTGTGCATTTGCTGACATTTTCAAATCCTCCCCCCTTCCTACCCCTTCCCCTTAAGGTATTTCCTTAAAAACCAGTGGCTCGCTATAAAGGCCCTATCCCTTATCCCCTCCCTTGATTGACTTCCCTTTCTACCCCCTCCCTTATTTCCCCCCCTCCTTTTTGTTTTTAAAGGTCTTATGAATTCCCTCCCCCTTCTCCCCTCCCTTTTTTTGTTCTCCCCACTCCCCTGCTCCCCTTGGTTTATCTCTTCTAACTTCCTCAGAAGGGCAAGATAAGAGTTTTATTTCCCAATGGATAGTATAGCTACTCTTCCCTCTCGGGGTTGATTACACTGAGAGTAAGGTTTGATTATTACCTCTTTATGCTCTCTTCCTCTCCTTCTTATAATAGTATTTGTCCCCTCTCTCTCCCATGCCCTCTTTGTGTGTAATAGAATATTCTATTTTCTTATTCGCTCAAGTTTCTCTTGGTGACCCCTGCTATTCTCCCCCTTTTTCCCATCCCCCATGCCATCTTAGATTATTTAGTGTTCCACCCTCACCCTGTTAATTATTCTTCTGATTACTATAATAGTGAATATTATAATAGTGAATAGAATTCACTACAGAGAATTATACATAATATTTCTCTACAAAGGAATACAGATAATTAGATCTCACTGAGGCCCTTAAAAAGGCAAATTTAAAAATTATAAGTTTTCTTTCTTTCCCCTCTGTATCTTATTTACCTTTTCAGGTTTCTCTCGATTTTTGTGGTTGGATATCAAACTTTCCATTTAGCCCCGGTCTGTTCTGTGCAAATACCTGGAATTCTTCAATTTTGTTGAATGCCCATACTTTCCCTTGGAAATATATAGTCAATTTTGATGGGTAGTTGATCCGTGGTTGCAGGCCCAGCTCTCTTGCCTTTCTGAATATTGTATTCCACGCCTTGCGGTCTTTTAGTGTTGAGGCTGCCAGATCCTGTGTGATCCTGATTGTTGCTCCTTGATATTTGAATTGTTTCTTTCTGGCTTCTTGTAAGATTTTTTCTTTTGCTTGGAAACTCTTGAATTTTGCAATGATGTTTCTTGGTGTTTTCCTTTCTTGATCGAATGCCGCAGGTGTTCTATGAATCCTTTCAATGTCTATATTGCCCTCTTGTTGTAGGACTTCAGGGCAATTTTGCTGAATTATTTCTGTTAGTATAGAGTCCAGGTTTTTATTAATTTCTGGTTTTTCTGGAAGACCAATTATTCTCAAATTGTCTCTTCTAGACCGGTTTTCTTGGTCTGTCACTCTCTCATTGAGATATTTCATGTTTCCTTCTATTTTTTCAGTCTTTTGGCTTTGTTTTATTTGTTCTTGTTGTCTTGAGAGATCATTAGTTTCTACTTGCTCAATTCTAGCCTTTAGGGATTGATTTTCGGCCATAATCTTCTGGTAATCGGCCATAATCTTTTGGTTTTCGGCCATAATCTTCTTGTTTTCGGCCATAATCTTCTGGTATTCCTTTTCAATCTGGTCATTTCTTGTGTTCAATTTGCTTATCAGTTCATTTGGTTTCTGAGCCTCGCTTTCCAGTTGCAAGATTCTACCTTTTAAGCTGTTATTTTCTTGCCAGATCTCTTCCATTTTCCTCAAAATCTCAGATTTGAACTCTTCCATAGGTTGTGAGGAGTTTTCCTTATTTGGGGAGGGTCTGGATGGTTGTTTGTTCTCCTCCTCTGTTTGCTCGGTTGTCTGGATTTTCTCTGTGTAGAAGCTGTCGAGTGTTAAAGACTTCTTTTTTTTGTTATTATTCTTTCTCTTCTGAATTTCCTGTAACTGGTTAGCCATCATTAGCCCAGCAGCTTCTCAGGTTTATCCTCGCTCTCAGTGTCTGTCTGAGATCTATTGGCTCCTGAGGACTGAGTTCTAGTTTTTTCCAAGGTCAAGCCCCCTGGTGGATTCCCTTGCTTGAACCTCTGCAGGAGGTTTCTTTACAAGTCTCAGGGAGCTACTTCCACAGTCGTATACCCGTCTGCACTGGTTCCCCACTTAGGCTTTAGTTCCTGGTTGTGTTTGCCTCCACCCACGCCTCTGCTCAGCGGGCACCCAAGCCTCTGCTCAGCCGGCACCCAAGCCTCTGCTCAGCCTGCACCCACGCCTCTGCTCAGCCGGCGCTCCGCTCCCAGCGTCCGCTCCAGCGCGCGCGCGCGCTCAGATTTCGCGTGCGTTCTTGACTTAATGGGGTCCTAAGTCTTGCTGCTCTCAGGAACAGGTCCCAGAGCTGCTGATGACTCGATGGGTGCCCCAAACTTGCTCTATTTCTTTTTAGCTGGGTTCAGAGCTATAGGTGAGTGTGGAGGGGGTGGGGGTGGGGCGGTTGCTCAGCTCGCGCTTGAGTGAGAGCCCTTTTTAGCTTGGAAATGTCTCGATTCCACGTACCTTCCACGCTGTGCCCTGTTGTGGGGTTCCTCCGTTCGTCTGGACTTGTTTTTATGTCCCCTTGAGGAGTTTTGTGTGTTTCGGTCAGGAGAGGTTTAGAGCTGCTTCTTACTCTGCCGCCATCTTAACCCGGAAGTACTAATTCACTTTTAATAGTATCTTAAATTGTTCCAACCCTTCTGGAAAATAATTTGGAATGATGTGAGAGAAGTATCAAAACCCTTCTCCAATTAGTGATTACATACTATTGGGTGTGTACTCCTAGAAGGCAAAAAGCTGAAGCAAGCCAAGTCAATAAGCATTAATTAAGTACTTACTTTATGCCAAAAGGAGGCAGCTAAGTGGCTTGGTGAATAGAGCACTGATCTTAGAGTCATAGAAGTCCTGAGTTCAAATCTAGCCTCAGACCCTTACTAGCCATGTAATCCTTGTCAAGTCACTTAATCTCTGCCTTAATCCACTTGAGGAAAAAATGACAAATTACTTCATTTTTCTTACCCTACTGACACCATTTGCATGTTATTGTCTGTGAGATCACAGAGTCTGACACAACCAAATGACTGAATAAAAATATTCCAGGCAACGTGCTAAAAGTCGGAAGTACAAATAAAATGGAAAGAAATACAGTCTCGATCTCCTAAGAAACTAATTTCTAATTATGTAAGTTAATACATGGATTCAGATGAAAAAGGAAGGATCTGGAGGGAGTGGAAGAGAAAGTACTCACACAGGGCCATGGAAGAGAAGAAAGTCTAAAGAGATGCCTTAAGGAATATGTTGAACAGCTGAGGAGAAGATGGACTGGAGTGGGCAGAGATGAAAAAAATGGAGACTAACCACCAGGCTATTGCAACACGCCAGGCATGAGATGATGAGGGCCTGTGTCAGCGTGGCAGCAGTGTCAGAGAAGAAAAAGGGACATAGATGAAAATTATTATAAGAACTAGAAATAGCAGTATTTCACAAGTTCTTGGATAAATCGTAGAGGAGATGGAAATGAAGAATTGAAAATCACACTTAGCTTGTGAACCAAGATAACTAGAAGGTATATATATATATATATATAAAATAGGTAAGTTTAGGAGAAGAAAGAGTTTAGGAAGAAAGATGGGCTCAATTTTGAATACATTAAGCTTAAGATATATACTACTTTTTTGATTATTTTCTTCCTTTAGTTGGCAAGCACAAAGGGATCCTGGATCTCCATAGAAGGGTGGAAATTCACTATTTGAGGATAATTTATTTTGGCCTTAGTGTCTTTAGAAGTGATGCTCCTATGCTCCTGCTGCTTTCAGTTACAACTCATGACTGGATCCATTTTGGAGGCAAGGTAACCAGTATCACTGAATTATTCTACTGGTTTCTAACAGGTTTTTAAGCAATGAGAAGGTAATGGCAGATTGGTTGGCCTCCTGTGGGTCTTTATGGTATACATGCAAGACTCAGGAATCTAAAAATGGCATATTAACCGTAAAAATATCTAGTTACTAAGGAGGCAACAAAGAATAATGGAAATATTGCTGGCTTTAGAGTCGGTTGACCTGCATTTAGATTTTGGCATTTAGATCTACCCTTATTTGTCATAACATCAAAGTTGAGTAAATTTACTTATCTGAACTTGCAAAATTTATATAACGCAAACCCCATGTCATAGCACTGTACTGACACTTTGCACTACCTAAAACACTACATAAATAAGTTATTCCTCACCATTATTCATGATCAAATAGGGCAGCAAGGTAGTGCAATGGAAATAGTGCCAGGTCTGGAGTTAGGAAGATTCATTTCCTGAATTCAAGTGTGTCTTCAAACACTTATTAGCTGGGTGACTCTGGGCAAGTCATTGAACCCTGTTTGTCTCAGTTTCTTCATCTATAAAAAGGAGCTAGAGGAGGAAATGGCAAACCACTCAATTATCTTTGCCCAAAACACCCTGAATGGGGGCATGAGGAGTCTGGTACAACTGAAACAAGTGGACAACAATAATTAATTACAAGTCTTAGAAGCAAAAAGAGGCATCCCACTCATAACTGTGGAGAACACAGACATCCTCCATCACAATCCTGTTAAATCCTATTTCCATTCGAGAGACTACCACCACCATAACGCTTCATCTTTTCTCAGCTTGATCTTCTCCCATCCATTCTTGGCTAGTTCTCTCTCCCATAGAAGGTAGCAATGCTCTAATGCCATCAACTCAGTGCCCTAATGGGAAAGTTATAGTATTCTCTTTATAATTCAAATGCCGAGAATGCATGTTCCAAGAAGATTCCTCAAGAGAAAAATAAAGGATTGGTTTTATCCATTTCATCATATTACTATACAATTCTTCCATACTTTGAGGACATATGATTTTGTCAGATTTGACACTCAGTCAACTCACATGGATCACCACCTCTCTCTTACTTAGTATTTGTTTTTTAGGCTTGCAAAGGTGAAAATATTATCAGCTGAAATTATAATCCTCCTGCCTTGTGTATTCTGCCTCTTTGAACAGAACCACAATGATCTTAGTATTATCAGGCCTGTGTTCAAAGATTTTTTTAATGTAATAGGATATGAGATACACTAGACTAGCCTTCAGGAATCCATGATTCACTCCCATGATATAATTGAATGAAAAGATAGTTTAGAAAACTATAAAATATAAAAATTTAAAAAATAGTTTATAAAGCTATAAAATATTGTTTTAAATAGTTTAAATATCCCAGAAGGATGGGTGATGTCAGTAGGTAGGGGCTATGCTGATCCAGTAGTTTATATTAATTAAATAATAAAACTGTATAACTACTCAGAGAGCATCAATTCTTAATCAGTGTGTGTGTGTGTCTGTGTGTATAAAACACAACTCTTTAGAAATAGGATTCTAAAAATATAGAAAAAACAAAACTCTTTTCTTTTGAAAAGATTCATGGCCCCCAAATTAGTATGTCTGGATGGGGACTCAGGCACCCTAATTAAAAGCAGATCTATTTAGGATATCAGCATGCTGCTAATACCAGTGTTGATGTGGAAGCACCATGTGTCAGACGCAGAGCCTAGATAGATGCTAAGGGATGCAGCATGTTAACTGGGCAATACTTAGCTAGAGGTATTCAGAAGAAGCTTAAAATGGTTAGCCGAATGTCAAGGAAACTTTGTAATAGGTAAGAGAAGAAGGTGCATGGAGATTGACTATTCATATATCAGTCATCAAGCATTAAATAACATGCACTGGACTAGGAACTAGCAATACATAAATAAAAAAGGAATAATCTCTGGTATCCAGAAACTCAAGAGATCTAGAAGCTGAAAGGTCATCAAAGTCCTGAAACATGTGGGAAAACATAGTATTTGAGAAATATGATATCTGAAGGTCCATGTTGACAATGAAAAATAAGAATGTGAATAACCAAGTATCAGATGTAATGAAATATGGGCAGAATTGGATCAGCCAGAAGAATCAGTCAAAATAGGGAAGTCACTTGTTAAATAATAGATGTTAAATCAATTCAATTCACTTTTTAAAAATTTCTTAAATGCTTCCTGAAGTCAAAGTACTGTACCGAATCAGAAGACAGAATTTAGATCGGATACATTACCTATCCTAATGAAACTCGTAGTCTAAAAGGAAGCTCTGGCATGTAGATTTTAGGGAAAACTATCTGGATTTTGTAGATAGAGAAACTTTTTTACACTAAGGAAGGTCATCAACTTGTCATATATGGTTTGAGAAAGTTGCCTTGGCATGCCAAGAGGTTAAATAGTTTGACCACTTTCACAATGTCAGAAGAAAGACTTGACCCAGATCTTTGTAATACACTAGGCATAATACTTGCGTTCCCAAGAGAGGTAGACAATAAATTGCTATGTGAAATCTAAAGGTGAAAGTCATTACTTGTGGAATGAATCATAAAAAGGTTGATAGAGGAGATGACAACTCCAACAAGCTGTACATGATGGACAGGAAGGAATTCAACAGGTGAATGGAAAGAGAAAACAATTCCAGCAAGAGGGAATAATATGATACAAAATACAAAGAAAGGGAATCCTGGATCATGTCTAGAAGATAGTTTGCCTGGAATATAGAAAGTGGAGGCAGGATAGAATATATGAGTCTGGGAAAAGGAGGTGACCTTAGACTGAGAAGTGACTTTGAATGCTTGGCATCAGTGTGTGATATTTAATCATTGGGCAGTATGAAGCTACTTTGAGAAGGGAGTGACATGAACAGACTATTGGAGCATAAATCTAGCGGAAAGGTAAAATTTACAGGATAGATTAAAAAGGGTAAGAGAGCAAAGACAGGAAGCTCTATGAAGAAGCTACTGAAAAAGTCCAAATAGACAGTAAAAGGATCTGTGCTAAATTGATGGCACTGAGGGTAGAAGTACAGGGACAGGATGCTAAAGCATTTTAGAGGTAGAATCTATAGAACTTAGTGAGAAATTATTTATAAAAAGTAAAGAAAAAAGGAGGGTCAAAGATAGCAGAACATTTCAAGGGAGAACAAAGGAAAGGAAAAAGTCTTTGAGAAATTAGGTATCATGTAGGAAGAAACTACTGCAAGTGTGTATGGTTTAAAGGCAGAGTTAGAAGTAGAAAGAGAATTTTTTAAAGGATGGTATTCCAAAGAAATAAAATAAAAATAAAAGGTCCCTTATATACAGCAAAACCAAAATAAATTATATCAGTTTTTACTTTTTTGGTAGCAAAGGACTGGAAACCAAGGGAGTAACTATCAATTAGGAAGTGACAATCATATTACTGCATATGAATGTACTAAAATACTATTGTGCCATAAGAAATTGGGAAAGGGATGGTTTCAGAGAAATCTAGGAAGTTTTATATGAATTCATGTAGATAACAATTTCCACAAAACAACATTATGCAAGGACTAGGAGTGGGTTCAAATATTTTCAGTTTCAATTACAGGAAAAGAAATGTGCTTTGTCTAAGAAACTGGTCTTCTTGTAGTAGAGAAGTAACTTCATGAAAACAAGCTATTAAAGACTTGAGAATTCTGATTGACACAATGATTAACCATGATGGCAGAAAATAACATATAGTAATAATAATAATAATATCTAGCATATATAAAATAATTTAAGATTTGCAAAGCCTTTTACAATTATTATTTTGTGAAATCTTCGTAACAGCGTTGGGTATTAGGTGCTATTATTATCTTCATTTTATAGGTGAGGAAACTGAGGCAGACAAAGGTTACATGACTTACTTAGGTTCACATCACTAGAAGTAGATTGACATCACTAGGAAATTATTGAGACTAAATTTGAACTCAGGTCTTCTTCACTCCAAGTGTAATGCTCTATTCACTGAACAATTTAGCTTCCTAGGGCCAGTGATAAAGAACTATAAGAACCTCTTGATGAAGAAATAATGGATAAAATAAGTAAAATAAGATGCACATTTTTGCACATGGCAAATATGGGAATTTGTTTTGTCACAAGATTTTCATTGTTGTGTTGTTTTTGTTGTTAATGGGAGAGAGGAGGGAGAAATGTTTTAGATGAAAAAAGTAAATTTAAAAACAAGATAGAGTCTCAATTTAAGAAAAAACAACAGAGTACAGTAGCAAACCAAACTAGAGATTCAGGGATAGGGAATTTCTGCTATTTAAATTTGGATGCTACAGGAGGGATTAACAATGGAAGAGGCCAGGATATAACATAAGAGCTAAAAGAATGGCAAGGTTAATCTGTTGCTAAGATCCTTCTTTCTTTTCCTAGATGTTCTGATATTTCCCATTTATAAGGTTCAAATGAGTGCTTAGGACTAATGGCATAAAGTGGCACCAGTTGAGGAAATAGAGAAATGTGGGGGCATAAAGCTAAGTGGATCACCACTCTGAAAAAATACTATTTAGCATCTTTAACATTGACTTATTAAAACTGCAAAATAAAAAGTGCCATAAGGGATGGCCAATGCATTGTGTGAAAGCCAAGACCCCCAAAGTCGTTGTAAGTTAGAACTTGTCAGATCCAACAAGATGAAATTTTACTCATATTAATCCAAGGCCAGGACAGGATGGGGAATGTATGGCCAGGAATCTTAGGACTTAGTGGATTTGCCTGATACCACTAACAGAGTAACTTTGTCAGAAAACACAGTGCAGTCTTGGTCTGTATTGATAGTCATACTGTTCCAAATGAGGGAGTCTTCATTTCTTTTCTCCAGACTATTTCTCTTCTGGAGCACTAAATTTAGTTCTGAGTGCTGTTTTAGGAAGGAGAGAGATAAACCAGAAATTAGCCAAAGGATAGTGATTAGGATAATGAAGGGTCTGAGTACCACACTATGAGAATCGGTAAAAGGCAACAAAGATCTTTAGCTTAAGAAGGGAAGATGTGGTGTTAAGATGATGGCATTTGATGATATAGATAGAGAGAAGAGACTAGTCTTCTGCTTAGCCATAAAATGCAGAATTAATAATTAAAGATCAAAGAGCTAAGAAGGAGATGATAGCAGTTTCAGAGAAGTATATTTAGGCTTCTTCTAAGGAACAACTTCTTTATTTGTAGAGCTATACAAAAATAGACTACATTGTCCCAGGAGGTAGTAGGTTATGTGTTACTGGAAGTCTTCGTGCAGAGGCTGTCTGATGACTTGTCAAAGATATTGTAGAGGGGATTTCTGTTTGAATTACAGGTTCAAATAGATGATGACCTCAGAAGGTCCCCTCTAACTCCAAGATGTTGCCATTCTATAATGGCCATCAGAGAGACAGATGCTCAAATGGTTAGACATATGGTCAGCATCCAGCATGTCACCAGAACAGATGGAGTAGGGAAAGAGTAGACACAGGCACAAGTGCATCACACTAGAAACATTGGAAGGACATCGGGACTCAGGCAGCTTCCTCCTCAGTCACCTCCCTCTATATCTCTATATTGGTGAGAACCAGTCCTGAGCTAGGTTGAGCTGACATTTTAATGGTCAACCTTTCATTCACCAAACAAATATTTAAGGATCCGTTTAGCACTGCTAAGCACTGTGCTACATATGATTAAAATGGATCCACCTGCCCTCAAGGAGCTTAGAGTTTACTCATTAAAATTTAGAAAAGGAGTAAATATTTACAAAATGCATACTAAGGTCCTGGCACTGTGCTAAGTACTTTACAATTATTGTCTCCTTTGATACTCACAATAATCTTTTGAGGAAAGTGCTAGTATAATTCCTATTTTACAGTGGAAGAAACTGAGATAAAAAGGAATTAAATGACTTACCCAGAGTCACAAAACTAGTAGATACTTGAAGCTGGTTTTGAACTTGGTTTTGCTGACCCTTGGTACTTTCTCCACAGAACCACATAACTCTGAAATATATGGACATAGAAAACATAGGTGGCTCAGTGGGTAGAGCACTGAGTGTGTTGTCAGGTATCCATTGTACCACCTAGCTGCCCCGAATACAATACAATGCTTAAGAAATTAAGTAATATAAAATGTGGAGGGAGAAATAAATGAAACATTATTTTTATATTCTTTAATGTTTTGCAAGCTGCTTGGATCTGAGGTTTGTTGAAGGAATTGAGAAGAAGAGGACAGCACATGGTTAATTGTGGGAACTATGTGGACCACGCTGACTCCATCTTGTAAAAATTAAAATTAATATATAATAACAACTTCAAATATTATATATTTTATTAGATTTATTTATAATCACTAGAAGTAAAGGAATGAAAAGGTAACAAAATAAAACCACATGCCCAAGCTGATCTACCTGTTCAAAAGGTTCACAACTGCCCTCATTCCAAGAGAAAAGAGTTAGCTGGGAAATCCATTAAATTTATTTCCTGTCTACGTCAGTACGTAAGGACAGGAAGTCAGTGGGCTCCTGGGTAACGTAGTTTTAAAAGTACAAAATTTCCAATAACACAGTCTTGTGACTAACTTCTGGAGCTAGCTAGCCCAATTCCCTTTCTATTGAATTATGTGTCCAATCCAAATTGTCTTGGGAGAAAAGTTTATTAAAATGTAACAAAAGGGAGAAACCTTATTGCATTATTTGAACCTAGCCCTGTGTGGCAGAGAAATTGGAGCTGTTTAGAGACTTCGGTGTGGAGTGGAATCTCGGGGTCTGTAATGCAAAGTCACTCTAATGAGCAGACAGGAGATTGGATAAGATGCTTGCAGAGAAAATGCCACGTTTATTAGGGAAAGGGAAAGAACGGAGGCACTCCACACACCCTTAACCAAGGACCTCAATTACGTTGACCAGAAACACAGTCAGATCCAAAGACCTGATGTAAGGAGTTTTCTCATAAATGTACATCTCAAGCAATTATATGTCTCATAGGAAAACTGGGTCCATATTGATCAGTTATACTTTCCACATTCTTTTGATTATTTACAAATACTTGAGATGGAATAAGATACCTATTTTCCTGAATTCAGGGAATTACAACTGTTCATTCTCCCCCTCTTGTCATGGGAATTTCCTGATTTTTCATCCAATTGGAAATCAGATTATCTAAAATTGTATTGTTATCTTTTAATTAACTGATTTTACTTGATTAATTGTTTTTAAAATACAAAAATCTACCTCTTCCTGTATTTGGGATACAGCCTTAAACTAAGGAAGGGGCTTTGTCCTGATTTGTTAGATAACTGGCATTCATTGCTTAAAAATTGATATGCTCAGAAGTTCAAACTTTCGTTTCCTCAGTCATTTCATCTTTTCTTCATTGAAGTTTTATTTTTAATTTTATTTACATTATGTAAACTTCTTACTACACTTACTTGAAAAATGAGAAAATGAGTTCCAGAAAGATGAAAAGAACTAGAAGATGCCAGAAGCAGGACATAAATTCAAGTCTAACCAAAATCAATTTATTAATCTTGCCACAATATTCCTTACTTAGGGAATAAAGATGGAGTTACCATTTGAACTGGAATTTAAAGATGGATGGGATTTCAACAACTGAAAATACAGGGAGGTACAGCAAAGTAGGGAATTCCAAATAAAGACACAGAGGTAAGAAAATGTGTGATGTGTTTAGGAATTGTCCATTCACCAGGGAGGAGCTGGCAACATGTGAAAGGGAAACATTATAGAGGGCAGTGTATGTCATGATAAGAAAATTGAATTACTTTGAATTCTATTTGACTTAAAAATTAATATTCATTAAAGATCTACCATATGCAAAACTCTATGGTAGGGCATCAAGAGGCAAATGTGAAAAATGTCACAGTCTATTCCTTCCTCTCAAGACATTTTCATCATATTAGCAGTTACAATATGCATAACTATGTAAAATTTACAGTGTGTTTATATAGAGTATATTTATATGTAAATACATGTGTATTTATATGCTCACATATATGCATATGTTTATGCTGTGTCCATATAGAATAACATGTATAATATATGTTTTGATATATATTTATATGTTAAAACTTCTATATAATCTATATATTGTATAATAAACATTTAGTAAAATAAATTTATTCTAATAAATATATAATAAATATTTAGTGCATTCATTTAATATGTAATTTATATACTTATATATCTGACATGATATACAATTATCAAATTCATGCATTATTTTATCTATGAATATCAATATAAAACAAATAAGAAATTTATATATTCATTGAATGCATTTTAAATATCTATACATTTATATATTCAATATATTTTTCTATTTAGGGTCATGATTTCATTAGTGTAGTAAATTCTTGATGATGAAATTCCTTCTACCAGTATAGATCCACCACTACTTTGCAACATCTTGTCAGAGCTTTGTTAGGACATGGAAAAGTTAATTGACTTGCCCAGGATATCAAGGCACTGTGGGTTAAAGCAGGACAGGAACCTAAATCTCTCTGCCTCTGAAGTCAGCCAAAAAGAACTATAAAGCACATTAAAATGTGATTACATATATATGAAAGTTTAAAGAAAATACTATGAAAAAACTAAGAGGAAAATGTAGTTTCAACCTGAAAAATTAAAAAAAGATTCATGAAGAAAGTGGCAAGAGAAGAGAGCTTGGAATAAGGATTTCTATAGGCAGAACTCTGGAAGTAAAGTGGAGAAATACAGTGATCAGCCATTATAGGTCATTGACAATATCTAAGTATGCTCAAACCCCTCAGACCTTTGAGTTTGAGAGATCAATCTGGCTACCAGTATAGGATGAATCAGAGAGGAGAAGAGGAGATGGGTAGTAAGCAAATCAATTAGGAAGATATTTTAATGATTTTGGCAAAAGGTAATAGTAATGATAATTACCAAAAGTTAGCCAATTGGGTAGTAAGTGAATGGGGGAAGGATAAGTAATATGAGTATTAAACTAATATTTTTTAATAGATCCCTCTGAAAACGGTTGTGTTCTAAATAGGCATAATTCTTTAAATCAAGTGAAACTAAGTGGTGATATTTGCAAGTGAATCAGAAGGCATTTATAAACCCCAAAATGATCCCTAACATAACATGCCTCTGAAGCAGTCATATCTATTGGAAGGACTTCCTAAAGGGAGTTATGATTCTACCAATTCTCCAAGAAACTCATTTCATATAAAGAGAGGATAGGTATAGGATAGACAAGAAACTTATGTCCTTAAATAATAGTAAGGGAAGGGAAGAGAGCATGTGAGGCACAATGCCAAAAATGGGCAATGTGAGTTCCAAAGAGAATTGGGAACTTCCAAGAGAAAATTTAACCTACTTCACTATTTTTATATACTCTCAGAATTAGGGAAAATGAGCTTAAAAGGTCATCTACTCCAGTCCTCTGCTCAATAAATGAATCCCTTCTACAATAAACCTGACAGGTGGTCATCTCGCTTCTGCGTCAGGAATGCACAGATGACAAGTACATCACCCCTGATGCAGCTGGGAAGGCATTTGACAAGTGGTTATCAGAACCATTTGCACTCGGCAGAAGTCATGCCCCTCTATGCAAGAATGAGCAGCAGAGACAAGTGTCAAACATGCTGGGGTGGAGAAAGCAAAAGAGGATGAGCCAAGAGATAAGGGAAGGGAACTGCCCTCACTACACCGCAGAGAAGGAATTTCCTCATAGATCCAAGGAGTGTCAAAACTGGAAGGAGAATTAGGTAGAGCACCATAGAATTCAAACTAATAAGTATTTTGGGGGTCATGTAGTACAATTCTAAAAGAGTCTCATGACTGCATGTCATAAATATTTTCTTTTCAAAAAGAATTTGTAAATGATGAACACCAAATAACATCACAAAGAATGAAACGGACTACATTTTCATTAAAAGTAAAAAGTTTTGTTATTGAATTCAGTTATTCCTGAGTCAGCTGTCTGTATCAAGACATTTCATTCTCAGAGCTGAGATCAGAATTTATGTTAAATAATAAACAGCAATGAGATAAACATACGATATAAAAATAATATCTAATAAATGTTTAAATATGCTAATGAAAATCAAGAATGGATGATAGAAATGACATCTATGATTATAATAATTTCATGCAGAAGCTAAATCTAGATAAATGATATTTATAAATACTCTGATACCTCAGTATGATATAGAAATAACTAGAGGTTCTTGAAAATTATGCCATTAAGGCCAAACTTTTACCTTTCTTGCTAGGCATATACAAAAGGAAAGGTTCTGAATAAGGGACCAGCAATGGATGACATACTTGTCCCCATAACATCAGATTAGTTAAGACTAAAAGGCTTATCACCAGAAGCTTAACTACCAAGTGATGAAATTTTGACCAGTTGCTAGGTAGTGGAATTAATAGTGTTCCAATTGGAGTTATGAAAACCTGAACTAGAATCCAATCTTGAATTCTTGTTAGCTGTATGATCTAGATCAAGTCATTTAACTTTTTAATCTGTATTTCTTCATTTGTAAGATGGAGATTATAATAATACTAATTATTATTTATATGTAAATACATGTTTATTAATTTATTATTATATTATACTTTATATTATGTTTATATATCATATACCAAATATAATTAATTATTAGTTTATGATATTTATACGTGTGTATAAATATAAAAAACTACCTTATGGAGCTACTGGAAGGATCAAAAAGAATAACATGTAAAGTACCTTACAAACCTTAAAATGCTACATAAATGCTAACTATTATTATTATTATTATTATCATTACTTCTCATGAAGACCATTATTACCAGGTAACTTATATGCATGTGGAACAAGTTAACCCATAAACAATACCAAAGACTCATTGGATCATGGAGTTCATCTCAAGTTCTATCACTTCTGTCCATTCCTTCATCTATAAAATAAGGATCTGAGATTTTAAAAGATTTACAACTCTAAATTTAAAATTCAAGATACTGATTTGAATGCCACTTTTACCATCTGTGTGATCTTGAGTAATAGTTTGTTTTCTTTATGTCTAAATTTCTTTACTCATGAAATGAGAGGGTTGGACCAGATGAACTCTGAGGTCATATCCAGGTCTAAAATTTATTGACTCTAGTTCATGGTTTATATACATACAAACAACATACATTAAGCTTTGCCGGGTGAGTGAGTTATTAGAGGCAGCTAGAAAGTACAGAAGAAGATAGAGTGCACTGGACCTGGAGACAGGAAGACCTGATTTAAAATGCAGCCTCAGATATTTAGTTAAGCTCTATGACCCTGGGCAAGTCATGCAACCTCTGTTTCAGTTTCAACAACTGTAAAATGTTGATAACAATATTATTTATTTCCCAGGATCATTGTGAGGATAAAATGAGATTAAATTTTAAAGTGCCTTTTGACCCTAAAGCATTATATAAAAATCCCAATCGCTATCATCACCATCACCATTATTATTATTATTATTATTATTATTATTATTATTATTAATCTCTGCAAACTGGGTACCTCAATAATTTGGGCCATTAAATACTAATTAATAATGGATTAGAGTAGTGATATGAAGGAATCAGACGTAGTCCTCCGACTACTAAATCTGCATTGGGGATCATTATCCAGTGGACAACTAAAAAATTGAAATCATGAACCTAAAACCAAACTGAGTGATAGACAATCAGAGGGTTTAGATTTCAACCTTATCTATTCACCTAAATAGCTGAGTAATCTTGAACAAATCATTTCTTTCTATAAGCTCTCATCAACTCACTCTCCCACTCTCTACAGCTGTTTTCCCAAATATTTTCATCCCTCCTCAAGCCTCCTATGGCTCTCCTTCCACCCACTCTTGCAGCTGTGAAAACTGGTTCATATTTGAAAGAAAAACTCAAAGAGTCATCATAAACTCCCTCTTCTTCCCTCGTTCTTTTCTCCATCTATGCTACCTTACTTATTCTCATCAATTTCTATGGACTTAATTGCCATTACTATACTGATCCTTCTCAAATCCATCTATCTTGCCCCAGTTTCTCTGCTGACCTCCAATCTTGCATCTCCTACTTCCTTATAGACATTTAGAATTTGATGGCCAAAAGACATTTTAAACTCAATAAGTCCAAAAATGAACCCTAAATCCTCCCAGCTCCTGACTACCCTATTATGGTAGAGGGCATCACTCTCCTCTCATGCCCTTGGGCACACAACCTAGAAGTTTTCAAGGATTCACTTTCTCTCACAACCAAAGCCCCCATATCCAATCTGTTCCTCTGCTCTCTTGATTTCACCTGTAGGAAATTCGAATATATATCCCTCCTCCCCTCTTACCTGGCCCCACTCTAGTATGGGCAATCATTACCTCTTATGTGAATTATTATAATAGCATGCCTCCAGTCTCTCCCCATTTTAATGCATCCTATATTCAGTCACCGAATGAACTGATGGAGTATGAAGGCAAATCGAAACATAACATTCTTTATTTTATTTTCTCCATGAATTTTTCTCTTGTGTAAGCAACACATGTCACGTTTCATAATATAATGAACAGAGAAACATATACTATATTATAATAGAATTAGGTAACACTATTGTATAATAATAATAGGTAAAAATTAGGTAATAATAATATTAATTATCTTATTACCTGCTTTCTTGGGTGGGGGGGCAATAGTTGGAAAGAGGAGAAATTAAAAAGAGGTAATAGAATCCTGAGTGACAGGCATTTGGACTAATTCTAAAGGGTAAATTATTATTAATGTAAAGAGAGAAAGAAGTAAGAGAAGTTCTTTCCTGAGATAACTGATTTTGCTTTTGTTTTAAAGAAATATGAAGAAAATTGTTATATTGAGATGAAAATCAGTATCTTGAGAAAGTTGAAGCTTGAGACAGTTTCCCGAATTGAGAAGTCAGAAGTTCTAGTGACTGTTTAGGGGTTGTTCTAACCGTGATATTTCTAAGAACTGATAAAGTAAAGAGAGAGAGAGAGAGAGAGAGAGAGAGAGAAAAGAAACTCAAAAGTTTTGAAAGACTATTAAAATTGCTTACACATATATATAGTTTTGGGGGGAATTATTATTTGAAAAAATGGCAAAATTAACTTTTGTGCTAAAAACAAGTACCACCAACTATGCCTGTGATCAGCAATGTGAAAACTACCCTATGTTTAGTGGAATAGACCAAGGAGAACTCCATGAAGAGAGAAAAAGACTAGTACAAAGCACCTAGGAGAAGTTCATACATAGACCACAGAGTACATCACTGTAGCATGTGGAAGAATTTCAAGGATACTTAGCTTCCTCTAAATTTGGTACCCTGGGGATAAGTTCCTTTTGCCAAGCCCTAGTTATAGTTTTGAGAATAACCGCCATTGAATATAGCACTTTCATGTTTGCAAAGACCTTTCCATTCGTAGTGCTATTTGAACCTCTAAACTTCCTTACAGGCTAGGCTTGTTATCCTAGTTTTACAAACATACAGCCTGCAAGTCAGGGAGATAACATGCCTCATCTATGACATACAGCGAGCAAAGCCTGGAGAAGTATTTGAACCCAAGGCCACTAGCCCTGGAGTCAGGATTCTTTTCCACTATGCCATATTACCTCTTGAATGTATCAGAGGTTGCTAAAAACAGGTCAATGATAAATGTGTTAGAAGATGCTTGGCAGTATTACCGATTCTTAATTGGAGATCTAAATTTAATTAAAGAAATAAGACAATTCTTAGTGCATCCTTAATCAAACCCAGGAATCATCAGAGTAGCTAGTCACCTGGAGAGCAGAAAGCAATATGTAAGTTAAATATAAAGTCGACCTTTAGGGAATTGATTGGGAACTTAATTCTTGACATTGCAGCTAAATAAACAATTACTTATTAACGGTTGCCTGGAGGTTCTCTCCTTTTTTAATCTCCTGAACTAGCGATAAAGTAGAGATTTGATTTGAAGGTTTAAAATCAGACTTGAGACAATTTGCAGTTGAAGGGAAGAAAGCAATAGAAAGCTGTGGGAATCGGGTCAAATGGCAGAAATGCAATTTTGTTGTTTACCAGAGCAACAAGTGGCCTGGGGAGACAGTTAGGAGGTTGAAAAGATCACTCAACTGATTTTTGCCTAGGCTGCTGAGTAGCTGAGAACATTGCTTATTAATACTTAATGAATCACCTACCACCTCTTGCTTCAATAGCTCATTCCTGGCAATGCTACATCTCCTGGTTTTTTATTTGTATTTTGTTTTCTTTTTTCTTTCTTCCTCTCTGTCTTTCTCTCTTTGTCTCTTTTTGTCTCTGTCTCTCTGTCTCTCTCTGTCTCTCTGTCTGTCTGTCTCTCTCTCTCTCCCTCTTGTCCTCAATTTCTTTCTTTCTCTCTCTTTTCTTTCTTTCTTCCTTTTTTCTTTTTTTTATTCTTTGATTTACCTTTACTTTGAGGGAATAGTCCTTACCATTAACAATTAGTCCCAATCATTAACAATTTGAGAGTTAGTTTCAAAGTGCTATTTACATGAGGTAATGAATTCCTATTCCCAGAGGTCATCAAAAAAGGGTATGGTAATCATTCATTTAGGATATTATTTAGACAGACTAGCCTTGATGCTTCAGGAAAGGGTTGTATTTTTACATTCTATCAGGTATCTGAATGTCAAGGATTGGGTCAATTGGTACTTTTTCAAATACCAGGATTGCGTGGTATGTGGAAAAATTATTGTCCACAGAATACTGACTGCCAGACCAACTCTGATGGCAGCTATGTAACTCTTTGAATCTCATTTTTGCATCTGTAAAGTGGAGAAAATAGAAGCATTATCTTACTTAGGATATTGGGAGGAACAAATAAGATAATGTATGCTAGGCATTTTGGAATTATAAATCATGGCATTTATACTAAGTTAGTGGTAGCATTATAACTGTTCCCCCCATTCCTACTCTGTTCTCTCATTGAAATGGAGAGGTGACCATAGGGTCTCACAGATTATCCACTAGAACACAAGATATGATATGTCCTTACAAGTTTTTTAAGGCATCATAAAGAGTCCCAGTGATGAATTATATGTCCAAAGTCCAAACTAGCAAAGTTTAAATTAACTTGTCAATGAAGAGCTGGAAATCAGATAATGGATTTTTTTTCAGCCACAACAAAATACAGAATAGATGACCAATATGTGGAGGAGTTTCCATTTTCATTGGTAAAAGGATTATTCACCAATTTCAGATTTCACATTCAAATTCAAATTCACAAATCTCAGATTTAATCTAAGATCTTTGAAACGCACTTGAAGTATATTTTGGATTTTTTAATTCTTTTTTTTTTTATTGGAAATCTTTCTAAATATATTATACCGTTTCCTATTTAACACTATCTCATAGAGTTATTTTCTCCCTTTAAGAAGCAGCTCAGACACCATCTTCTTCTTGCAGTCATCCATGATCCCCCCACCACACCAACTACTAGTGTCCTCCCTCCTAAACTACCCTATTTTAAACTATTTTTTATATATTTGTATGAGCTGGGGCATCACCAGTTGTCTTGACTTTTGTCTTGCCACTGGGTTTAGATGACTTTGGAAGAGAGAATGAGGTTGATGACTTTTGTGTACTTAAATTCAATTCATGTACAAGCCATGTACCGATTTTGTCTTTGGTCTTAAAAAATGAAGGACAAACAATATATTTGAATTTATTAACTTTATACTTATGATATTCATATTTTTAAATATTCTTGTCCCCCTCATTAGAAAGTCAGTTCATGTGAGCAGAAATTGTTTCATTCTTTGCACTTACATCCCCAGTTCATAGCACTGTGTCTGGAATATAGTAGATACTTAATAAATCCTTGTTTATTGATTGAAAATATTTAATATAGTACTACATAAAGAGTCGCTTCCAGCTTTTGACTACATACGACTCACAACTACATTGAATAACCCCAAACACTTGCTGAGCCATAAAATCTTATAATTCAATTATACTCTTTCATACTATGTAGAAGAAGACAATTTCTGTTTAATGGGTCTCTTCGAGATGGCTTAGTGGAGGCGAGATGTGATTATGGTAAAGATGGGGTGAAGAAAGAAGAAGAGACTGGCGACATTTCTCTTAATAAACAGAAATGTATTGATACTGTAAAATATTTTATTTTCATTAAAAAGCTCTGGAAATTAATTCTTTCCACTAAAATAATATATTGTCCTTAAATTATGATACAAAGGTAACTAAATTTTGCAAATTTAGAAAGGAAAGAGATGATCTTGAAGAATTTACAGTTTTTAATCTTGAACTTTGGTCTTTAAAAAAGAAGGACAAGAAATTTGTAGGGAACAAAGAATTAATTGTGTATAAGAATGTTATTTAATGTTGTTTCTATATATGTTGGGATCATTACAATATGTTTAAAACTTGTGGAATATGGGAAATTATGTCCAATTTTGATGTAGTGAACTAAAGTGTAGAAGATGTGAGACATAAAACGTATGGTGTGCATATAAATTGTTTAATTTATTTATATGAAAAGTGAAGAGTTATTGGATGGATCAAAAATATACTCCAACAATACATAAAAAACTTATCTTTTGTATAAACATAAAGACTTAAACCAAGATGACAGGCTAAAATTTACTGTTATCAAAATACAGAAAATCTTGAATAACATGATAATTTTAGACAAATTGGAATCTTTTAAACCTTACCTTCTGTCTTACAATAAGTATCAAATTTAAGGTAGAAGAGAGATAAGGACTAAGCAATTGGGGTTAAGTCATTTCCCCAGGATCACAGAGCTAAGAAGTGTCTGAGACCAGATTTGAACCAAAATATTTTTGAAACTTTTTATGCTGTCTCTATCATTAGATTATAATCTCCTTGAAAACAGGATTATCTCATTTTTGCATATTCTCAAATCATAGCACATGACATGAAACATAACAGGTAATTAGTACCTGTTTTCATTATTTTATTAATAAATGAATCACAAGCCCTTGATAAATTGAAATATTAGTATTAATAAGTCACCATAAGAAAATGACTAAATCATTTTATATATTTGTAACAAAAAAGGTAAGTATAATTTTTAAAAGACACAAAGCACATAGACTACTTTGAACTAACCAAATTAAAATGATCTTTAAAGCATCAACCTTTCAAGGACTTTACTAGGGAACTTCTTGCAACCGGGAGAATCAAAATCTATCCATGACTTAGGAAATTGAAGATCAGTTAAATAAATTATCCAAAGCCACCTGGCTAGTAATTAGCTGACCCAGAACTTGAAACATGGCCCCATGCCTAAAAGTTAGGCCACAGTCTGCTCTGGAATTCCTCTGGCACAAGTTCTATGTAACTCTTGTGTTTTTCTTTCATTATTCTATCTTCTTATGATGCAGGAGTCCAGCCCTGCTTCTGTTCCCTCTGATTGCCTCCGTATCCCTTTCAATGTGGACATTAGACAAGGCTCATCTAAGTCATTTTAATTGAAAAGACCTTTTAAAGTTTAACAACTTTACTGAGAAGGGACATTTTTACAATCTGCATATTTGGTGGCATTTGATTTAATTTATGATTCAATGAACTTGTCTCTGACTCTCTGAAGCCAACTCTTTATATTTGCTCCTGTCTTTTTCATTGCTTCTCTTTAATGATCTTGAACACTAATAAACTTTTACAAGAGTTGTGGCTTCCTGATCAAACATAAAGTTCCCCTGTTGGTGATACACCAGAGAATCAGTCCTCTAATTCAGAAATATATTTGTTTCCAGGAGTAAGGCGTGTGTTTTTATTTAGTTATTCTATATTACTAAATATTTTAATAAGTTTCTGTGTATATGATAATAAATATTTTTGATTATGTAGATAAAGGGACCCATGCCCTTTAGGTTAAAGGAACCAGAACTCAATTTGGGATCATGAATAGAGCTGATTATTTTTATTGGAAAAAAAAAGTCAATCTTCTTTTGGTAATTTGTTCTGGCACCGTTCTCTTTAAGTTGTTTTATTTTTGTTTTTGTCTTTTATACATAGCATATTTCCTCCTTAGTGAAGAGATAGGTCCCTGCTCAGGAATAAGTGGACTAAGTATCCTCTTACATTGATCCCTAATCCGTGATTCTGAGTAAGCTCAGGACATGAGTGGAATTGAATGTCATACATAATTGATGGAATACTGGGATAGGTAGGACATGCAGGAAACTTCTGACTTGGACAATCAAAGAACTAGTGTTCTGGCCTCAGCTATAGGCAGTAAAGTACTCATTGCCTGAAACTGGTCAGTTCCACCTTTATGGAAGAAAAAATTAATATTGAAGAATTCCCTTAACTTCTTTAAACCTCAATTTCCTCATTTGTAAAATAAAAGGCTTAGACTGGTTGGTCTCTGAAGTTATTTCTAACTTTAGATCTTTGATCCTAATCAAAAAATTTAGATTTGAGAACAGTTTCTGTGCTCTTAGCAGAGGGTAGAAGAAATGATTAACATTGGAGTTACCAGACCACAGATCCAAAGAAATAGATTGAAGAGAGAAAGAGAGGATCATAAGACATCACAGGTAAATATTGGTAAGATTGCAGACCTATTCTGGATGAAGTCATACTTGCATCTGAGATTTTGGCAGGAATCAAAATCAAACTTACTAGCCTATTGTTTGCAGAGTAAACTCCCTGCCCAGGATTACCATTTTTGAAGTTTGTCTAGACCTAGATTTTATTGCTTTTGCATTTGACCTTGATATGTATATAAATATATATAATGTATATGTATGTGTGTTTTATATATTTATTTTTTATTCATATGTATATATACTTTTATTTATAAATGCATGTATATTTAAAATACAAGCTCTTCAACTGATCCATTATATCATATCAGAAAATGCAGAAAAAATATATTTTTTATATTGTGAAATTTTTACCTGTGTTCTTTTATAGATGCAGAATAAAACATGCAAAAGATATGCTCTGAAGTTCACTGTCCAAAACTCTTCCATGGCCTTTTTCTTACCTTTTTTTTCAGAACATAGCCAATGCAGAAATTTGTTTTGCATAATTTTATTTTGCAATGGGCTTAGAATTTCTTGTCTTCTCAATAGGGAGGAAAAGTGGAAAGGGGAGGAAGAGAAGTGAAAAAAGAATTAAATTGAATTAAAAATCTTCAGTGGCTCCCTATTGCTGCTAGGATAAAATGCAAACTAATTGTTGAGGCATTTAAATTCCATTCACAGCCTACATCTGGACCACTTTTTATGGTTTATTTCACAATGTTCATTGTCATGCATTCAATTATCAGACTAACTAACCTTACTTGCTTTACTGCTCAATTCAGCATTCCATCTTCTACTTCAATATTTATATAAAAACTATCTTCCCTGCACCCCCATAACTTCCCTATACATGAAATGTACTTCCTTCTCCAGATCTTAGAGTCTTAAAGTAGTCACTATGTATTTTCATGATTCTGACCACATATCCCACTGGTACTAATGAGATGGATTCCCAGACTGAAGTTGGCTATATCTTCTGTAAAGGCTCTAGTGTTAGCTCTGAGAGTATTTTTTAATTCTATATCTCACAAGTTCCTACTGACAAATTTTTCAGACATAATTATTGGATAACATTTGAAAGAATTTGAAAGAAAGCAGCACTTAATACTCTAAACACTGATTTATTAGGTGGATAGAGAAATTCCTGGATTTGGAGTCAAGAATACCTAAGTTCAAAACCTGCCTCAGACACTTACCAGATGTGGGTCTTTAAGCAAGTCATTTTGTTTCTCTTAGTCTCAGTTTCCTCATCTGAAAAATGATACTTTATAAGTTTGTTGTGAGGATCTAGTGTCATAGCATAGAAAGTGATTAACAAGCCCAAAACTTCCATATATATGCTAGCTATTACTTGTATAATTATTAAGATGCTATAGTAAGAACAGATGGCAAAAATGTATGATAACTCTGTGATACAATATTCTACCAGCATGTTTAAAGTCAGTGAAAGTGAGCTCAAACTTAGAAAATTCATGTGACAAAGGGGTTAATTCACAGTTTATAGAAGCATATTTGGAAGAGATTTCAAGATGTTTCCCTTAAATATGATATAGCTTTTCTCCTGGGCCCTGTGTAGATTCTTGGATCTGCATCTGCTCTCTCTTTGACTGAAAATTAAGATACTATTATTGGTTATACCAGGTACTAAAACATTGATGAGAATATTTAAAGTCCAAAAGCCTTGAGATGTACAAAGTTCACAAGGGCCTCCTCCGACAAAAGGTGGGAGAAGACTGATTTCTAGCAACAGACACTCGAATCTTTTGTAAGCTGAACTAACTGCTTGGTTTTATTCAGGTCATACAGATCAATTCCAAGGTCCTCCCCCAATCAAAACAGAATTGCTCTTGCACCTAGTTGAAATGTCTTTGGTTGATGAAGTATTAAATCTTTGTTCAAACCTAGTTCTGACTGATTCAATCATACATTTTCTCACCTGACTAAAATAATATATTTTAAATGACATGCTATGATCAATGAATCCCTCCCACTTCCTGACACTTCCCCCTTCAAAACACATTATGAGCAACACTTTTCATTGGATGCCTTTCCTGATTAGGGTAGCTATTCCCTCTCTCTGTCTCTCTATCTCTTTGTCTTTCTCCTGTCTCTGTCTCTGTCTCTGTCTCTCTCTCCCTTTCTGTGTATGTGTCTCTCCCACTCTCTCTTTCTGTCTCTCTCTGTCTGTCTCTGTCTCTGTCTCTGTCTCTCTGTCTCTCTCTTTGTCTCTCTCTCTCTCTGTCTCTCTCTCTGTGATTCCAAATCTTCTGATACGAGCTTTCCGCTTACATTTTCTTTATTTGTTGTATCCTCTGTAAATGAAGGCGATTGGACTGGATTACCTCAAAGGTCCCATACAACTCTAGAAACTAAGAAAGAGAAGAGAACAGATGGATAAATGAGGAGACAAGGGTTCACAATGACAGTAAGTTCCTTGAAGGCAAGTACTGTTCTTGACCTCAGCCTCCACTATAGTCTCTTGATTATAGTTTTTACATAATGCTTTTATTGAGTAGAAAAAGAAGAAACAGAGTGCTGCATTCCTATCATCTGCCAGAGTGTTTTGCTCTGTTATATATTTGCTTTATTATGTTCATACAGAAGTACAGAGATTGGTTTTCTTCCAGTCTCTTTATGGAGTAACTCTACCTATCACCTGTGCTAAGCATTCAATGAATGTGCTAATCAGACCAATTGTGAAGGAAGATGAATAGCCTAGTATGAGAGAAGCTACAAAAGGAAATATGTAATCTGAAAAAGACTAAGGAAGTCAATTTCCAAACATCTTGTAATGATGAGAAAGATTAAGAGTGCCATGAATACTAATGCTTTTTCATCTAGCATCATTTAGTCAGGGCCATCATCATTAGTGAACACCACTAAATGATTTTTTTAATAAAGGTAATTCAGTTACTTATTACCCCTAAGTCAGGATGATGAACAACAACCAAAGCATGTTTTCAGCTTCTTGAAACAGGTACTTGTCTACCATTTAAGGAGGTAAGCATACTTCTCAAATGAAGAAAATCTCATAACCAATATCCACCACCCCCATTCTGGCACTGGTGCTCAGGATCATAGAATCGAGATTTAAAGACCATCTAGGTCAAATCTCTCATTTAACAGAAGGAAACTGAGTCCTAGAGATGTCCAGTATCTGACTCAAGTCATAAATTACAGAAGCTAGTAAATAACAAATCAGAGAATGAAACCAAAATTTTTGGACTCCAAATCGAATTTTCTTCCTTCTCCTCCATTCTTTCTCTTTCTTGGGAGTTCCCTCTTAGACAGCCATAGTGATGGTTACTAAATTTACTTTATTTAGCTATGCAAGAGAACTGAGAATCCACTGACTCCTGACCCCAATCTCTGCCAATGTAAAAGTGTTGTTCATCTTCTACTATACTGTTTTAAGATAGGGAATGAACAAGTTTAACATGTACAAAAACTTAACAGTGATGCAGTGGAAAAATCACCAAACTGAGGTTTGGTGAAAACATGACTTTATCATTTCCTTTGTAGTAACTTTAGAGGTTACTAAATATCTCTGAACCTCATATTCCTCATGTCAAAAGAGATAATGATACCTATCTTACTAATGTCCTTGTATTGTTATGAGTATAAAATGTATATAAAACATTTTGAAAGCCTTAAAACTAATGAAATGTAAAATATCAACATACTACCATCTAAGAAAACTTTTAAGACTATGAGTTACTCTTATAAGGTGCCTTAGTAGAGGGAGCATCCATACCTGGAAGTTTCCATAATAGTGAAATTGCAGATCTAGACTTTAACCTAATCACTATCAACTTCATGTTGTCTGCAGCCAGTTTTTTGTACTTGAACACAGTGTTGGGGAGAAGCAACTTACCATAGAAGACAAAGTAATCCTTGATTCATTATCTTTCAGTCATGGCACTCTGACTGACTTATTATGTGACCAAGTCCCAGTGATTTTTTTTTCTCTGAGCTTCCTCATTTGCTTTTTGCATTACATCTTTCACACAGTTTTCTTAAGGATTAAATGAATTGATAGAAGAGAAGTAAGTGAAATGGCATATTGTCCAACAAGCTTATTAGCTACAAGGATAAATAGATTGTTGTTAATATAATTCCTCGAGTAGAAGAAGATGGAGAATCTGCTTCTTGGAAAATCAGGTGACATGTTACAGAAGAGCCTTGGAAAGATTTGGAATATTTTCAGACTTTCTGTAACTGGTTCTTTGGGACCAGGTCAACTTCCATCTAGGCAAGTACAAAGCAACTTCCATCTCCTGCTGCTGTAAGACTCATTTTTCCCAACCATGATGTGGAGAACATCGAGTGCAAAGAGAAGCTGTTTTTGCTCATTCTCCATTTTGAAAGAAGACCAATGATATCACAGAGTAACATCACGGGTTAAATTGGTTTAAAGTGAGGCAAAGTTGCACAAAATCATCAGCTTCATTTTATCTCCCAGAGACATCAAAGTCCTATGGCAAGACAAAAGTCAGGACATGGTCCGGGATGCAGTGGATGACCCTGATGTGTTCATTTTCTGACCAAGCTCTAAGCATTCCATAAAATCTGCTTCAACCACCTTCCTGGTCACTGAAATAAATTGCTCTTATACACCCATCCTGCAAGAAGAAGTCTGCACGTGTTTGGAGTAGACATTTGCCTAAACTCACTAACTAGTCTGACGTCTATAAGCTTGGGTCTGGTGTAGTGATCCCAAAAAATATTTATTCCCTAAACTTTAAAGTTTAGGTAAAAGAAGTAATATAGGAACATAAGAAGTTATAGTTGTTATTATTATGAACTTAATATAATATAATGATTACTATGGTAATTTCTCTTTTTGTCTAACCCCTGCCCATGAGACCCTCCTCCACCAAATATAAGGTCTCCATGAGCTGAAACTGAGACTAATTTTTCTCTGTATCTCATTCCCACTCCTCTCTTTCATGTTCCAAGTAGAGTGCCTTGTCCATGGTATATGAGAAAACTGATGATGGTATCATAACAAAAAAATCCCATTTCATATTTAGGAATGATGTGTGTGTTTGAGACATGACTCATAAATTTGTATTCTATACAACCATGTCGTTTTCATTTTCTTATCCTGGACCTCACTTCCTTCACCTTTGAAAGTGGAATAATATTAATAAGAATACCATTTAACACACTTTGCTTGGAGGAAAGCACTTTGTAAATCTTTAAGTGTCATGAGAAAAAAATATCATTGTCACATACACACACACACATAAATCTCAGATGACAAGAAGTCTTCCATTCTCCCTCTGTCTGAAGAGTTCTCACCCTCTTATAAACTCAAATAATTCTTTGTTTGGCTTCCTTTTGTGGCACTTCCACTTTCTACCTTGTATTAGAAGCATTTGTAAATGTAGATTATCTTTTCTACTAGGCTATAAGCTCTCTGAGAGGAGTAATAACTTCATTCATCTTTTTATCTCTCTTGGAGACTTGAGCATAAAAAAAGCGCTTTAGAATGCCTATTGAAAGGACTAATAAACTGATAAGTTAATCTATGCCTAGCTGCTCTTTTCAACTCCTATGATTTTAAATGATCCTATATGGAGATGACAATGCGCTGATTAAATCAAGCCTCAAAACACTGTAAAGTCTCTTAAATAATATTCATGATCACTCACATGACATAGGTCTAAATATTCTCATAGAGGGAAAAGATTGATGAAGACTGTCCATTGGCCAGACTATTATATGAAATCAAATGAATGACTAATAAAGTCTGTTCAGAGATACCTGTATCTGAAATAAGCATCACAAATTGACAGTCTGTTGGTTATAGAACTGAACAAGAGGAGAAGAGCCAGCTATATTACTTTTGATAGTGCTGATAGTTTGATTCAAGAGAAGTGGTGCAAATGATATCCGAAAATGTGTGACTAGAAAAAAAAATGTGATGTGATTACATAATAAAAGTAATGGACAGCCCAATCTTTTCATTGTTATACATGCAATGGCAAAATCAGATGCTCACAAAATATTAGACTACCACCAATTCCCCCACAGCTTCTCAACCCTCCTCACATTGTGGTGAATTTCTGGAAGGATATATAGCATCACAGGAGACAGACAGACATAGATGGGTCATGATTTGCATTTTCAAAAGAAATAGACAATTAAGGAGATAAATGATGTTTAGGAATACTTTATCATTAATCCAGTTAATACAATATGTTATTATACCTTGAAAAAGAGGCCAGAGGATAGACTTGGGCTTCAGAAGATCAAGATTACGGAATGACCTCCAGGAACTGATGCAGAGTGAAAGGAGCAGAACCAGGAGAACATTATACACAGAGACGGATACACTGTGGTAAAATCGAATGTAATAGACTTCTGTACTAGCAGCAATGCAATGACCCAGGACAATTCTGAGGAACTAATGAGAAAGAACACTATCCACATCCAGAGAAAGAACTGTGGGAGCAAAAACGCAAAAGAAAAACATATGACCGATTGCATGGTTCGATATGGATATGATTGGGGTTTTGATGTTAAAAGATCGCTCTGCTGCAAATATGAATAACATGGAAATAGATTTTGAACAATGATACATGTATAACCCAGTGGAACTGCTTGTCAGCTCTGGGAGGGAGGAAGGAAGAGGGGTGGGAAAAAATTATGAATCATGTAACCATGGGAAAATATTCTAAATTTTAAAAATAAAGAATAAGATTATACCTTGATATATGTCTTTGGGCAAATTACATCCCTTTCCTAGATCTTGTTTTTTTCATTTGTAAAATGAGGAGCTATTGAATTGGGATAGCTCTAGGACCCCTTTCAAACTTAGAAGTCTACATGTAATATTTGAGTTTTCATAAAGGAAATAAGTATGTAAGGAATTACAATAAATACGAGACTATAATGAGTGTATAATAGATACACAAAGAAAAACTATAGGAGATTAGAGAAAGAACAGCCTGATTCTACCAAGGGAAATCAGAAAAGACTTCATGGAGGAAAGAAGTTTGAATTGGGCCTTGACATGATGAAGAGGCATTCCAAAAGAAGAGAATTATGAGAGGGAAAACAAGGCATGAGAGGAGAAACTAGCTTATATCCACTCTTGTCAATAGACTTTCATTCTTACAATTGTACATAAGGACCAATTGTCACAGAACAATTTTATAAAAATTAATAGAAAAATCTTTGTGAAAGGGAAGAAGTCAAGAGGAGGATTTAATCCAAAGAGTTCCTACAATTACACTGAAGAGATTATGAAGTGTGGACCTTTGTCCAATGAGCATCTTCCATAGACTATGCATATGTCATATTCCCTTGTTGAGAGAATACCGAGAATTCCTCTAATTGGTTGGTAGTGACAACACTTGCCACCAAGCCAAATGTAGTACTCATCAGTCAGGCTGCCTTTGTTAAAGACACCCCTTTACACTGGCTAGCACCTTTTTTTTTTGAAGAATTGTCCAGGAAACTTCCATGACTGTTCATTTCTTATATAGTTTTGATAAGGAAATGCCCCTTTATCTGAGGTAAGACATTAATGACATTGATAATGAACACCACATCCTCATAAAGCCTCTAGTCCTCTAAGCCTCCCTACTAAATGTAATTCAATCTATTAAGCTTAAGAACAATGGTAAGGTCTTGGTATATCAATGTAACTAGAGCAAGAGGCCAGCATCATTTTGAATTTCTGTATTTCTACTTCTACATCCCCCAAGGTTCTGGTCACATCACTGGATCTAGTCAATCCTCTTGTTATCTTTGAGGTGTTATATAGCTTTAAAGAGCATATGCTGCCTATTGCTCTTTCTTTTTTTCCCCTACCTATTCTGTGTTCTTTGCCATAAATGACTGCACATAGTCTTCCCTACAAAATACCCCTCCTTTAGCATTGAATATCTGGTCAAATGCTTATGAGATTGTCTTTCAATTTTCTATAAAAATCACCACACAGGGCAGCAAGGTGACAGAGTGGATACAGCACTGAGCTTGGAGTCAGGGAGGCTCATCTTTTTGATTTCAAGTTATCATGAGACACTTACTAGCTGTGTGACTGAGCAAATCACTTAATCCTATGTACCTAAGTTCCTCATTTATAAAATGAGCTAGGGAAGGAAATGACAAAACACTGCAATATCTCTGCCAAGAAAACCCCAAATGGTATGACAGTAAGACATGACTAAAAAATGTCTTAACAACAGCAAAAAAAAAAATACCACCACAATGACAGAGCTGGAAAACTGAGGATCAGAGAAGGGAAGTGACTTTCTAAAAGTCTCATGGTAGGATATTGTAGATGACTATGATGATCACTTTTAAATGGCCAGAGTTCATTAAGGAGGTTCTGTAGTGTTCCAGGATTCATTGAGATGAGTAGTATATCCACAAACTGAGGGAGCTGGAAAACCTTGATATTAATCCAGAAAGTCACTTCTGTTTCACATCTACATAGATGTGTACCTTAGCTTAGGATGATCCCTTCTTGTTTTGTTTTATAATTCATATAATATACATTTGCATATATGTAAATCTATGTGTGTACTCATACACACACACACACATATATATATATTTTATATATATATATATATACACACACATATATATTGTAGGTCACTAGTCACAGTTGTCACTGTAGTCATATCTTCCATAAAACTCTGTGAGTTTAATACATTCATTTTTTTCACTATTTTATCTCTTTAAGTTCTCATTTTCATCATCCTGTTAAATGCTCTTTTTAATTAAAAAACTATAAATATTCTTCACAGGACTTTAAATTCTCAATATGTTTTAGTGACTTGTGTGCCAAAATATTTGACCTGCTGCATGCCAGCAACTTCTATTACCCTTTAAGTGTTATAAAGTTCTTTGCTCACCACAACTCTATGAGATGGGAAATGAAATCTTATTATCTCCATCCAATGAAAGAAAGAATTTAGACTGAAAATTTGTGAATTGCCCATGTTCACATAGCTAGAGTCTGATATGGATTTCAAAGACAAGTAAGTCTCTTGACTTCTACTCACTATGGCACCCTGCCAGGGAGAACTACTGTAAAGTACAACTACTTTGTCTCATCCAATATTGGCTATCATCTCTATGGATATCTTATTTTTCACTCTGACTGTTGTATCTTTTGTTTGTTTTTTCAGTTTCTACGATCATCCAAAATTTTTCACACCATCCCTCACTGTATTTGCCTTGAGATTGTGTCTGGTCATGGGAATATCATTTCTTCAGCCTTGAAGAAATGCAATCTATTTTGCCCTGGAATAGAGTCTCATCTGCTCTACTTACTAGTATGGGTTTTGATCATTGTCTCTAGATAGATTTTCTTATGATCTGTGATCCCTGGTGGAAAGGAAACCTTTAAGGTAACCTATTTCTTTCCACTTAATAGTCAGAAGTTAGATCAAAAGGTGATGGTCTTTTTACTAAGGAAAATTCCATCAGTTCAGAATCTCTGAAGACACTTTCCTCACAGACTTTATCTAAATCAGAGATCTAAGACTCCACCTTTACCTCCTCTACTAAGGTCCTTGAGGAAGGGACTGTGCCTTATTCATCTGTGTATCTCTGCAGGACTTTGCTCATAAAAGGCTCTGTAAATAGTTAATTGACTGGAATAGAATATCCTCTAATAGTATAATATATCAGCCAATTTCTACCTTAAAATTTACACCCAAAATATCTTTGTAAGGTTTTAGCATGGTGCTCATCCTTTAATCAATTTCTGTCTATTAAGTGACCTTAATCTTTCACGATAAATCTTCCCCTAAAACATTTGTGTAAGTTTTCTGTGAACTCCCTCCAGGTTCCTTGCTGTCCACAAATGTTTACCAGACATTAATTTATTCTGAAAATAAAAGAGAGGAAGAAGATAATTAAGCAGCTTAGAAGAGATGATTGCAACAGCCAGGGCCAATCAGGAAAAATTAATCCTGAGAGAACTCTTTATACAGCAGCCCTATAGTTCCACATCCTGGTTCAAGCTGCTTACAGATCTAAAGGGATGAGGAATGAAAGGGCTACCAATGGATATCACAAACTCTCCCCATCCACAATAAAACCTACAATTTATGGTGTAAGATAAAGATAATTGAAAATGGAGTTCAAAGATTTGGGTTCAAATCCCACCTCTACCATTAACTAGTCTTATATAAGTCATCTGTGCCTTGCAGGCTGCTTCTTTAATTGTGAAATAGGAGGGTTGAATTAGATTCTTGCTGAGATGTTTTCCAGTTGAATTATCTAGGAATGTTTCAATTAGAAAGTTACTTCCATAGACAGTAAAAGTCTGCTGTCTCAAGCCCATAATAGTTATTTCAGATCATCTTATCCTCATAGAATTTATGAATAAGCCTTTGATGCTTACCTGGACCTGAAGTGATAAAACTAGCTTTAAATTTTGCCTTTCTAGCTGCATAATCCAGGACAAAGACATCTGTGAGCCTCAGTAACCTAATTTATAAAATAGGGATAATGAGGTATATATAGAGTTGATATGAGGAAAATACTGTAGAACTGAGTGATTTTACATATGTGTGTATATATGTATACAATTATATACAATGGATTTTAATTTATTCAGGCTCTTAAATATTACTATTATTTAAAACAATATGACTGAAATCATTATTATTTTGTTCACTCTAGGCAGTTAATGATATAAAGTTGAAGTTAATAGATTACTTTTCTCTCCATTTTATTTGCTTTTAGTATGATTCAGAAAAATGTTTTCATAGTCTTCAGTGCTATTTCAAAATATCTGGAAGCTAACATTTTTCCTCATCTAACAGAAATAACCTCTAAATCCTAGTGAGGGAGACAAAGCCAAGATGGCAGATTAGAAGAAGGAAAGCTTTAAACCACTATGAGAATCCTCTCCAACTAATCTTGAAATAATGCCACAAAACCAATACAGGAAAGAAGAACCAAAAAGGAGATGGAATGAAGCAATTTTCGTGCAGAAAACAACTTGTAAGGTGGGCAGAATGGTCTGGGTCACTGGGTCACTGCCATCAGGAGGCCAAAACAAGGAATAAGGAGCCACCAACAGCAAGCCATCCCACCCCTCACATACATCTACTGCTCCAAGTTCTGAACCTAGGTCCAAATCAACATTAAGACCATGAGAACCTGCCTAATCCATCAGCAGTGCTACTAAACCACACCCTATAAAGTCCCAAGCAAACCTACAATGAGGTCTGGAATTCCAGCCTGGGGCAGCCTGTGCTACTTACCTTGATCTGTGTAGGCCCAGAGTAAAGCCAGGAGTCCCAGTACATGGTTGTGGTGAGGACCTAAATCCCAGTTTGGGGCAGTATATGTGGCACTCCAGATCAGAGTTACCTGGGAAAAGTTCCCAGGGTGCTGGTCTGTGAGAGCCCAAGCCTGTCTGGCTCTTGCCAAAGCTCAAGGCCAACTACCAGGCAATGTGTACCTGACTTGATCAAGCCCAAAATAAAACCAAGAGCCCCTTTCCAAACCTGAGGCTAGAATTTGAACCATCAACAATCTCAGGGAGTGATTGAATTAGCAGTGGGAGGTGGCTCTCATAGCTCCAAGTCCACAGGCCATCATACCACCTTGGTAGAACTGAAACTTGCAGAAACTCAGAAATAAAGCTAAGAGTAGTATCAAGAAAGAACTGAAGTTTAAGAGAGTGCTCCATCCTTCCTGAGAACAGAGCCTACATTTAAAATAGAAGTGAAACTCAAGAAAAAGATTAGGAAAATGATAAAACATAAAAAATATGTATAATCATAGAAAAAATTATGGAAACAAAGAGAAAGGCACAGACCCAGAAGGGGACAGTGAAAGCAAAGGAAACAAAGGCAAAGTTTCAAAGAAAAATAAGAACTGGATTCGAATTCTGGAAGAGCTCAAAAAGGATTTTAGAAGTCAATTAAAAGAGAGGAGGACAAAATGCAAAATGGGAAGAGAAATGAAAACAATACAAGAAGAAATGAGCCAAATATAAAAGGAGGTTCAAAAGCTCATGGAAGAAAATCATTTCTTAAAAATTAGAATTGGGGAACTAGAAGCTAATGATTTCATGACACATCAAGAAACAGAAAAACAAAAATCAAAAGAATGAAGAAAACAGTAGAAAACATGAAATACCTCACTGAAAAAAAAACTGATTTGGAAAATAGATCCAGGACAGACAATTTAAGAATTACTGGAGGAGGCAGCTGGGTGGTTCAATGGATTGAGAGTCAGGCCTAGAGATGGGAGGTCCTAGGTTCATAGCTGGCCTCAGACACTTCCCAGCTGTGTGACCCTGGGCAAGCCACTTGACCCCCATTGCCCACCCTTACCACTTCCACCTAGAAGCCAATACACAGAAGTTAAGAGTTTAAAAAAAAAGAATTACTGGATGACCTGAAAGCCATGATTCCAAAAGAAGGCTGAACATAATAATACAAGAAATTATCACAGAAAACTGCTCTGATATTCTTGAACAAGAGGGCAAAATATAAATTGAAAGAATCCACAGGCCACTTCTGGAAAGAAATACCCAAATGACAACTCCCAGGAATATAATAGCCAAACTCAAGAGTCCCCAAGCCAAGGAGAAAATACTGCAAACAGCCAGAAAGAAACAATTTGTAGTATAGAACAGTATCTTACCCTATTGAGAAATAGGAGGAGAATAAGAAAATGGAAGTGGGTGGTGGTAAGAGGGGGGTGGGGGAAGTAGGAGGTGATAAAAAGCAAAATACTTTTGAGGAGGGACAGAGTAAAAGGGAAAAGAGTAGGATCAAAAGGGGAAAATGAGATAGAGGAGAATACACAGTTGGTGATCATAATTGTGAATGTGAATGGAATGAACTCACCCATAAAACAGAAATGGATAGAACAGTGTATTAAAAACCCTATTATATGTTATTTACAAGAAATACATTTGAGGCAGGGCTACACACACACACACACACAGAGTAAAGGTAAGGGACCAGATGTGACTCATTGTGCATCATTTAAAGTAAAAAATAGCAGGAGTAGCCATCATGATCTCAGAAAAAGCTAAAGCAAAAATAGATCTGATTAAGAGAGAAAAGGAAGGAAATTACATCTTAATGAATTGATACCAAAACTAAATATATGCACCAAATGCTATAGCACCTAGTGTTTTAAAGAAGCAACTAAAGGAACTTAAAAAAGAAATAGAAAGTAATACTATACTAGTAGAGGATCTCAACCTACCCCTTTCAGATGTAGATCAATCAAACCAAAAAAATAAACAAGAAAGATGAACAAGAAAGAAGTAAAGAAAATGAGTGAAACTTGGAAAACTTAGAACTAATAGATCTCTGGAGAGAATTGAATGGCAATAGAAAGAAATATATCTTCTTCTCAGCAGTACATGGCTCCTATACTAAAACTGACCACATATTAGGGCATAAAATCTTCATAGCCAAATGCAGAAAAGTAAAAATAATAAAAGCATCCTTTTTAGATTATAACACATTAAAATTATAATCAATGATGTTCCAGGGAAAAATTAATCATTGGAGACTAAATAATCTAATTCTACAAAAAGATGGGTCAAAGAACAAATTATAGAAACAATCAATAATTTTATTAATGAGAATGACAATGAGGAGACAACATATCAAAATTTATAGTATATAGTCAACATAGTTCTTAAGGAAAATTTTATATTTCTAAGTGTTTACATCAATAAAATAAAGAAAATGCAGATTAATGAATTGGACATGCAACTAAAAAACTAGAAAAAGAACAAATTTAAAGTCTTCATTTAAAGATTAAATTTGAAATCCTAAAAATTAAAAGAAAAATTGATAAAATTAAAATAAGAGAAACATAAAAATAATAATAAGACTAGGAGTTGGTTTTTGGGGGGAAAAGTGCCCAGATTAACAAAAGAGGAAATAGGATTCTTAATAATCCCATATCAGAAAAAGAAATTGAACAAACCATTAATGAACTCCCTAAGAAAGAATCCCCAGGGCAAGATAGATTCAAATTGACTTTTATCAAACATTTAAAGAAAAATTAATCCCAATACTACATAAAGTATAACTATGTGAACAATTTGTAGAAGATAAGAACAGATTGAAGATGAAAGTAAAATGATTGGCCCCATCAAGAAAGTTCTCCCATCCAGTGCTGGAGGTAAGGAGACAAAGCTGAGATAGTCAAAAAGGTATTGAGAAAAGAGAGATCTTATGATAAATGACTTATATTTTTAAGTAAAGTATGAAGTGAAATTCTTATGTGAGAGGATGAGGAGAGAGTTTGCATGGGGGGCTTTGGGAACAGAAAAAAATATTAAGAAAGCAATGGTGGGTAGTGCAAGAGGGAAGCAATTGAGGAAGAGCAAATATATATCATGATTCTCATATCTAAATAGACAACTCTATTATTTTTCCTGAGCTACAGTACTGCTTTAACAACCACATTCTTTACATTTTGAGATGGCTATCCTATAAGCATTTAAAATGCAATATGTCTAAAACAATTTTTACCACCCATATACTTTTTGTGACTTTCCTATTAATAGTTGAGGACACCACCATCCTTTCAGTTATCCAGATTCAAGGCCTCAGATTCATTCTCTATGCCTCAAAATTACTTAATCCATATATTAAGGAAATTGTCAAATTACATAATTTCTTTCTCCACAATACTTCATATTCCCTTTCTACTCATGTAGCTATCACCCTAAATTAGGTCCTCACCTTTTACCAAGACTCTTGTAATGATTCCTAATTGGTTTCCTTACTTCAGATCTTTTCTCTCTCTAATCCATGTTCAACACAGCTGATAAAGTGTTTAATGGGGATAAAGCATAGGCCTGACCCTTCTACTCAGGAAAGTCCAATGGCTCTCTATTGTTTCTAAGATCATATCTATGACTTGTTTGTTATAAAAAGGTTTTCACAAACCCCATCTGACTTTTCCAGTCGGCTTCCCTTTATCTATTCTACTTTTCTTTTTCATTGTGCCCTTAGCATTTAGCATAGTGTCTAGCATATAGTTAATACTTAATAGACACTTGTTAAGTGCTTAATGTTTTGGTCTATCCTGAGATTGCCATATCTACATGTTCATGCCATATGAAGATATTTTGAAGGAGCTAAAGATATTAATCCTGGAGTAGAGAAGACTTGGTGAGTGAGTGGAAGGGGACAATAAAGTCTAGAAATATAATCTGGATCTAGACACTGCAGAAATGTAAATACAAAGCTAAGGAATTTTCATTTTTACCTTACTGACAAGAGAAAGCCACCAAAGATTCTTGAGTAAGAAGACCTAGGTAAGAGTCTAGAAAGTTAGTCTAAGAATAAATGACCAATTAGGGTGAACAAGAAACAGAAGAAAGCAATGTCCTATAATCTAAGGAAAGAGAGTATTCAAAGTGAGGTATTAAGGTTTAGGAGTATTCAGAGAGAATAGGCACCCCTAGTGTGAGGGCTTTCTGAAGCATTATCAGGACTGATTATCCACCTTTGCTGTCCACCTTTCTCCCAACTCTCACCTGTGACTCCAAGAAGCTATAGTATATGTAGCAGTCACACTAAACCATTTGAGCAGGTGGGATAGAGTAGAATTAGGGTAACCAACAGACATCAAGCCCAGCAGTGAGTTAGGAGAATGTCTACCCTAAACATGGGATGACTTCCTTAGGTAAAATGATCAAATGATAAGAAGTTGTTCAAATGGCCAGTTAGGTGGTTTAAGTAGGTACTATGGGATGTTTAGATCTTGGTCAGACATCAAAGATACCAAGATCATCCACTGCATTCCAGGTCATTGCCAGTAGTCCTGATTTTTGTGTTGCCAGTGGAAGCAGATAATTCTGGAAGAGAGAATGAAGTTGATAACTTTGTGCAACTCCACCTCACCGCAATTCACATTCAAGTCAAAAAAAAAAACATAACTTTGTGTCATCATTGATCCTCTTTGAAATGAAGAAAAAACAAACAATTGTCAGCAGTGTGAAAAGATGCATAGAGTTCAAGTCAGTCAGCCAATAAATGTTTAAATGTCTTGTGTACCAAGCCTTGTGCTAAGTGTTAAGGATACAAATATGAAAAAAGTTACAGTATTCAACGAGTTACAGTATAATGAGAACAAAATAACACACAAAAGGCAGCTAAAAAGCAAGGAGTGGAGAGAAAGCTACAGAACAAGGATATGCTGAAGTTCAAAGGGATGTGGCTGGATGGGAAATGAAGAGATGACGGGCCTGAGAGCTCTTCTTAAGTGGAGGACAAGCAGGATGGAAATTCAGAAAAGACTTCAAAACTTAGCAATTAAAAGAGAAGATGAGGAAATGTATTTTTAAAGATAAATTGCTTTCCTAGAGTATTCATATGGCTAGTAATTATCAGAGTTGGGACCTGAACTCAGGTATCCTTAATCTAAGTTCAATGATCTTTCCGTTACAAACTCCTGGATATTAAGTAGTTACCATACATTCTTCCTATGGTTATTTTTTAAATACATTAGTTTAGTTCTGAAAACCAGAGATAAGAACCACCTACCTCATTAGTTTCTTGTCTCTACCCCCTCTTTTCTCCCTCATGTCACATAGATTAAATTATGCTTTTTTCAAACATAGATGCTGTGTCTATATATGGCTAAAACAAATACACTCTGGCATAGTCAAATACATCTCTGCACTAGATGGAATTTTCTCAACTAAGTTATAAGCTTCTCGTATTTAAATGGGAGGGTGCGCAAGAGATCCTATAAGATTCTCACTTTCAGTATTAGTGGTTTAGGATGAAAATACACTGCCATTTATTCTTTGGATTTTTTTCTTTGTACTTAACAGAGAACCCTGCTCTTTACTCAATAAATATTTGTTGAATGAATGAAAGCATGCTTTACTATGGAAATGGTACCATTAGATATGAATGATTAGAAGAGATTAATAAGCCTAGAGGTACAGAACATATATCAAACCCGGGGTCAAGAAATCGAGTTATGACCCTGATCTTGGAGTAGGGTCCATATTCCACCAGAGTGGAGAAGAAATAATCATGGAATCAGCAAAGTTCCATTTCAGAAAGAAAAACAAAAAGCACCAATGAATTATAGCTCGCCTCTTGCAGTCTGTATCTAATTCTGGGATTTTGTGACTTTAAAATTATAGCCACACCCCTTCCTCATTCAATTTCAATGATGTTTCACTGGACTTGGACAAAATGAACAAAATGCAGGTTCATATTATTTCGTGGTTATTTCAACCTAGTGATGTATGATGGACCAAAAACTGGCAACAAAAAGCAGGATGATGATGGACAGTTTGGGAGAAATGAAATGAGAGTTCCTGTTTTGGACTAAATGTTTTAGTTCACCCACTGAAATTAACATAAACTACCTGATCATAATCCAGCTACTTAGCAAATCCTATCAATCATCTGGCAAAATGGGCACACGAACTTGAGTCATGTGATTTGGTAACTAGAAACAATAAAATTGTGCATTTTGCCAACAATGCATTTTCCAATTGCAACATCATAATTGCTCATTAAAACATATTTTTAAAGTTCAACTTTGAAGTACTAGAAATTGTGCCAACCAATGAGCTATTAAATTATTCCACATGAATTTTAATAATCTATCTGTATTCAAAATAACAGAGCCTATTCAATGAACCTTAAATTAAATGTGTAGTGAAGAGCATTTAGCACACTATAAATTAGAAATTAGTTTAAAAATATATCTCGCTGGGTTTTAAGTGCAGAAATGTTAACCTTTTAGAATTTAACAACATCGTTGTAAATTTCCTAATGACAAACAGATGAAGATAGATACTGCACTACAGTGGGTATCCATAAAGAAAAGGAAAGAGAGGACGATTTAGGATGATCCCTTTTGTGAGGCCCATGAATAATCTTGAGGAGTTTGACAAGTCATTTATCAAACCATAAACCAACCCATGAAATTAACTCAAATGCTATCAAAAAATAGATGTGGGTCCTCAAAGCTCAAGTGTATGAATAGGCTAGGATATTAGTTTAAAATGCTAACTGGGTTACTATTCATTTATGTTTGTTTTAAATACTTGGCCCTTTCCACTAAGTCCCAAGTTGTTCTACAGATTCCTTTGCCAAGTAACAGGACAATCACAGCCTAAGGCTCTTCTTCCTCAGAACTAGCCTATTCAATACAAATTGACTTGGGATTAGCATCCAAACTAGGTTCATAAGTCAAAAAATACCAGTCTGTTATTCTATTTGGCTCATCTAATGCTCCACTTCCAGGGAATTTTTTACACTGAAATTACCTGTTGTGGATGCAATATATTAATATAAGACACTGAAACATAGTGGCTAGAGCCGGTCTTTGAATAAAGTAAAACTGGGTTCTGGATCTGACTGTCATTTCTTGACTGTGCAACCCTAAACGAAGTGATTTAACCTATCAGTTCTCTAGGGAATTCACTGAGACTCATTAAAAGTTGTAGAGTTCTGACCTGGCATTGTTAGAAAGGGGTCACTTCATCCCAGAATTGCTTATATCAATTTTTAGCTATTACTTTAATTAATTTTTATTGATGTCTTTTGATTATGTATCATCTATATTTTCCCCTTTCCCTTCCCCCTATTCATCCTTTATAACATTTATTTTGAAATATGAAGAGGAAGGAGAGAAGGTAAAATCAGTTAAATCAATCAGCACCAAAAAAAAGTATTGTCTTTCTATGTTAGATGCACTTCTGTATGAAGCTAGAGAATAACTTCAATGATTAAATTAATTTTTTTCAAGTTTCTGAACCTATGAATGTAAAGAAAACTCAATTTTCTTTTATTTACAGGACTTAAGATAAGTAAGTAACTGATACCTCATTTATATACTGATTTTCCATTTCATATTAATGTGTATATATATATATATATATATATATGTTTCTCACAAGGACCATGCAAAGTATATAATTGCAAGTATCCTATTCCATACCACTCCCCCCTCAATTCCTAAAACAGAAGCTACATGTATTTTGTACCTTGAATTTGACTCAGTATGGCATTATGTGATTTGGCATAGGTTGTTGTAATAAAGAGCTGCAGGGAGTTAGAGGTATCTTGTTGCTACTGGTTCTGTATTTTAGCAACAGTTCAATATATCACACAGGAAAAAAAAATATTGCAGACTTCCAAAGAAACACAACAAATCGTCTTCTGTCCATTCAATGGGCCTCATGTCAAAGGCTGGACTTCTGTTCCTAATTCTGAGCTTGCTTTTCTTATGTTTCCCTGGGTCTCTTGGACACTGGCAGTGTGGCCTTGGACGGGGATAGAAAACTGGAGTTCTAGTTTCTTCTTTGTCCGAACTACAGGTAGGGGATATAAACAAAAACTGAGTCTTAGGCTTCTGGATACCTCAGCTGTGAAACAAAAACCACCATGCTCCTCTCAGTGGTTAAGATGCATTGGAAAAACCATTGAATTTAGAGTCAATCAGTAATTAGTGAGTCTACTAGGTCCCAGCAATGTACTAGAAATATAAAGATAAAAACAGTCCCTAGCCCCAGGATATTATGTTCTATGGGGAAATACAACATGCATATTTATTTAAATATATATTATCTACACATAGAAATGTGTATATGTGTGTATGTATGATATTCAGCCCTAGCAGAGAGGATCTGGGCTAGCTCTGACACATTCTGACTATGTGACCCTGAGTTAGTCTTGGGAAAGTCATTTAGTTCTCTAAATATGCAAGACTAAAAGTTGCAGAGAAGATGCAGGTGGAAAATTTGCCACACCTGCACAATACCCATATGCTTTGGTTGAGGGAGATTCCTCATCTTGGAGTTCCTCCTATCAAGGAAATCACAGATCTTGCCTTTATTTCAGTAAATGTATACATGTATATAATTGCATTCTCTATGCAAAATAAACAAAATGTAATTGGAGGGGATCAAGGAGATGCTAGAAACTAAAGGGATGAGGATGGATGAAGAAAGAATCTTCATGCAAAAACTGGCACTTGAGTTGAGCTATGAAGAAAACTAAAGATTCTAAGATATAAAAGGTAGAAAAAATATATTCCAGGAAGGTATGAGAATGAGAGACAGGATGTCATGTGGGTGGAACTATAAGTCAGTTGTAGAATGTGTGAATGTGATGAATGCTCTGATAAGGCTAAAGAGGTAGGTTGAGAGCAGCGTGTGAAGGGTTTCAAATGTTAGACATATGAGCTTATATGTGGCTCTGGGAGTGATGAGAAGGTACTAGAATCCTGAGTCAGTGTGACACTATCAGACTTTTGCTTAACCTGGCTTCACCCTTACTTTAACTTTATGTCCTTGGGAAACTCACCTTCACTCTTTTTGTTTGGAGGGATGATGAGATGTAAAGGCAGAACATATTCAGATGCTACTTGAGATGTAATAAGTATTTAACAAAAGCACTGTGGGGTTAAGAGTATAATTTTTCCATTTTTCACTTGAAGAACTTGGGGCTCAGAAAAATAAAGCAATTTGCACATGTGCACAAAACTAATGGTTGGTTGGTTGTTGTCCTTCGTACTCAAAAAGGATTAAATGAAATCACTGATGTCTTTTGACTCTCACATAAATTGGATTCGTGAGGCAGTTGCCCAAAGTTGACAGCCTCTTTCTCTCTTCCAGAGTCATCGAAGTCCAGTGGCCAGACAAGAGTCAAAACTACTGGCTATGGCTGGGGATGGAGTGTTTGATCTTGGCTTCTTACCAAACTCTAAGAATTCCACAGCACCTGCTTCTGCCGCCTTCATGGCCATTGGAACAAATATTCCCATCTACCCCCTCCACTGGGATAAGTCTTCACCTGTCTAGAATAGACAGCCCCCACCCCAACTCACCAACAAGTTTGAGGCTTGTCGGTTAGCCTCAACTTGGTTTAGCCTGTCTGCCAAGATGTGCTCATGCTATAGCTCCTTGGAGGCACAAGTAGGAACTGGGTGGCAGGTGGACACCAAAGGAAGAAAACTGCCCTGAAAAGGGCTTGACACGCTCTCACACCAGAGGTACTAGTATTCTTCAAATATCCCATACACCCGTACAAACTAATAGCTATCAAGCAGAGGATCTGAATAGTATAGTGAAAATTCTTAGTACTAACTCCAAAGTAAGTCATTTCTCCCCTGAGCCTCAGTCTACAAATGTTTTCAGCTGGAGCTAGTGATCCATGACTCCCATGGATTGTAATGAAGTTTATGAAGATTATTTTGCAAACTTGAAAGGACTAGGTATATAAATGTAAGTGAAATTTTAGTTGTAGTATGTCCAGGAACACTTATCCCCTTGGTTTAATTAATGTTTCCTTTGAACCAGTGGTAAGTTTAAGTTTGAGCCTCTTCACTGCTTTATATGCCTCTCCACAAAAGCAAAGCAACAAAAAAAAATCAGAGTTAAGCAAGGCAGGAGATACAGCTAAAGTCCATTCCCGAAAATGTAACTCACTGGTTAAATTGAGGATTATGGTTTATTTCCCCTTCCAACCTGGAACATTTGTTGAATTGACCTGTTCTGCCAAATTTCCAGAGGGCAAAGCTAAGGGTAGTGAAATAGGTTGAGGGAGAGGCTAAAATGTCAGTAATGGAAAAATTACTTTGGTTGAAAGCGGGAGAAATCTAAAGTAAAATTCTAACTCTGACGCTCATTACTTGTGTAACCATGGGCTAACTGTTTACCCTTCCACAGCCTCATGTTTCTCAAATCTCAATGTTTTATTACTTTAGGATAATTTATATTATTATTTTATTCATCATTTTTGCTGTGGTCATTATTGTCCTAGATCTGTGATTTTATTGGTGCAGAGAGCTACTAAGACAGATAGCTATTCTACAACTTAAAAGTATTAAACAATTACCTCAAAGGCTAAGAAGTTAAATAATTTGCCTGAGGTAACACATTCAGTGTGGCTCCAAGGCAAGACTTGGTGGATCAGGTCACCCTTACTCCAAGACCTGGGCCTCTCTCTGCTGGTCTGATCCCTACTAGGTTTTATTTTATTCACCAGCCACTTTCTCAGCAGCTATCTAGCTAGCAGACATACCCTCCTCCTGCATGGCTTTTGCACGTCTGAAATCATAATAGAATCAACTTTAGCATTGCTTCTAGAAAAGTCATAAATCTTCAACCCAATGTCTCCTTTCACCATCCCTGTAACTTTTCACACCAAAATATCCTTCCCTTATCACCATTCCCCTATACACTTGATCTTCTCTCTCTCCTTAACGGCATGTATGTTCCTTGAGAATAGGATCTTCATTTTTATATTTGTATCTCTAGCACTAAGCACAAAACTTGTTATGTAATTAGTGTTCAATGAATAATTTTTCATTAATTTATTCATGCAGATATTCATTTGTCAGTCATACCATCTCTCATTAGCATCTTTATCACTACTTTTGTTATTATTAAAAATCTCCTAGAGGGAGGATATTATTTTAATTTAGTTCATGGTACATAGTGTGATACATGTATGTACATACAAATATATATATGCATGTATTTTATGTGTATGTGTATCATTTTATTTAAGAAGCAGATTTAACTTCATTACAAAGAAAATACTTCCTAACCTTATAGAAATCCAAAAGGAAATGGGCTCCACCTCTTCTTGGGTCAAGTGGAGGCTGGGTGCTATCTGAAATACGGCACAGCTATGGCAGGGGAGATTCATGCTTCCAGGAGAGGTTGGAGTCAATGCTCTCTGGTCTCCTTTCCAAGTCTTTCTGATTTTCAATCTTCCCTTGAGTCAGATGCCCATTTTGGTTGGAATTTTGGCATGTTAAACACCATATGGATGAGTGGGAGTGGCCTTTGATCATCTCCTGTTTTGCATTCATGGAGAGCTTCCTCCCAGTCTGCTGCTGGCCTCTGGGTCCTTAGGAGACATCTGCTGGGCAGACATGGTTTCTCAGCTGAGCTCTGTTTGTGCCTCCAAAAAGAGGTGCTTTTGAATACAAATGTATTTAAGGCCTATTACAGTGTAATTTGTTATTATGGGAGATTTGGAAATCACTCAGAATTCCCTACCTCAACCATTATGCATTAATCCCTTTATCCCTTATTCATACATTAAAGCATTATCTAAGTTATATTACAATATTTTCAATATATGAATCTTATATCATGTAAGTTTCATGGGAAGAAGGATCCTTTTTTAAATTTTCCTTTTCTTTTTCTTTTAAATGAAGTCTTTACTTTCTATCCTAGTAACAACTCTAAGGCAGAATGGCAAAGGCTAGGTAGATGGGGTTAAGTAACTTGCCCTGAGTCACACAGTTAAGAAGTGTTTGAAGCCAGATTTGAACACAGGTCCTCTCAACTCTAACTTTAGTAACCTATCTATCCACTGTGCCACCTAGCTGCCCCTGAGCCTGTCCTGGAGGGATTCCAATCAGTCTGCTGACCTTCACATTTCCTTTGTTCCTGGAGCTCCTAGGAATATTTATTTTTTCCACCATAAGACCTGATTAATTGATAAAGGCTCTTCCTGCCTACATGACCTCATTATATGGGTGTGGAGAAGGGTTGACAGTCTTAATGGACAACCTCCTTATTAACTGCTCACCAATCAGAAATATCCTATAGAGGGACTAAATAATGAGCTCCCAAACTGTATTCAAAGATCTGCCTGAAGGACTTTCAGTCTTTGGTCTTTGAGAGGGCCATTGACCTATTAGTTTATTGGTTATATGTTTGCCTACTCAATAAATTGATATTATCCCAAAACCAGTCTTTCATATAATTGTAACCATAACATTTACTTCCATACTTCCTTCCTTTCATACTTCTTTCTTTCCATACTTTCTTCCTTCCATACTTCCTTTCTTTCATGCTTTCTTCCTTTTATACTTTCTTTCATACTTCCTTCCTTTCATACTTCCTTCCTTACTTTCTTCCTTCCATACTTCCTTTCTTTCATGCTTTCTTCCTTCCATACTTCCTTCTTTCCTTAGAATTTGGACTTAACCACAAGTCATTTTCTTCCAAGTCCAGTGCTCTTTCTACCACACAAAGTGACTTCTCATACTATTGATTCCTCTGCCAGGAAAATTTTCCTGCCCCCTGCCACCTGATTCATCCATTGAATGAAACTTAAATCCTGAGAGGCATAGTTAAATGCCTATTATGTATTATCATGTTATTAAGGAAGGAACATTATATTTATGGTTAATGGGCAAGGTTTCCAATCTCAATTTTGCTACTTACAAATTGTCTGACATTGAGAAAATCATTCACTTAACCTTTTTTTAGCCAAATTCCTCATCAGTATAATAAAGGGGTTGGACTAGTTTATTACTAAGGTCACTTCCAGCTTGAAATCCTGCAATTTGGTGATCCATTTGCAGACCCCCAAGAAGTCTCTGATGCTACATGCAGATGGCAGCTTGACTGGCCTGGGGATGGGTATATATCAAGATGACAGCAGCAGTCAGAAACCCCATTGCCTTTGCCAGCCAAAGACTCACAGGCAGTGTAACTCATTGGCTGTCCTTGTCAGGAGTCAGAGATCTTGGCCCTAAAATGGACACTCACTGACGAGGTGTAGGATTAAATATATGGAGCCTAATTCTGAGTATAGCTGGACAATAACTATTTAACCTACATTCAGATCCATGCTTAACCGACTCCCTCAAGACCAATATGGGTGGTAGTATTGACTAATTAGGACTTTTATATTAATGGCTGACCTGGCAGGAGTTGTGTGGACATGGACTAAGGCACATGATCCCCACCAGGAAGGAAACAATAAAAATATTCTAAAGGCACATTGCCTAACATAGAGTTCGCACTTAACAAACATTTTGTTGATTTGAAAAATGATGATAAAAATAATTGTCTAGCAGGTAACTTAGTCACAGAAACTCTAGGCAGGGGCTTACCTCAGAGTGACTAAAACCTATTAACCATCCCACAGATGCCTATTGAGGTCTAGGAAAGAAGGCTGAACAAAAAAATCACAAACAGCATCGCTCCACCGGAAACAGTTTCCAAATCTTATTATTTTTACTTGCATGTCAAACTTCACGACCACCTTTATTCAGATCTTCCCTACTTCTCGCCTAGATTATTCCAATAAACTTTTAATGACCCCCTGTCTTCAGGTCTCTCCCCATTCCAATCCAACTTCCATACAGATGCCAAAGTCTTTTTCCTTAAGTGATGGTCAGATCATGAAATGATCCTACTCAAGAAATTCTCATGGCTCCCTATTCACCTCTAAGATAAAACCTAAAATCTTCTCGTTGATGATCAAAGCTCTCTACTACCTGGTCCTAAATTACTTTTCCAGCCTTGTTACACATTTATTCCCTTTCCTGTACTCTATGCTCCAGCCAAACTGGCCTTGTTCCTCACATAAGATATTTTATCTCTTATCTCAGTGCTTTGTTTATTGACTGGATCCTCTACCTACAATGGACTTTTTTCTCTTCTCCATTTTATGAAATCTCTTACTTCCTTTGAGACTGAACTCAAGAATCACTTTCTCTATGAAATATCTATTTCCTAACCTACCACTCCCCAAACTACCTTGAACATTTTTATATTCAGTTCAGTTTTTGCATTTGGTTTGCCAGAATCTAAGCTTCTTAAGAGGAGGAACTAGTTTCATTTTTGTTTTTGTACCTTACATCTAGCAGGTATTTAACAAATTCTTGTTTATTGACAACAGATGAACTCACTATGTACCAATTCTATTCCACCTGAACAACTCTAATTTCTAGCCAATTTTTCCATTACATTTAAATAAGATTACTCCCCCCCATCTATTTAGTGATGGTGGTAAAATGGAAAGGGACCTCAGTTAGAATTCAGTACAATCCCTTGTTTTACAAATGATCAAACTGATGACCAGGGATGAAAATGACTTACCCAGGGTCACACAAGAACTAAGCAACAAAGGCAAGAATTGAGTCCCTGTAACAATCTGAGGTCAAGCAGAAAAACTTTAATCTCTTTTCCATATTATAGCTCTCCAAATATTTAAAGATGAAAATCTAGTCTATCCTCGTCCCTCCTGAAATAATGATCCTAATAATAATGATGATGTCGAGAAACTGAGGTTTATTTCAACCTTCAGCTTCACTCACTTGGACCAGTGCTCTGTAAAGGCCTTTAAGACAGTGTCGATACTCGGGTAAAAGGGGATTTATTATTTACAAAGGAGTATGTAGAAAGGGAGGATTAAGGAAAAGGGGTTCCCTAGCCTCCCCCTTCTAGAATTCCCTCACGGGACTTTCTTCAGTTTTCTTGAGGCTCCCTAAGACAGGGCCCATCTCTAGCTAAGATTCCCCAATCTCACTGGCTATACCTAAATCTACTTCATCCTCCCAGGGAGGTTTATAAGATGAAACAGTTCTTTAAATACAGATTAAACATGTGATGACTGGGTTCAACCCAGCTGGGCCTGGCCGGAGTTTGTCTCAGGCCTCACCAACACTGTTGCTTAGTTCAGGCTCGCTCTTCACAGATCTTCTTTGGGTTAATCTTCTCAGCAGAGGATACTTTACAGCAGACAAGAACACTTTGATTTCGCTTCAATGAAGATTTTTATCCAAACAGGAACAAACAGAGGGAAAGTATCTTCACTCTCCTCAGCTCCAGGTGACACGAAGCCAAGACCTCCAGGTAGCTCAAGGGACAGGAAGACAAGAGCCCCCTCAACTGGGCAGTTGGTGTCCCTCAAATATGCTCTCTGAGTTCCAGAATCCAGTATCATTTGCTTCCGTCATACGGCTAGCTTTTCTCTTACAAAACTCTTTCCTTGCTTACGTTTCACTTATTTTTCTCTCTTTTCTTCTCACACTCCTTATTAGAGTTTTTTTTTTTTAACCTAGGCAGATCTCCCCTTTAGGAATATCACATTAGTAACTGTGTGGAGGATGGATTAGAATGGGGAGAAACTTTCCCTTCTGATTTTTTTCTAAAAGAGGTGAAATATACCTGATCCTTTCAGATAATCTTTACATTGTTATGGTTTTTAGCCTTCACACCATCTTGTTCATCCTTTTTTTTAGATGTCTTCTAGATCGTCTAATTACCTTAAAGGGTAGCACCAGGAAATGAATGCAACCCTTATTTTCTGACCAGAGCAGAGAATAATGTATATTATCACCTCCTTTATTCTGGACACAATAATACTCAGTGCAAACTAAGGAAGCAGTCTCTTTTTTGATTGCTATACTATACTCTACTACAATGATGGGCAAACTTTTTAAAGAAGGGGCCAAAGAAAAGGAAATGATCATCTGTCAGTCTGTTTCTAAAGCAACTCTTTCTAAGTTTCATTGTATTGTAATCTACTCATTGTATTCATCAGATTAGGAATAAGGTCATGCAGCTGGATAGAACATCTGGCCTGCAGGCCATAGTTTGCCCATAACTGCTCTACTATGCTGATTCATATTGGGCTTATAATCCAGTAACACCACCAAGCCATATTATCACAAACTTCCACGTGGCCATGCCTCTTCTATCTCCAGTCCCATACTGACAAAGATGATATTTGGAATCCAAAAGTAGGTTTTCACATGTATCTCTATTAAATTCCATGTTATTTCCACATCCATCTTATTTTCTGAGATCTTCATTGGTTAAAGTAAGAAGAATCAAAAATCCCTGAGCAATTAATCTCTAAAAATATGTTTTATTTACTTTTTTAATTAAATTTTTAAATTTTTAAATATTTTTCCATATTTACATGATTCATTTTCTTTCCCTCCCCTCTTCCCTCCAACTTGTCGGAGCTACCAAGCAGTTTCACTGGTCTAACAATATAGTTTTGATCAAACATTGTACATTGTGATAAAGAAATTAAAACTACCCTGCCCATGTTTAGATTTAACCACCAAAGGTGTAAACACCACCACTTAATTCACAAGTTGGGAAGTCTGTTATCTATGTTTGTAAGAGTGGGTGACAAATCAGAATTGACTGACTGCCCCCTAGGCAGTCCTAAGCAAAGTGTTTGTTGTGATTGGAAACATAAACTAAGAGGAAGGCACAGGAAGTGACACAAAAGAAACACCTTTAAAAGGGAGTGACAATTTCCTGTAAGACAGTTCTTGTTTGGTTTTTGGAGCTGAAGCTTGAGTGGTTCTTCTTGTTCTCTTTTTGTTCGTTTTTGGACCTGGATAATAGAATATTATTATTAGAATATTATAGAATAATATTATTATTATTTGTTTTACTTGAATATACATGTTTATAACAAAGGTCCTAAATCAATAGATTCTGATATGTGGTCTCCGCATTGTCATTCTCTTCAATGAAATCAGCAGTTGTTTCTATGATTTATATTTTAACCTATCCATTTTGAAGAACTAGATTATTTAGTTTCCAATTAATTTTAAATTTGCCTCTTCATGATCCCTTACTAATTATAATTTTTATCACATTATGCTCTTAAAATTTGCATGTATTATTTCTGCTTCTGCATTTGTTTGCAATGTTTTTATGCCCTAGTACAGTGATGGGGAAACTATGGCCCATGGGCCAGATGTGTCCCCCTGAAATGTTCTATCTGGCCATGTGGCATTATTCCTAATCTGACAAATACAATGAGTAGGATACAATACAATGAAACTTTTAAAGAGTTGCCTTAGAAATAGACTGACAGATGATCATTTCCTTTCCTTTGCCCCTCCCCTTAAAAAGTTGACCCTTCACTGCCTTAGTAAATGATCAGTCTTTGTATATGTACATGTACTGCTGAAAAAAGGTATATTCCTTTTTATCCCTGTTCATTTTTCTCCAGATATCTATTAACTAATTTTTTTAATATTTCATTCACTTCCCTTACTTCTTTCTTATTTATTTTTCGGTTCAGTTTACCTAGTTCTGATAGAGGAAGGTTGAGGTCCCCCCCTTCCCCAGTATGGTTTTACTATCTATTTCTTCCTTAAGCTCCTTTAGTTTCTCCTTTAGAAATCTGGAAGCTATACCATTTGGTGCATGAATGTTTAGTATTTATATTACTTTATTGTTTATAGTACCTTTTAGGATGATGCAATTTCCTTATCCCTTTTAATATGATCATTTTTTACTTTTGTCTGATATCATGATTGCTACTCCTGCTTTTTTTTTTACTTTAAATGTTGCATAATAAATTCTGCTCCAGCCTTTTACCTTTAATCTTTGTGTGCCACCTTACCTCAAAAAACTTTTTTTTGTTAACAACCTATAGTAGGATTTTGGTTATTAATCCACTCTGCTATCCTCTTCCATTTTATGGGTGAATTCATCCCATTCACATTCAGCATTATGATTACTAACTGTGTATTCCCCTCCATCTTATTTCCCCCTTTTGATCCTGCTCTTTTCCCTTTCACTTTGTCCCTCCTCACCAGTGTTTTGCTTTTTATCACACACCCTCGACTTCCCTCTCCCTCCAATTACTTCCTCCTTCCCCAGTCTTATTCCTCTTCTACTTCTTTGCAAGCTAATACATAATTCTATACCCCAATGAGTATATATTTTTCCCTCTCTGAGTTAGTTACAATGAGAGTAAAGTTTAAGAATTGCCCATCACCACTCTTGTCCTCCTGTCTCCATAATGGTTTTTCATTCCTCTTTATGTTATTTAATTTACCCTATTATGTCTCTTTCTTCCCTTTTCTCTCATTACAATCCTTTTTTCCACCCCTTGATTTTTTTACATATCCTATACATACATCATATCATACATATCATTTCACATCAGTGAATTTACATACACATCATATCATTATACATTATCATATAAATCATATCACGATAGTCAGCTTACTTCCCCACCCTCTTTCTAAGTGCATTCCTTCTATCTGCTCTATTACAAAGATTAATTTTTGAGAATTATAGATATCCTGTTTCAATGTAGAGATATATAAAATTTGACCTTAATGAGTCCTTAAATTTTTTCTTTCTCATTTACATTTTGGGCTTCTCTTTTAACTCATGTTTGGTATTGTTGTGAGGAAGATTAGATTAGTTAGTGATTAAGAATTAAGATGTATCTAGCAGGAAGGAGCTGGAGCTGGGAATTCCAAGATGGAATGAAGGAGCAGGAAGAAGTGACTTGTGTTCTGAGAGGGACTCCATTAGGAGTTAACACAAACTGTGGTTAGCCCTGGGAGAACTCTGAGTGAAAGAACACCCTGCATCCTGATTTTCCCTGGGATCCTGTGTGGTGGTGGCATCTAACAAAGAGACAAGATCAACAGTGCTGTGCCAAGGGAAGAGGAAAAGTTTGAGATCTGGTAGACAGCGTCTCAAGCAAACCCTCCCTACTTGGTACCTGAGACCACCTTGGCTCTTGGCATCCAGAGATCATCGGAGGATTGTAGTGAGAACCCCAAAGCCACATCAGCCCTTAACTGTGCTCAAGCCTGGCAGGTCCAGGTCTGAGGCAGTCACCCAGAGAATCCATTACAGCTCCTTGGGCCCTGTCTGTTTAGGTCACTAAGTTAGTGTAGAAATAAGTCTTCCCCTTTCCCTGTGGTTTTTGTCATTAGGTTTTAAGGGTTTAGAGTAGACATCCCTATCCCACCTTTTAGTTGTTCATAATTAAAACCAGTTATAACCTGTTACCTTGCCTGTTGGATTCAAAGCCTCTGGCCCAGGGTGACAGTTGATCAACTGTCCCTTTGTCAGTTAGGAGCAGTTTAGCTGTTCTAGTCTCCATGTCCAGGTCTAGTCTCTCATAAACCCCAGTGTGTGTACCCACAATCACCTAATTTTATTAGAATATCCCTGGTGTCTCCATTACCTTTACTTATCTTTTCTACAGTTTTCAAGTTATTTCTTTTGTTTAGGTGAGACTTATTCTTCAGGAATGCTTGGAAATCTATCTTATTGAATGTCCATTTTTCCCCCTGAAAGAATATATTCAGTTTTGCTGGACAGGTGACTCTGAGTTGTAAACCTAGATCTTTTGCCTTTCTGATTATCATATTCCATGCCTTCTGATCCTTTAATGTAGAAGCTGCTAGGTCCTTTGTGATCCTGGTTGTAGCTCCATGATATTTAAATTGTTTCTTTCTAGCTGCTTACAGTATTTATGCCTTAGGTTGGAGGGCTTTTGAATTTACCTTCTATATCCCTGGAAGTTGTCATTTGAGGATATCTTTCTGGAGGTGATCTGTGAATTCCTTCAATTTCAATTTAATTTTCTTATACAATGGTATCTGGGCAGTTGTCTTTGTATTATTATGCCTAATCTTCTGTTTATTTATTTGATTCTTTATTTATTTCTTCATTTATTTATTTGTTTGTTTTGACCATGGCTTTCAAGAAGTTCAATAATTCTTAAATTATCTCTTTTGGATCTATTTTCCAGGTCTGTTATTTTTTTCAATAAGCAACTTCATGTTTTCTTCTGTTTTTTTTTTATTCTTTTGATTTTTTTATTGTTTCTTGATATCTTATTAAATACACACTACACAAAACTGGATCTTAATGGTGTCAGAATATGAATGACAGTGGGGCATAAAGCAAATGGAGACAAAGGTAGTGTTTGGCAGAAAGAACAGGAGACTTCCAAGGGATGCTCTTATGATGCTGGGTTTATAAGGAAATAGCTAGGTCAGCATAGTCTGATACACCAATACTTCTGCCAGTGGTTTCAGTGAATCAAAAAATATGAGGAAGCCAAGTAGAGTAAAGATGGTTCCAAGCCATTTCTACCACAGGTAGGTTCTCTGGACTATACATGCTAGCAACTGGAGAGTTCATGTGTTCAGAGTGGAGATAGAGGCCAGATAGACTGACAGTACAGACAGATAGTAAGTATGGCAATATTTCCAGAGAGAAAGTTAACTGAACTTTGTGTACTTGTAGTGGAAGTAGAAAGATACAAAAATATTTCTTAAATTAAATTCACAGTACTTGGCCAATGACTGGTTCTGAAAGTGATCAACTAAAGATGACTCTAAAATTTTAAACTCTAAATTCAATAAGTACTAAGTCTCTTATCAGCATAAAGAGCATAATAATACTTAGACTACATAACTCATGGGATGATTGGGAAGACCAGGTGGAAAAAACATTAACCATAAGGTATGAAGGTATTGCCTTCATTTTGTAACTAAAGAAGCTAAGACCAAGTGAACCTATGTGACTTTTCTTAGGACACAAGTAGAACAACAAACTAGATAACCATCAAACTGCAACGTATTTTAGAATAGTGTTTTCAGACTCACAAAAATCTTTCTTAACAATTCAGTTGTTGTTTGCTCAGTCACTAAGTTATGTCTGACTCTTTGTGACACTACCTCTCTACCCCTCCCCAACCCTCACCATTTAGGATTTTCTCAGCAAAAATTTCGTAGCAGTTTATAACTTACTTCTCCAGATCATTTTACAGATAAGAAAACTGAGACAAACAGGGTTAAATGACAATTACAAAGTGTTTGAGGCAAGTTTTGAACTCATGTTCATGAGTCTTCCTGATTCCAAGCTCAACATACAAGAGTATGTTATAACTCAGGGATGTATCCTGGTTTTATCTGGGTGTTTGTCAACATCCTCCTCATGGGGGATTTCATAAAATCCAAAATTTAAAAAAAATATATTTTTGAGAGAAATTTCAGAAAAAGAAGCTCACTAACTCCTCGAATCAAAAAAGTGAAATCTTTTAAAGAAAGCTCCATAAAGAAGCATACAGAAACCATATACTGCATCAGAAGATACAGAATGAACTTTGGGATGTAGTGAATTGAACTAAAGGAAGTTGAACACATTTATTTTGAATGTAAACTCTTATGACAAAGAGGACTGCCCCCTAATTGGCTTTTTGTCAATGTACCTACCAATCATTGGTTTTACTGTCTTCTTTTATTTCCCTCTTATCTCCAACTATTATAATTTCCCCTTAAATAGTGCACTATTATATGCATCTTTAGCCTGAAGATCTTTAGAGGTATAAGCTGGATATTTTTAATGATTTATTAGAGAAACTATGCATGTACATCTGGGAGATTTCAACATGCTCATCTCCCAATAAAATCACAGGGGAGATTGGGAAAGGGAACTTTTTTTATTCCCTTTGTCTATTTTAATTTAATCAATCAGGAACTTGAAGTACCCCTTCTTAACACTTAGTAAGTCACTAACAAAGAGAGTTCACACTTACTTAGTCATTAACACTTAGTTAATCCTAAAAGACCACCAGCACTGCCTCCCCTCTCTGCCCCCCCACAGCAGTGGTAGGCAAATCAAGAGTCTTTGATTGGTTCCTGAGATGTGATAGACGAGCTCACAGTGAAATGAAGGAGAAACCAGAGAGACAGGAAGTAACATGGAGAAAACTGCTTATAAATGCCAACCAAGGACATTCTTCATTGACTTCTACTGCCTTGGTGACTCTTGCTGAGGAAGGACTTCCACGTTGGTGTCTCTTCTGTGTTTGAAGGTCTTCTGTGTTGGAGGGATTCTTCCGCCTTGGTCTTCTGCATTAGAGGGATTCTTTTGCCTTGACTTCTGCGTTAGAGATTGATTTTGCACTGGTAAAACTCTTGCTGAAGACTACCATGACTCCTGGTTGGAGATTAGGACCTGAGGAAGCCTTTGTCAGAGTTGAGTTGGATTTCTTCAGATCAGCAATTATAGGATATTTAACTAGGCAATATTTTCTACCTCCTTTCTACATTCCCCTCTTTACTATCTCTACCCTGCTGTAATAAAACTACTAATGCTACTAACATACTCATAGTTTAATTTTTAATTTTTATAAATGGCGACCACAACAATCTTTTTTTAACTCATGAATTTAGTCCAACTATTTTTTAATCCTTATATTTGGCCAGCCAATTTCAATTATTACACTGTATAACCTAGCTACCCACAATTCTATGAGGTAAATAGCCCCAACATGATTACCCATTTTAAAGAGGGGAGGAAGAAAGAGATATCTACATATACGTGAGATTTCATTGATAGTAAAACTCCCAGGTAACAGCTGGGTGGCTCAGTGGATTGAGAGCCAGGCCCAGAGATGGGAGGTCCTGTGTTCAAATCTGGCCTCAGACACTTCCTAGCTGTATGACCCTGGGTAAGTCACTTGACCCCCATTGCCTAGCCCTTACCATTCTTCTGCCTTCGAACCAACACATGATATTGGTTCTAAGACAGAAGGTAAGGGTTTTTTTTTTAAAAAGAACTCCTAGATAAGGAAGTTCCCTCTATCCAGAATGTTTGGCACCATTTCCCCAATGTTTATTCATAAAGAAATGCCAAGAGCACTGAAAAGTTGAGTAATTTGTCCAGTCACATAACTACTATGTGCTACAGGGAAGACTTGAATTTAGGTCTTCCTATCTTCAAGGCTTGCTTTCTAGCCATTATAGTGCACTGCCTCTTTACAGGAGAGGAAATAGAAGTCACAGGGCCTAAGTGACTCATCTCAGGTCTCTCAGCTAAATAGAAGTAGTGAAGATGACAAGAAAGTTTATCATTGTTGATAGATCTGCACTTTCTGTAGATGTTATATAGCAGTACAATTCTTCACACTAATTGGGTCAAATGTCATAAAACATTTAAAACAAGATATCGTGAAAAAGAAGCACTGTCCATTGCAATAAGTTTTGTTTATCTTAGATTTAAAGTCAATCATATTTTATGGAAAACATCAAAAGTGTTCTTAATTAAACCACCAAGGAAAAGAGGAAGAAGGTGACAGGTATGACTATCAAAATTACTTTTCATGAAATGAAAATGGCCTCTGTTCTAGAACTAACATGAGAACACAAGGTGAATATTCAAAGTGCATAATACAAAGCAATTGACTTTAAAATTTGAAAACATGAACTTGCCCCACTCCACCTGTTCCTTAATTAGGGTCCTTTCTGAATTCCAAATCCTACTTGTGTTGAATTAATTTTGCTACACTCCCTCTTTTCAGGAATGTTATTCATTAGTTTTATTTTCAATCTGGTAGTGACTGATAACATTTTCTGATCAATGAAAAGGCAGGGGTTGTTTCCAAAAGTAATGGTATGTAATAAAACTGTTCAACTCCAACAATTAAAGGCATTTTATTACATAATAAAATGTGAGCAATTTTTTCTCATCGCAGCAACACCACATTAATCCAGACACTAATTTGCACATGATATATTATTGATAGAGCAATGAGGGCATTTATTACTAACAATCCAAAATGCATATACACATATATATTAGCATATTAATAATGAATCCTCAGTAGGTTGGTAATTTGATTTTTTTAAGGTACCATTCAAATTCTGCCATCCAGGACTGACAAGTTTCTGCCAATTTAAAGGTGTTTTTCTATGAAGTCATTACATGATATATTTATATTTAAAAGAGATTTTAAAAGACATAAATCATAACAGAAAGGGCTTATTTAGGTGGGTCAGAAATTTGTGGCTTCAAGAAAGGACTATTTTATTAGGAAATTCAATAGTCACAAACTTTGAAAATATTTGTAATTGTTAAGAAGCATATCAATTATGATAATAATGCTTTGATATTTGGTAGGTCTAACTAATCTCATTAGTGTAAATACTCCAACGATACATGCATTTTGTAAATCCTATGCTTTCTCTTCTTGTGTGGTTTTTGTCAATATTTTCTAAAAAGGCATCCAGAAACATTCAACATGGCATGTCTTCCATAGATATGAATATATGTACATACATATATGTATATATATATATATATACATGTATGTTCTCTGATTCTTTCTATAGTACTGAACCACCTTCTTTTCCATTTATATATGTCCTCAATACTGTAATTTTGATCATTTCATTCACTTAATCAAAATATTCCAAAATGTTATTATGTAGTTATGTTCACAGTATATTTTCCCATTTTCTTTTTGGAGATATGTTTCACAAAGTTGTTTACCATTGCCATGGAAAGTGTCCTGTGTGGAATCTAGAAAAAAAATTTATTAATGACATTATACTTCCTGTGTTCCTATTTGTAGATGAACCATAATAATTATATCATGTGGAGGGGGTGAGGAAATATTGGAACATTAATACAGTTTTGGTGGAGCTCTGAATTGATACAACTATCCTAGAGAGCAATTTGACACCCAAAGGGCCATCAAACTGTGAATATCCTTTGACCCAGTGATACTACTATTAGGTCTATGTCCCAAAGAGATCAAAGATTGGGGAAAAGAACCTACTTTTACAAAAATATTTATAGCAGCTCTCTTTGTAAGTGGCAAATAATTAGAAACTGAAGGATTATCTACTAATTAGGGCATGGCCGGAAACATTGTGGTATATGTTTGTGATGGAATACTATTCTACCACAAGAAATAATGAACAAGAGGATCACAAAAGCCTGGAAAAACTTGTACGAACTGATGTGAGCAGAACCAGGAGAACATTGTTCTAAGTAATAGTAGTGTATGATGATCAACTGTGAATGACTTAACAGTTATTAACAATGCAAGGACCCAGGACACCTCCAAGAGATTCATGATGAAAAGGCTTTCCACTGTTATAGAGGGAACTGATGAAAACTTTTAACATGGATTGAAACATATGTGAAGAGTAAATCAAGCTTTCTTTGTCTATCAATGAGCAACTTTTAAATTAATCAACCAAAAACTTAAACACCCCTAGTGCTTAACACTATGTAAGTAAGTAATCATTTACTAAAAGTGGGCAACAACTCCAGAAGCCATGAACTTGCCCTTGGGCAGTGCTAGGCAAATTTAAAGACTGCAATTGTTTCCCATAAAATGGAGGAAGGGACAGGAAGTGATGTGGAAAAATGACTCTAAAAGTCCTGAACTTCCTGTCTTGAATATCTTCAGCTTGAATCTTCAGCTTGGAGCTTCAGCTGGTGAGTTGCCTCTTGGAGATGCTTTTGGACTTGGACCTCAGGTTCAACCTGGGACCTTGGCTCTTGAATCCTCTCCTTTGGACTTCATCTTGGGTGAGCGAGTAGCTGGCCTTCCCTTCCTGGCTTCTGGAGAGATTAGTTTCAGAGAGGCAAGTTAGCAAGAGAGAGAGGCAAAGCTGAAATGGTGGAACCTTTGTATAAGACATCACTGAATCCTCTGGTTGAGAGTTAACAAACCCTGCCGGGGCTCAGCTGGACACTGGAGCAACATTTAGTATGATAGGCTAGACATTTTTTCTACCCTCTTCTTACATTTCTCTACTTTTACTCTTTCTACCTCTTTGTAAATAAAAGCTACTAAAAGTCATTTGACTTGAACTATAATATTTTTAAATTAATGACCACAATATTACTTTAGAATTCTCATATTTAAATCAAACCTCTAAATTTAATTCCTTGCATATATTACATACCATTTTCACTTCATTTCCTACATAAATTTTTCTCTAGTGTAATCAATATGTGCCTTTCACAACATTACAGACATAGAAATCTGTATTGTATGACAACACATGTATACCCTATAATACTTTCTTGGGTATGAAAGAGAGGTAAAAGGAAGGGAGAGAACATGGATCAAAAAATGTCAGAAAACAATTGCTAAAATTCTGTCAGGGGCAGCTAGGTTGCCCAATGGATAGTGAGCCAAGCCTGGAGTTGGAAGGTTCTGGGTTCAAATCTATCCTTAGACCCTTTCCAGTTTTGTGACCCTGGGCAAGTCATGTAACCACCACCACCTAGCCCTTACTGCTCTTCTGCCTTGGAACCGATACAGAGTATTGATTCTAAGACAGAAGGTAAGGGTTTTTTAAAAAATAAAAGAATATTCTATGAAAATATAATCTGGAAAAAATTAAAAATTAAAAAAATAATAATTTTATCATTCCCTAATGTAGTACTTGCCTCTGACCTACCTCTCAACTCTCAAAAGTTATATCAAACTAAATGTTTGAGGAGTACTTGGGAATTAGTACTCCAAAAACTATAGTTCAATAGGTCCCCAAGTGTTGGCACCATTAGTGGATACCAAGGAAATTTACTTAAATAGCATAGTATGAGTAGTGGAAATAAAAGATTCCCCCATAATGCTGACAGAGATGGCTATGGGGCAGTGGTAGCATTCTCATACATAAATATTCAAAGTTAGTGGGAAGAATAGGACTGGCACATAGAGTAGAAGGGCATACTTATATGACAAAGGTATCTGATGATACTACTGAAACTATAGGATCTGGATGTCTTTTTACTGTTGTGTTGTTACATTGCTTCCCCAGAGAGCAGACTCTCTGAGTGAAGACTTGGTCATGCCTTCAAGGATCTACTCTTCTTCACAGCTGAATCTGACTCTTCAGTTGAACTCTCTGGACTTGTTCTTTACTAGACTTAACATCTTCTATTAAATTGTGATTATCTTCGGCAAAATTCCATTTTGGTGGCAGGGCAGTAGGAACAGAAAGAAATCTTCTATTCCTGATCCTGCTGTCCTATGAAAGAAGTACAAGAAGAAAGGAGAAGAGTAGTTATCTTTCAAGATTTGGGTTCTTACTCCATAATTGGCCAGAAATCACTCTCCTTTGATTGATTACCAGTTTGTTTTTAAAGGACACTAGGGATATAGTGGCTGATCTGCTAGCCATTATATGTCTAGCTGCACTACAATTCTGTCAAATTGATTTAGGGACTTCTTCACACTTCTGGGGGGAATAAAGAAGTGTAAACACTTGATTATACCTCCTTCACACTCTTCTCCAGTTAAATATTTACTGTCCTTAGCAAATTGGATAGGGTGCTTTGGGCACATTTGTCCCTAATCCAAATTCCACATAATTCTCTGGTGACTATGAGAGGTTAAAGTACTGTGCTTTTGAGAGCTTCCTTATTGACTTTGCTCAAGAGTCACAGTCAGCAAAAGTCACATTTGGACAATGCAGAATTGACACTGCTAAAATTCAGGTGGCTTTGGTTTTAGTCTAGTTCATTGTGCAAACTAAAATAAGTTTTTTTTTTATCTTTGTGAGCTTCCATTTTCCTATCTTTAGAAAAAGGAGGATTCTGTCCTTGTGGCTGGAGGCATCATACCTTCTTAATGGAATCTCTACTTTCCTCTTTCCCTCTTATCTCTTCAATCTCTAAATGGTAAGACTATGGCAGGGTTATTGGTAGCCACCTGATCTTTGTCTCTCTCCTAGCCTTCATGGCCATTGCTGTGAGTAAAGGAAGAAACCCAGGGTTTGTACGGATCTGGTAACAGAATCTGTTCCTTCTCCAGTATGGTTTACTACTTCAAATTCTGGAGAGAAGTCAAGATATCAAGAAGTAAAGAATCATAGTGTTCTTCTTAGCAGGTTTCAGTGAGATTGGTATGGCTTTTTACCTCAACTCAACTTTTCTATCCATCATTTTCAAAGTGTATGATTCTGTCATCCACATTGTACATAAGTCGGAAGAGGACCATACATTAGAAATTAACATGCATATGGACATTGTTTTGTCCTCTGAAATTTCCTACAATTATGTGAATAATTCATGTAAATAGGACTCAATGGCATATCGTTCATCCCTGGCAGAATACCTAGGGAATCCCTTAAGGATAGTGGCACGTGGTTGATGACATATACATGTGCAGTTTTCTATAGAATTAAACTTCTGATTCTTGATGAAAATCTGCTCTTAAGTGTTTTGACTCACTGCTAAAAGGACAGTCAATTCTCATTACTCAGTCTAATTATGTTTTATGAAGTTGCCACAAACACTGAATAACCAAATATTGAGCCATTGCTCCTAGGGGAAATAGGTTCCTGCAATCCTCTTGTCACAACATCTACTTTGGTACTTTCTGGAGAGGGCTCACATACACATACAAATTTATCCTTCCTTCTTCTGAATTTACTGAATTGTCCATTCATTAACATTGAACTCAGAACCAACTGCTCTACAATTTATGACTGAAGGACAATTGTTTTGCTCGTGTTTTCTCTATAAGGCTAGGCACATCACTGTTTTCTTATGCTTAAGAACACTACAGAGCATTTCAGTACTATTCATAGGTGACATTTAAGAGGTGAATCACCAATAAAAAACACGAAAATGTGAATAAATAGCACTTAAAAAACTGTGAAAAGGGCACATACTATCAGAGCTAAAACAAGAAAGCAGAGCTTTGTCTTGCTCGACCTTAGCTAGGAACATGTACATAGGACAAAACAAATTTTTTTTTGTTATTCTGTGCATCTTTGAATGACTGAAAATACCGTGAGTTGATTTAGACATAAAAGATGTTCATAAGCATTTAGGGAAGCACTGAATCATTTACCTATAAAAGATAAAGGAAGAATTTATGACCAAATAATATAGAAAGATATTATAGGCATAAAATAGATAATTGTGACTACCTTAAATTTAAAAAGTTTTACACAAACAAAAACAATGCAACTAAAATTAGAAAGGAAATAAATAACTGGGAAAATATTTTACACCAAATATCTCCGATAAAGGCCTTATTTCTCAAATATATGGATGATAAAGTCAAATTTATAATACTATGTCATTCCCTAATTGATAAATGGCCAAATTTGATACGAATAGGCAGTTTTCAAATGATGGAATTAAGGCTAGTCACATGAAGAAATATTCAAAATAACACTTGATTAGAGAAATGCAAATTTAAACAATTCTGAGATACTACCTCATGCTTCTCAGATTGGCTAATATGACAGGAAACAAAAATAATAAAGTTGGAGGGGAAATGGGAAAATTGAGACACAAATGCACTGTTGATGCACTAATCCACTTATTCTGGAAAGTTATTTGGAACTATGCCCAAAGGGGACAAAACTGTGCATACTAGGCCTGTATCTCAAAGAGATCAAAAAGACAGAAAAAAGTCTATTTATATAAACATATTTATAGCAAAATATTTTGTGGTGGAAAAGAATTGATAACTTAGGGGATGCCAATCAATTGGGGTACAGTTGAATAAGTTGTGGTGCATGACTATAATGGTATATTATTGTGCTATAAGAAATGATGAGAAAGAAGATTTCAGAAGAACCTTCAAAGGTCTACATGAACTTATACAGAGTGAAGTAAACAGGACCAAGAGAACATTGTACACAGTAGCAGCAATATTATATGATAAACAATTGTGAATAACAGCTATTGTTAACACTACAGTGATTGGAGACAATCTCCACTCATGGGGAAAAAATCTCATCTGCCACCAGAGAAAGAACTAATAGAGTCTAAATGCAGAAAAAAGCATATAATTGATTTTCATTCTTCATTTTTCTACATTTTTTGTTCAAGTTCTATTCCTCAAAATGAATGATGTGAAAATGTTCAGTATTGTTGTATATATAAAATGTATATCAGATTGATATGTAAAATCTATATCAGATTGCTTGCCATCTTGGGAAGGGATGGAGGTTGAAAATTTGGCTCAAATTTAAAAAAAACTAAAGTTAAAATTGTTTTTCCATGAAATCAAAGAAAAATTAAAATATTGTTTTGTTTAAAAAAATGTCATGAGTATTGATTATAAATAAACTTTAGTGTGTAAGCAAATTTGCAAATATAGGATCCAGGAATCAATGAAAGTTGACTTTCACAAACAAAACCAAAACAAACAAGCTTAGAAGAAAAGACAAAGGCTGGGGGGAATTGTGCATAGCAAGTGTCTATGATGAATACCTTATCTCTCAAATATTTAGAGAGCTGAGTCAAATTTATAAGTCTACGAATGATTTCTTAATTAATAAATAATCAATGGATATTAATAGGCAGTTTTTAAATGAAGAAATCAAGGCTCTATATAATCACATGAAAGAACATCCTAAATTGTTCCTGATTAGAGTAATGCAAATTAAAATTGTGAAGTACCAACTCACACCTATCACATTGGCTAATACGATGGAAAAGGAAAATGTTAAATGCTGATGAGGATGTGGCAAAATGGGGACATTAATACACTGCTTGTTGGAGTTATGAAGTGATTCAACCATTCTGGAAAGTGATTTGGAACTATGCCCAAAGAGCTTTAAAACTTTACACACCCTTTGACTCAGCAATACCATCACCAGGCCTGTGTCCCAAAGTTATTTAAAAGGTGGGAAAGGTCCTTTTTATGCAAAAAAAAAAAACAATATTTATAGCAGCTCTTTTTGTGGTGCAAAGAATTGAAAACTAAGAAGGTGTCTATCAGTTGGAGAATGGTTGAACAAGTTGTAGTATATGATTGTAATGGAATACTAATGTGCTATAAGAAATTATGTAAAGGATGATTTAAGAAAGGCCTGGAAAGACCAACATGAACTGATACACAGTGAAGTGAGCAGAACCAGGAGAACACTGTATACACTAACAGCAATATTATATGATAAATATATTACGAATGACTTAGGTATTCCTAGCAATACAGTGATGCAAAAATTCGTCAAGGACTCTTGATATTTCACTTTATTTCCTCATCTTTTTTCGTTTATTCAAGTTCTCATTCACAGGACTAATATATTTTACACATGTAAAATCTATAACAGATTGCTTGCTGTCTTGGGGAGAAAGGAGGAGAGGGAGTGAGGGAGGGTGAGAATTTGGCCCAAACTTAAAGAAAAACAAGGTAAAATTACTTTTTCATGTAATTGAATTAAAAATAAAATATTAGTAAATATTTTAAAAAAAGAAGACTGGCTGTATAAAATGCAGACTGATTATTATAATGGAATTAGAAGGGATCAGACCAAGTTGGTTCTCTTAAAGATTCAAGTGTAGGTTCCTGAGATTAAAAGGAAGAAAGGCTTATTTCTGAAAATCCAAAAACCACTAAAATGCCATTTAATAATCATATCAATGTTACTTATACATATAAAGGAATATATACATATAAAGGAATATGGTCACTGTCATCTTGAACTGCATCTTGCATTATTTTTGTAGCTTGCAACTTTTTTTTTTAATATTTCCCCCTTTGAGTGTTACTCTCAATATAAAGTTTAAGAATATTGTGGACCAAAAAAGAACTAAAGTCTTAGAATCCGCAAGCATAAATGGAAAACTAAAAGCAACAGGATAAATCAATAACTCATAATGATGGGACTTTGCTTATGGCTTGAACTGTGGCAAAACAAATTGGAAGGGAAAGATCAAATGAGGAAAGATACCTACCAACAAATTCCTATATATTATCGAGTCAGAGTGGATCTCATCTATTCTATCAAGTTCAGTCATTATCCAATATCCCATTAGAGATTTAGCCTTATTTTTAAGTTAAAGGAGAACAATTATTAGATTTTGGCCAGTTATTTTCAGAGAGGAGTGTGGGAGAGAAAGAATTATAATAATTTTCAATTATTCTTTTATGTGGATCTTTTCCACCTCCTTGACTTAATTGAACAGTCCCACTGGAGGAAAAGCTAAAGTGTGTGGCTCTTACCTATTTGTATTGTGATCTTCTCACCTTTAGTACCTCTGGAAAAGTTTAGCTTGCAGTTCCATTTAATCACTTAGATGTAGTACTGACTTATTTCCCCTTTTTCCTCAAACACAATATATAATAAATAAGAAAATATAGGAAATAAAGTACAGGAAAATGGGGAACAGAAGGGTAACCAAGAAGGGACAATGATCAGCCTGCCACTTTCCTCCTAAACCATTGAGAAACTTTCATTTTGAGAACCTAGTGTATGTTTTATTCCTTTTCTGAGATCAGTTCTGAGTATTAGATTTTTCCTTTGGATACTTACCTTCCATCTTAGAATTGATAGTATTATTTCCAAGACAGAAGAAGATCAAAGGCTAGGCAACTGGGTTTAAATGACTTGCCCCAGAGCATACAGTTAGTATTTCAAGAGGTCATATTTTAACCCAGGACCTCCTATCTCCAAGACCTGGCTTTCTGAGCCATGTAGCAGTGCCTACTATGTAATTTTCACAGGACTGCTGATAAATGTTTAATAATCAACTTTCTAAGAAAAAAGGTATGTTTTGTTTTTAAGTTAATATTTTAATATGTTTTGAAGTTACTCTGGATTATTAACCATTTCTCAATCATTTTAAGTCTAGACAATCAACACAACAGCAATTCAAGCCCTGATTTTTAGCGTTTGCATCAGCAGATGTAAATTGCATCCAAGATGTAAATGTTCATGCTGACATTTTGATATTTATAGGTGGTATGAAAACACCTAGAGTTTTCATATTTTGAAATAAAAAGCCTGTAACACTTGTAAAAAAAGATGGAGATAAAAACACCTATCCTTCCCAGGGTTGCTAAAAGATTCAATGAATGCCATTTCCCTCTGAGCCAAGATTGCTTCATTTATTGTTTTTATACCCATGTGCACAGAATAGCGGTTGGCATATAAAAGGTGCTTTGTAAAGGCTTATTGATTGATTGTTCAGTCAAATACTCTACAAATCTAAAGCATTCTTGTTATTATGCTTACTGTTACCAAAGTATCTATAATACAGTTTTTAAATATTGTATTTTTAATTAAATACAATTAAAAATTGTATTTTTCATAATTATGTGAAAAAAACAATTTTTTACCTTCTTTTTAATTTTGAGTTCTAGTGGTAGTTACGTCACTCAGTGGATAGAGAGAGCTAAGCTTAGAGATAGGAACTTCTAGGTTCAAATATGACCTCTGGCACTTCGTAGCTGTGTGATAAAGGACAAGTCATTTAACCTCAGTTACCTAGGCCTTCTACTTAGTATTTATCCTAAGACAAAAGGTAAGGGTTTAACATTTTTTTTTCTGAGTTCCAAATTCTCTCCCTCTCTCCTTTCCTTTTCTCCTCCTTGAGATGGTAAAACAATTTGCTATAAGGTGTACAGGTAAGATCATACAAAATATATTTCCATATCAGTTCTGGCTACAACACATTTCATGTCCTACTTTTTCAGAAAAATTTGCCCCCTCCACCCAATTGTATGCTAAGCTCTTTCTGAACCTTTCCCTTCCTTCTCTTGTTCCCAGAAAGTCTGAGTAAAAATGGTACATTAGCAAAATGCACACTGTGAAGGCTACGTTTTAATCTTCTCCCTCTCCTTGCTGTTCTTTTCACACTTCCCATGGTGTGGAGGGAAAGATAATTTACATTGAATGAATCTGTTCTACATAGCTCCATCCTTCAGCCAAAGGACACCTTCTGTTAGTAACATTGCTGGCTCCTTTTCACTTCGCATTGTAGAGGAGAAGGGGGAAAAGCAGTCCATCAGATCCTGGAGGTTCTTATGTATAGATAGGCACTCATCTTTTTTCTATTCCTCATTCAATTCTTTCTTTTCCAATGGAAAGGAACAAAATAAGAAAAAGATGGTAATTCAGTCTCAAAAAATAAATGAAAAAATGTATGGAATCCATGACTGCCAAAAGGCTATAGTTACCAGAGGAACCTGGGACAGATGGATTTACAAGTGAATTCTATTAAGTATTTAGAAATCAATTAATTAACATGCTACAAAATTATTTTCTAACATAAAGGCAGAAAGAACTATATCATATTCCTTTTGTGAGACAAATATGTTCCTGATACTCAAATTAGGGATTGAGAAGTTAGGGAAAGAGAAGTATAGATCAATCACATTAATTAAGATGGAAGCAAAAAAATCAAATCAGTACCTAATTAGACTACAGAAATATATCCAGAAAAATAGTTCACTAAGACCAAGTTGGATTAATACCAGAGATACAGGGATAGTTCAACATTAGGAAAATAAAATAATTAATCACATAAACCACAGGTGTTGAACACAAGGCCCACAGGCCACATGTAGTCCACAACACTTCCAACTTTGTCCAAATCTAATTAAAATGTAATTGATGAATATTTAATAAAATAAAGAAAAACATTTAACAAAATAAATGAAACACAGAAATGTTAATGAGAGGTTTTCTGTCAATGTGCAACCATAGGGATCCTTATATATAAGTTTTAATGGCCCCTGTTTCTATTTCAGCTTGATACACTAATGAAAACAATAAAAATAATTAAAAACTAGGAACAGAATTGTTCTAAAGCTTCTGGAAAAGTAAATATTTTAATATTTTAAAGTTGTGAATTGATCCAACCATTCTAGCTATCATTTTGTAATTATGAAGTAAAAATGACCAAACTTTTCATACCCTCCAATCCAACAATTCCACTATTGGGAATTTCCCCAAGGAAGTCAAAGACAGAAAGAGAGGTCTATTATATACCAAATTTTTCTATGAGGAGTCTTCAGTAGCACAATAATGGAAATGAAATATCTACCTATTGATTAGATAATGATTGAAAAACTATGCATATGAATATTGTACAGAAAAAATAGTAAGAGAAGGTTTTTATTGAATGCATGCAAAGTAAAGAAAAAAAGCGGAACAAAATGAACAATATAGACCATGAACCAATGGTGTGAAGATCACTTAACCCCAAACTCTGGGTAACTGAAGAACCAATGAAGAGTTCTCAGGAAAAATAACGAAGGATACGTCTCTCCTCATTACAATGAAGTCAGAGTCTGATGAAGGAGATTATTGTATACACTAGCAGAGATGGTCAACATATTAAATTTTTTCTTAATTTTCCTTGTTAAAATGTAGGAGTTGATAAAGAGAGGTGAGGAAAAGCCCTACCTCATACCATTCCCAAATAATTATATTGTAAAGGGATCAACAAAATCTTTTGAGAGGGGAGTAAAATATTATTGTACTGGAAGGAGTTCTAGACTTGGAACTAGTTTCAAGTCCTTGCTGTGACATTTACTAGTAATTGTAAGTTAAGTTTTGCAAGGATTTTCAAGAAGCCATGTCTTTGCTCATGGTTTCCAGTTGGACACTTGGAATCTTGGGAGATTCCTGATGCCATTCTACGGCATGAGACCAATTGTCGGTTGGACTGTGCCCTATATAAGGAAGAGAGACTAGACCCAGGGACTCATTCTGGAGCCTATGATACAGGGTGGTTGGGGTCAAACCTTCCTCTCCAATATTTATTGGTCTAGCCAAATATCAACCAGCATACCTGAAAGTTACAGGATTACTACTGAACTTTAGGGTCAATTATTAGCATCCATCAAATTACTAAAGAAGATTTATCCATCTAAATATCTTCAATCAAGCTGCAATATAATCTGTATATAGGCAAGCAGTGTCCACCAAAGCAGACCAAATAAGGCCAGTGGGCCTTTCTGGCTCAGCTCAGCTATCAACATTCTGAAGCTGTTAGATTATATACTTTGAGTAAAGATTAGACTTCATTTAGGGATTCCTAAAACCCTCTTTCCCTTCTCTGTTTCCTTGGTTGTTTGATTACCTCAAGTAAATTCTTTATTTATAAAATTCAAACCAGTTACTGACCTTTGTTGGTTGGCCTGGCAACAAGACAGCTTCAAAGGAGTTTTAGGGAATTTGAAGGGATAGAGTGGGATCCAGCTTTACTCTCTGAGGCTGAGATTAAGTACCATCATCAATATTAATAGCCAGATGCATTATTGATTATCATTGATATTATAATAATACTGATTCAGTAAACATCAATTGATACCAGGAGGCTAGTCTTCCTGAAGATCTATATTGTGATTAGTTGAGGGGATTCTACAAGAAGTTTTAGTTTTATTATCTGACTTCCTGTTTATACCAAAGAAAGGTTTAAAGCTCCTTTATCATCTAGGGCTTTTTGCTTTACTCTTCTTAAAAATTACATCATTTCTATCAATTCCATCAACAATCATAACACTATATGGCCATGAGCAAACCAATCCATATCTCTAAGTCTTCGTTTTGTCAGCTATAAGAAGGGGTTAGTAATATTTTCCCACTTTTATACCAAGGTTTTTTTACTGTGGATCAAATGATATAATGAATGTAAAACATTTTGTATGATTTAAGATATAAATTTTATTGTAGCAATATTCTCTTTGTGATGATCCATAGCTATAAATCATTGAATTCTACCATTTCAGAAGATTCATGGTTGTAAAATCCAAAAGGCAATGGAAAAAATATATAGTAGGTATTATAAGCTGCAGAGCATTACCAGTGATGATCCTTGTGTTAAATGTGACCTAAGATCATAACAAGAACATGTATGATTGAATAAGAGTTGAGCCAGTCATGTAGTAAGTAAGGGATAGCAGATAGACAAGATTTTCCCACTGGTACCTATGAAATATAAAAAGATATAAGTAATACTGTAGCCAGAAGAAAGGGATAGATACTCTATGGAAGATTTATGGAAGGAAATGCTAAAAAGCCCTCTGAACCATGAGATGTGAAAGAAGTAGCAACATAAATGAGATGGCAGAGCCACTGGAGTCTTGCTGCTTTCAATATCATTATTGTACTGTAATGTTGTGAAGAGTAACAAAGACTAGAAAAAGAATGGGATTTAGTCTCAAGAAGGCCTAGGTTGAAGTCCTCCTGCCTCTGAAACCATTCTGATTCTCTAGACTTCTTTCTCCATTTTCACCCAGCAAACTTTGCACCCTAGATGATTATTTTTTATCACCGTGCTCCAACAATCTTTTTACTCTGGAAGATCCCTCTGCTGTTATATCCTTCTCAGACTGGAAGATGCCTCTGTCTTTGTGATATTTTCCTCTGATTTGTCAGTTCATCCCGGAATTTCCATTTTAAAGAATAGCCGAAGTCACCCTTGCCCATTCCTTTATTTCTCTCTGGGCTTCACTCCTGAAAAAAAAAATGTGTGTGTGTGTGTGTGTGTGTGTGTGTGTGTGTGTGTGTGTGTGTGTGTTTTCCTGCACCGTGTCCTTCAACTGGGATCTTCTCTCCCCTTTTCTCTTCTCTTCTTCTCTTTCAACTTCCTTTTATGTTTTGTATTCCCAATTAAAATGTGAGTTCCTTGAGGATTTCTTTTTGCTTCTGTTTTGCATTCCATTCCTTAGCCCAGTGGTTGACACATGGTAAAGGCTTAATATATGCTTGTTGACTAAACTTGTTGGTATATGACAGTGCTGATAGTATAACTGAACAATCATTTAACCGTGGTGGTTAAGAACACAGATGTTAAACATCCAGGTCACACGTAGCCCACATACTCTAAAGTCAGCCGAACCAGATATAAATGTAATTGGAAGATATTTAACAGAATAAATCAAATTAAAAATATAATAAAACATAGATAACATCACGTTTCAAAACTAAGTTCAATTCATGTCCACGGGGATCCTCATGTGCAGATTAGTGGTCTCTATTCCTATTTGAAATATTTAGGCAGCAAGGTGGCTCAGTGGGTAGAGTGCCTGGTCTGGAGTCAGGAAAACCCAAGTTCAAATTTGTCTTTGGATACTTACTAGCCATGTGACCATGGACAAGTCACTTAACACAGGGTGCCTCAGTTTCTTCATCTCTAAAATGAGCTGGAGAAATAAACGAGAAACCCCTCTGGTACTTCAACAGCTTTTCCAAGAAAACTCCAAATGGGGTCACTAAGAATTAGACATGACTAAAATGACTGAAAAACAAAATTTCCATTTGTCTGACAACACTGCTCAAGGCAATTCTTTAAGTTGCAGAGAAGGTATCACCTCTCATTTTTTGGAACAATTTGTCTCACGAGAGTTTCCTATATGAATGAAATAACCTATCTAGTTCTTATGATGACTAACCGAAATAATTTTGGAATATGGGAGGCTCATGATACACCCTAATCCTTCCATGTAGATTGCCTGAATATACTCCCTACTGGTGCCTTTCTCCTTTCAATGTCTAAAAAACTTTCAGTATTTGTGTAGCACTGAGAGGTTTGCAAAGTTCTTTACATCACGCTCTCATTTGGCCCTCACAAAAACCCTGTGAGATAAGTATTCTGGTATTATTGGTCTCTTCTGATTGGTCATTCTATAAATGAAGAAAATGGGTCTCAATAAGGTTGTGACTTGTCTGATCTCTTCTGGCTCCAAATCCAACACTTTTCCCACTAGACCTTGTTTCTTGAAAATAGAAGACACAGAATTTCACTGCATGATTTATCATTCTCTGCTTGTTTCGCATATGGAAATCTCATTTGCCTTATCAGTCTGTCAATTCCTCAAGGGAAGGTCATGTCTTATATTCCATTCCTATCATATATAACTTGGCATAACAAGATCAAGGCTGGCACTTAGGAAGGATGCCCACTGATTGACTGAGAAGCATCTTGAAGGCAAAGACTTTTTTTTCAATTTTTTGTCTTTGTACCACCAGTACCTAGTACAGTGGCTGGCACATAAATAGGGGCTTAACAAATGCTTTCATTAATTAATTGCCAATGCAAACTTTCAGCTTGCTTTGAAGCCAATTTATTCATCATGGAATATAATTTGGAAATCTTTTTTTCCAATGTTCTCTTTTTCTTTTTGTAAATTTTGTTTGTTTCCAGATTACACGTTGAAACAATTTTTTAAAATAATTCTCTGACATTTTGCAATCCATATTTTCTCCCTCCTTCCTACCATACCCCGTCCTCAAGAAGGCAGGTAATATGATGTAGGTTGTAAATATGTTATCATATAATCCATATTTCCCTGTTTGTCATGTTGTAAAACAAGACACATATCACACTAGAGAAAGATTCATGGAGAAATGAAATGAAAAATGGTATATTTCAATCTGCTTTCAGCCTCCATTTGTTCCTTTTGTGGCAGTGGATTGCCTTCTTCTTCATGAGTACCTTAGAGTTTACAGATTGTCTAATTCTACTCTCTCATTTAGCAAATGAGGAATGTGGGGCCTAAAGACATGAAGTGACTTAACCTACATTCAAATCTATTCTAAATATTTTAAAACAAGACTGCCAACCAGCTCGACCTATATTTCATTATAGATCCTAGTTGTAGTAAGAAGCTAGATGTGGAAGAATATTTGGATTGGGTAATCATTTATGAAAATGCCATACTGGGGAAATATAGGATTGAGATAGCCTGGAAGTCTGCCACAAAGACACAGATGTGCTGTAACCAATTTGGATTATGCTCTAATGTGAACATTTTTATTTGGATAGCCACATTCCAGAACCATAAAATAATAATGATAATAGTAAAAACTACAAAAATTTCTAGTATTTATATAGCACTTTAATGTTTACAAAGAGCTTTTCAATTGTTATCTCATCTTATACTCCCAACAATCTTGGGAGGTAGGTACTATTATTATTCCCATTTTATAAATGAAAAGCCTGAGTCAGGAAAAGGCTAAAAGATTTTTCCGAGTTTATGCAGCAAGTGTGTGAGGCAGGATTTGAATCTCGATAAATCATTTTCAATTTCAATAAACCATTATTAGCACCTGTACATGTAAGTCCCTCTATTGGATACTGGGTACTAGTTAAAAATAACCACAAGTATTTATGAAGTGCCTACTGTGTCTGAGGGTAATAAGAGGCCTCAAACCCATCTGTGAATTAGGGGGATGTCTATCACAGGCATGTGAAGACTTTCCCCAGCAGAATAGGCTAATGAACCCAAAGTTCCAATGGCCATGAAGGCAGCTAAAGCAAGCGCCATGGAATGCTTAGAATTGGTTAGATATCAGAGACACCAAGGTCATCCAGTACATTCCAATCCATCACCAGTTATCCTTACTTGTCTTGCCACTGGCTTCAATGAATGGAAGAGAGATCCAGGTTGACTACTATGTACAACTCTGTCTCACTTCAATCCAATTAGAATTTACCCTTCTAGATGAATTCATGAATCTGAACTAAAAAGTGGAAATGGATAATGTGTTCAAAGTATCCTATTGGGCTCTGGGAAGGCAACAATTTAATTTAAATAGTTGTTGTCCATAAGGTACTTACATGGAAGATGGAGGTGGAAAGGGGTGAAAGAAAATTTGTATAAACAAGTCTAATCCAAGGAAATTTGAGGAGGGAGAGTATGCTACATATGAAGTTGTGGACTAAATTATGGCTAAGGTTCCCCAAGCTCTGCATGCACATTAAGACTCATGGGTTATGGTCCATTCTCTAGGAGAATCAGGAACATTTCATGGAAGACGTGTCACCCAGTTTGAATCTTGAAGGAAGACAAATATGAGGAAATGCACAATTCAATCATGGTAGACAACCTGTGAGCATTCATAGAAGGAAAAGCTCCACAGTCTGTCTGAAGCACAGTCCATTAAAGGGTGGAGGATGAAATAAAGCTAGAAAGAGAATAGAGGAGAAAAATTGTGGAGGGTCTTCAATGCCAGGCATAAGAGATTATACATAGGAAAGAATGAGCATCTGAAGGTTTTTGAGCAGGGAATAACAGTCCAAGGATCATTGTCTTGCTTATGGCAGGCACTTAGTAAATATTTGTTAAATTGAGTTGAATTACAGAAAAGAAATGGGAAACTTATAGGTAAAGTGTCTAACCTAGGATCATTTAGCTACTAAGAAGCCAAGACAGGGCTTCGACACTCTGGTCTCATGACTCCTAGTCATTTCCACTCCATGACACATACACACATACTTGTAATATAAAATAGGCAAAAATATACTTGAAAATAAAAAGTAACTGTACTCAGTTGACTCTCTTGTATATGAAATGTAACTCATCAGGTGTATGCATAAATATGTTCAACACACATATGTGAAGGGCAGAGGAAAGGAGAGAGGGAAGGAGAGAAGTGGAGAGGGAGAGAAAGAAAGGAGAGGGAGAATATGAAAGGATGAGGAAAAGGAGAAAAAGGGAGAGAGAAGAAAAGTAAGAAAGAGACAGAGAGAAGAGGGATAAGGAGAGAGACTGAGAAAAGAGAGAATATTTAAAGGAAGATAGAGACAGATAAATAGACAAAGACAGAATGGGAAAGAGACAGAGAAAAAGCATTTACTCATTTCAAGGCAAGGCCAGGCAAGCCAGAAAGCATTTAATGTGTGCCAGGCAGTATGCTTAGTTCTGAAGATATAAATACAAGCAAAATGGAAAGCAATTTCTGCCCCCAAATAGCTTACATTCAAATTGGGGAAAACAGTGCATAAAAGGGATCTGAAAAGTGGAGAGGAACGTTGAAGCGCCCTTCATGGGGCATGGTGTGGTGAAGGTAAACAATTTGGAAGCATAAACTGGGAGATGAATGAAAGTAACTCTCCAAAAAGTATACTGGAAGGGGGCATTTATCAATCTGACATTCTATCAACCATACACCTAACTGTCCCTTTATTTTACAGAGGAGGAAACTAAGGCTAATATTTAATGTTTAAAGGAACTATAAAGCGCATAGCAGAAGACCCAAGGTTTGAACCTTTCTCATGAAATGTAAGAGAATTAAAGAACCTTCATTTCCTCAGCTATTTTTGCCTTAGATAGGCAAGGAATCAGGTTTAATTCATTCAGTCATTGGTTCATTGAACATTCAATTTTTAGTGAATATTTGAGTGAAAAAATCCTTTATAAAGAACTTACTATGGGCAAAGCATTATGCTAAGCACTGAGGACACCAACAGAAAGGGAAAACAATTCTTACTGTCAAGAGACTCACTTCAATTCTAATAAAGATTTCTAATTCTAATTCTAATAAAGAAGATAGGTAGACTGAGCTGCAAGCCAGAGGAAAGAGCCATGGTCCTTTTAGTGCCATTGCAAAGCAGCCAGTAATGCATCTTCTTTAATGTTATTGCTACTAATGGGATCGTATCTATTTTTGATGTAGAACCATAAGATGTTACCAAAGACTTTGATAGTAAAAAAATCTTTTCTAGGGTCTATTTGCAGCTATGATTACTGAGTAAGCAGTGGCTATAGTTCCTATAGAGACAGTTGACGGGTTGCATTTCTACATGGTAGTTTCCTTGAATGATGGCTGTTGGGGATGGACTGATAGCAGAAACTGGGAGGAGGGAGGAGATGCTATTTCCATGACCCCTGAGCTTATCTGCCTATTGGTGACATTTGGATAGTAGTGAGTGTTTAGTGGGGCAGGGATAATAGGTTCCCACTACAGAAGATTTACTTCCTTTGTTCATGGTTATAAGGATCTGGCTTGAAGTAGAACATGCCATTTGGTGGGAATTGTAATTCCTGGAGGTCTTAGGCACTGAATTTTTGCACTGGCTTCAACAGGGATCTAAGAAAGTAATGGTAGACATGGTAATAGTACCTTGAACTACCCATTCTATACCACCTTTACATCCTATCTCTCCTTCAATACATCTTTCTGCTTCATCTAGTCTACTTTATCTACTACATAGGTGTCAAAACTGGAGGTAATACAATTGGGACGAAGCTGTAGTCTAATTTGACTTGCACATAGAATGTATGAAAAGGGTATTTTGAAAAAAAGTTAGAAAATATCTCAGAGGCCAACTGCAAAGGACCTTAAATTCCTGGATGAAGAGTTTGCACTTTAGCCTTGCAGCAATAAGGATTTAGAGTAATTTTTAGTTTTTAAAACTGTTAATATAACAGAACACTTAACAAAAATAGAAGAATCTGGAAAAGAAGTCAGCATAGAGGGAGCAGAGAGGAAGAGTTCAATTTTGGACAGGTTGTATTTGAGGGGTGAGAGATATTCAAGTGGAAATAACTCACACTTTTATTCCATCTTTTTTTATACTTCTATCCATTTTATGTGTGGACATTCAACTCTTTCCCAGATTTGAGTTTTCTTCTCCATCACTAAAACAGTTAACTATATTGGCAGACCCTCTAATTATAGTGATCTTAATGTTTTCATTTAAGAAGTCTCAATTTTTCTAATCAAAATATGTTCACATTCCACTGTGTCTCTTCATGTTGTCAAGCTACTGTATTCTCATGGGAAAGGATAAAAACACTTAATGGAGATATAATTGTGCCTTCATATGTTTAGTTTTAGTTCCTCTGGTTTCTGTTCAGGTGGATATTTTGTGGAAAGTCATTTTTTTCATTTCCTGCCTATCAAACCAACTCATTTCTATTCTTCCACAGAAGGCAACTGCCTTTGTTTACGACACCAAGAGCTGTCTGGAGCCCCACACCGGCTGTGCTGAGACATGAAGATGCAGATAAAGGAAGAAAGGAAATAATGTCCTTCATCCACATACCACCTTGGGTCCCAGGGCACGTGGCTGCATAATAGAAGCCAACTTCTGTTCTCCTTCTGTCTCCATTTATTGATACGGGTCCCATTGTTAGTGAATTCATCAGCAGGAGCCCATTACAGAAGAAGCCAAAGCTTTCAAAATGAGATATAAGATAAGAAACTATCTTGCAGTGAGGGTTGGAAAAATTGATACAAACTAGATTTTATTTCTCACAACTGTTTTGCTACTAAAAAACATCATAATAATAGCTGGCATTTATACAGTGCTTCAAAATTTGCAAAGAACCTTTCATAGATTATTATATTTGAGCTTTAAGGCAATTTATTTTCTTTTGGGTAACATTTCATTTTCCGTATGAGATTCAGTTTTAAAATTCAGAGAAGTTAGGTGACTTATTCTGGGTTTCCCAACTAATAAATGTTAGAGCTGAGGTGAAGAAAGGTCTTCATGGCTACAAATTCAGAATATTCACTAAACCATTGGTGTCAAACTCAAATAGAAGCATGTCCTTGTAGGAGACATATCAACTTAGAAAACTAAAATTAATAGTGCCTATGTTGTATTATTTTTCTATTAATCTTCTTAAACACTTTCCAGTTATAATTTAATCTGGTTCTTATGACACTCAGAGTTTTGCTAGCATTGAGAGCCATTAACACAAGTTTTCCCCCTCCACACGACTCCCCATTCTCTTTCCCAAATGTGCCACAAGACCAGAAATATAATTTTTGCATGTCAGAGTTGAAACTTATATTAGACTGTTAGGATCTAGGCAGCTAGTCACCTAGCTCAGTGGATTAAGAGCCAGGCCTAAAGATGAAAGTTTCTGAGTTCAAGTCTGGCCTCGGACACTTCCTAACTGTGTGACCCTAGGCAAGTCACTTAACTCTCATTGCCTAGACCTTACCACTCTTCTGCTTTGGAACCAATATTTAGTGTTGCTGTTAAGGTAAAAGGTAAGAAGTTGTTTTTTTTAAGAATTTTAGGATCTAGAACACATGAGTTTAGAATAATAAAATTATTAGAGTTGAAAGAGACCTTAGGAATCATCTAGCCCCATGCTGATATACCTATGGAAATGCCTGCCAGAGGGTGATGCTCTCCTTCCCCTCTCTGCCACTCATGAGGACATTTCTCACACCACCTGCCCCTCCGCTCAGCTGCCCAGTGCTTCCCTCTTTTATGTGGCCATGAGGGTCATCATTTGGGCAGTCTCTAAAAGGCTCACCATCACTGATCGGGCCTAATTTCCTTTTTTTTTAATCAGATACGAAATCAATGAGATGACCTTTCAAACCTTCTAAAGCTAATTGATGGTAAATATCACAAATGATATATAGGTCCATGCAGACTTGTGGTGCAGGTAAAGTTGGTCTCTAGTACACTTCTAAGTTTTGCATAAGTCCAAAGTCTGAATGGTAAAATGGAAACTGCACTTGATTTGAAGTCAGAAGACATTTAGCCAAATTCCAGTTTTATTTCTTGCTACTTTCTGAACTTAGACCCAGTAACTTAATTTCTCTAGGCCTCATTCTTCTCTGTCAAATGAGAAAGTTGGATTAGATGACCTCAAAGATCCCTTCCAAGACTAAATTTTATGATACTTCAGTGCCAGTTGCCATTCCTGGATATAAGTATTCACTCAGAGAGACAGACAGACAGACAGACAGATAGACAGACAGAGAGACAGAAAGGGACAAAGAGGGAGAGAGAGATATAGACAGAGAGAGACACAGAGAGAGAGAGAGAGAGAGAGAGAGAGA
>NC_058132.1:106772316-106789447 GCF_016433145.1 Gracilinanus agilis
AGAGAGAGAGAGAGAGAGAGAGAGAGAGAGAGAGAGAGAGAGATCACCCATAGCCTTCTTGTTGCCCTATCAGTATGCAAAGATATATATTCTGGACATACAGTGCCACTTTCTCTTCTTCTTTTGAGTCTTTTCCTTAGAACAAGATATACCTTCCCAGTGCCATATTTTAAGCATAAGTCTATCCTAGTGGTTCCTACATCTGGTGCAATGAATCACACAGTTCAGAGAAAATCATTACTTTGATTGCAAAAAATACTTAGGGACTTTCAGATAAAAGCATAGCACAGGAAGGTAAAATAATCCTACAGGGACATTTCAAAGAAGTTTGAGAAGTTATCTCCTGTGATCATAGAGTGGTCAATATGTAGTCTTTGCCAAAAGATCTGTAACTGGGTCTCAGGTCAATCCACCTAGGGGCAAGACTAATTCAAACAACTCCCATCTGTGCTAGAGAATCTTGGCTCCCAATAGTCCCCTAACGCTGATAGGGTTAACTCCAGATATGCCTGTTAGCTGACCCACAAGAAAGCCCCACCCTAAGATGTTTTTACCGTGATCTTCAGTTAGATGTAAGAAAGACAAGCAGACACCTATATTAAAACAATCACTGTGGACAGAGCCATAACTAGAGGACTGTGATCAAAGCTGATCAGTGCTTCAGGAGAACACAATTTGGAGGATACTAAAAGTATTTACTCAAACTTAGTAGGTATAACTTCCTTAGCAAAGTAACTCATGAAATTGGGATATGGCAGGATGAGGAGCTTTGTCTTTCACCTGTCCCTAGTCACAAAACTGGTGAGTCCCCCCTAGAAAGTCTGTCATATTGCCTTCCCCAGGGATGATTTCTTCTTCAACAACCTAATTGTAGCTGAGATTTCTGTCTCCCTCCAAAGCAAACTATCCTATGGCATTTTTACCTAGGGAACTACCTAGCCCAATGTTTTTCCCTAAAGTGACTCATCAACCCCAAGAGAATGTGCAGGAAAAGAGATTTGAAGGTACATTTTGAGGTGCTTGCCTTGGCAGTAGGATTGCTTGTTATGACTCCAACATGGAGCAAGGAAAGAGGGGGATAATGAAGGCACAATGGCACAATGAAAGATTATTTTAAGCAATATATTTTGGTAGATGTCCATTGACAGAGAGAATGGTAAATGTTCATTGACTAGCAGGCATTAAATGTTTCTGGGCTGGTTATATGTGACACGGTTTCTAATATTTACTTGAATTAATTTATGTTGATTGCTAAGTCTGGGCCCCTTAAAAATAACTCTTCTGTAAAAGTTAGTGGCAATGATCAACTACTTCTGTTGAAATTCTTATGACCATGGAGAAGAGAAAGTTTACACCTTTTTCTTCAGGGCTTATCTCTTTCCTTGATTTCTTTACTTCTCAAGTCTCTCTAGTTAAGTTTACGATTGACGTCAAATTGCTTTTTTCCTTCTTTATTTTGTGTTGAACTTTATTGCCATAACTTTTAACTTTCAGTTTCAGTTGCTGATTACCAGAATCCAGAAATTCTATTATTTTCTAAATTCCTGTTTGTGTCCCCCCACCTTTTTTTTGCCTTTAATTGGGCGATACCGAAATCAAGTTTTCTATAGCATGACCCATTTCTATGCAATCTTCTAATACTCATCCACAGACCTTTATTTTTTCAATTAATAATCCTTTACTTTCTTTCACTTCCTGCCCCCCAACTATTTTGTGGGAAAGGATCCTTTTAACAAATGTACGCAATCAAGCAAAACATATCCCCACATTAGCCATATTGGGTGTGTATGTTTCTCATTTTGCATCTTGAATATATTGACTCTCAGATAGAAGCTAACATGCTTCATCATCAGTGTTCTAGAATCATTGTTGATAATAGAATTGATGAGAATTCTTTAGTCTTTCATAGTCATCTTTTCTTTTTTTAAAATTAATTAATTTATTAATAAAATTTATCCACAAGTATCTCAGCCCCTCCCCATCTTCTTGAATAATAGGAGATATTATCTGGGAGACAGATACATTCATACAAATTAAGTATTTCATGTTTCCACCTTTCTGTTGACCTTCTAGGGGAAACATTCATAATTTATTCTTATGGTATTAATTCTTCCAGTATTAATTTATTTTTCTATGATTAATTCTGTAGTGGTTCTACTCATTTTACTGTTCATTATCTCATGTAGTTCTTTTCAAGTTTTTTTTAATTAGCCTACTCATTGTTTCTTATGTCACAGTAATATTCCATCAAAATTAAATGCCATAATTTGTTTAACCATTCCCCAATTGATGGAAATTCCCTCAGTTTCTGGTTCTTTACCACCATAAAGAAAATTGCTTTAAATATTTTGGAAAATGTGGGTTCTTTTCCTCTTTTCCCCTCATCTCCTTGGGAAACAGATCCAGCAACTGATTTGCTGTAATTAAGGGTAAATACAGTTTTACAGCTCCATGGGTATAATTCCAAATTGCTCTCCAAAAATGGTTGGATCAATTCACAGCTCTACCAACAATGTATCAGTGTCCCCATCTTTCCACTTCCTCTCCAGCATCTACCATTTTGCCCTTTTGTCATTTTAACCAAACTGATGGGTATAAGATAATACCCTAGAATTGTTTTGGTTTGCATTTCTCCAATCAGTAGTGATTTAATACATGTTTAATATACCTATATATGTGTTTATCTTTTCCATATTATTTCTATCATCAAAATTATTCTCCTTTTTCTCGTTACTTCTATTATCAGGACATAGGAGCCCTGCCTTGTTTCTCTAAAGTCATCTCTTTCATGATTTCCTACAGTACAATAGTATTCTACTACATTAATATGCCAAAATTTGCTCAGCTCTTTCCCAATTAAAGGACACCTCTCTAACAACTAGTTGTCACAGGTGATAGAATGCTAGGCCTGAACTCAGGATGAATCATTTTTCTGAGTTGAAATTTGACCTAAGACACTAGTTGTATGACCCTCAGCAAGTCACTTAACACAGTTTGCCTAGCCCTTGCCCTTCTACCTTAAAATTGTTACTAGTGTCCTACTAAGGGTTTTTAAAGAAGTTTAAGGGATTTTTTTAAATCCTAGCTTCTAGGGATTTTTGCCACTACAAAAAGAGTTGCTTGAAATAGATAATTTTTGTAAAGTCACTTCTGCTTCAGTAGCGCGTGATACCTATCTTTAGGATTATTGCTCGATGATTCCACATTTCCCTCTATTGTCCTTGCCAAAGAAACTGTTACCATATATACAGCTTTGTACAGGTCTGTTATTAAATGCTATGGGAAAATGTACTTATTCATTATGATTATCAAAGATATAAACTTTTTTATTATTCTGCTTTGTTAGGGGTGTTTTGTTTTCCTGAGAATTATACTCAAAATATGTCGATTTTCTTTTCAAAATCTTTTGAGTTATTAGTACTGATTTTGTCATTCATGTCATTATTAGGAATAATAACTGGAGTTTATATTAAGTAAATATTTTCAATGACTTCAGTGTCTTCCATTTTAATCTCTTCAGATTTTAAAAGCTCTTCAATTTTTTTTTAAACCCTTACCTTCCGTCTTGGAGTCAATACTGTGTATTGGCTCCAAGGCAGAAGAGTAGTAAGGGTAGGCAATGGGGGTCAAGTGACTTGCCCAGGGTCACACAGCTGGGAAGTGTCTGAGGTCAGATTTGAACCTAGGACCTCCTGTCTCTAGGCCTGGCTCTCAATCCACTGAGCTACCCAGCTGCCCCCAAAGCTCTTCAATTTTACCTAACCTATGTTGTAGAGATGAAAGTCTGCTTTTAATAATTTTTAACACACTGGTCAGTAATATGCTGTTGAATGAATTTGAAATAATTGTACCATTTGAAAAAAGTCAATGTGAAGCCCTTGCCTATAAGTGACGAGCTCTGTTTCCACCTTTGTTGTGATAAAGAACCAGCACATAATGAAAATATCCATGTATTCAGTCAACTTCTATGCACTAATGGTTCAACTTCCATGTCTATCTGGGCTGAAGCATTTCTAATAAGTGGAATATTGTATTTCTTATTGGTTCCAATTATCTTACTATATTATGCAACTGGAATAGAAAGGAAAGCCACTAATTTTCTTTCTTCTTTAGCAAGGGGATCATCAGGAAAGTTTAAATAGGTGGGGTTTCTAATCCTAGGTCAACATTTATACTTATTAAATTCACAAAACCAATTTTTTAGCATTGGTCAGTCTGCTAACTCAGTCAGAAGTATCACCAGAGCCTAAATGACCAGTGTTGCAGGTGGTATAGGGCTACCATAATGGTTTCAGGGTATATAAAGTCTATATTATATTCTACCCTGGTTGGCATTCCTCTTTCTCCTGAATAATTTCCACGTGAATTCTATTTGTCCAGGGGGGTCATTCTCTTCCTAAATAGGTGCCTCTGGTCTTCATGTGATACATTCCCTTGCTTGGAGTTTGCCATTTCCAAAACTTTAAGATACAACACAGAAAAACAAATAAATAAACATAAACATCCCCTTTTTCAATATATATCAGTTCTATAGAGCTCTTCATTTTCCATTCACTACCTGGACTCTGCCCCCCTAAGTTTTCTGTATTCCTATCTGGGATATCAAGGTCACCAGAAAAATATTGTGGGTTTCTTGTAGCTGAATCAGCAAATGTAGCCAGAAGGTTTGATGAGCCTTAGCAATCTTTAAATATTTGAAAGTTGTCATGTGGAAGATTAAACTTGTTCAGCTTGGCCCCTGAGGGCAAAACTAGGATCAATCGACAAAAGTTAGAGGGAGAGATTTCAGCTCAATGTACAGAAGAGTTTCATATCCATTAGTTTTCCCAAAATGGTATGCATTGCACAGATTCACTGTCATTACTAAAATCTCATCCCTCCTTAGAAGCAGCTACAGTTCATTGGTTAAGAGCACTGAGCCTGGAGTCAGGACGACCTGAGTTCAAATCTGGCCTCAGATACTGCTTTTCTGTGTAATCCTGGGCAAGTCACTTAACCTCTGATTGTATGACATAAGAATATACCAGAACCATTGGAGAAGAAAATGGCAAACCACTCTATGCTTGACAAGAAAACCACTTGGGTCAAAAAGAGTCAAAGATGACTGAACTCCCTAATTATCTTCATCTTAAGAAAATCCTTAGATCCCTTCAAGGCTCAGTTCAGTTGCCACTACTGCCAATGCTCTCCTGATGTCCTCAGTGATAAATATTCTTTCATTCCTTAAAAAAATCTCCACTTACCTATTTTCATGTGTTTTTATCTCTTTCCCCATGCCCACACAATTGAGTATAAGTTCTGTGAGTATGTATTCATTTCTTTATGTATACATATGTATTCTATATTTCATTTAGAATAAAATATAAAATACTTATCTTAGCATGTAAGTTGTCTTCACAATTTGGCTCCAGTCAAGTTTTCCAGGTTTATTTCAGATGGAATACTCTATATTCCAGCCAAGTAAATCTATTTGTTGCTCCTCAAATTCAGCATCCTCTATTATCTCTATGTCCCTGCACAGGTTGTCCTACATGCCTAGAAAATGCTCCCTCACTTTCTGTCTTAGAATCAAGCCAAAGAACAGTAAGTCCTAGCCCAGGGGTTGGCAACGTATGGCTCTCGAGCCATATCTGGCTCTTTTGAGGGCCAGATATGGCTCTTTCTGCAGAAGCCATAAAGTCAATTTTTTTTCAGGCGCTGTTACAGGAGCGGCATTGTAAGCACTGTACGGCTCTCATGAAATTACATTTTAAAAAATGTGGTGTTTATGGCTCTCACGGCCAAAAAGGTTACCGACCCCTGGACTAGACAGTTGGAGTTAAATAATTTGCTCAGGATCACAGAACTAGGAAATGGAAATACTGCCTTCTTGAACTCACCTCTTAGTGCATCTTACTAGCTCAAAAACTCTAAGTTCTCATGGTTTAGATTATGTCCTTGGAGGGCATGACCACAAAAAGTCCCTTTCTCTCTAGCTAAAATCTCCTAGAATATCTATAGTATAACGAGTATCTATGACTTCCCAATAGTAGGAAATTTTAAAGGTTCTAGTTACTATGCAAATACTAAAAGTACCAAGTTAAAAAAAAAGTACCAAGTTAAAAAAAAAGTCTTTGTTTCATTATGCAGAAAATTCTTGACACATATGATTCAAAGGAACCTATATAATAAATACAAAGCATCCCTCAGCTCTACCCCCACCAGAAAGAAGCAATAAAGTTGTGTCATTTTGGTGATTCTTTTCCCACTAAGTCATACACATTCCACCATTTCTCCTACCACGAAGACTTACAATCTGGTCCTATTGTGTAGAATCCTTCTAGAAGATCAGCATATTTTTTTTTTAAGATCAGCATATTTGAAAGGCTACTGAAACAGTCCCTTATCCTTGGATTCTACATTGTCTGAATAACTCCTGGTCTTTTCTTTATAAATAAATGTAGTACAGGAGTTATATAAGTGGGATTTAGTGGGATGTTGGGATCAATGGCCCCAATCCTATTTCCATCCCAAAGGGAATCCCAATTACAATATAGAATTTTGAGTCTGGAGAACACTAGGATATCTAGGAAAATGCAAGGCACTAGAAAGGGAGAAGAGTTTTATTATCTACTTATAGGCAAATGTAAGTCTTTTATTTTCTACCCAATTTGTAGGCTCTTGTGAAATCTTTCGATTGGCTTCATTTTCTGTGAAACCATAGACTGTTTCCTACCCAATAAATGTAATGTTACTTTGAGTGCTTATATTGTGTATGGTGAACCTTTTCACCCTAATATGTGGAGACCTAAATGAAAACTATATTTGGAGATTTTCTAAGGGTAAACTTGAAAAGGGCTCAATGACCCAAGAGAGAAAATATTTGGGGTGGGGGGACAGTATCAGCTCCTTATATTTGACCTTGGCCATGAAAACCCAGGCAGAGGGTGGGGTGGTAAACCTTCAGGTTACGTCACCAAGAGTAAAGGAGGGATCATATAAACAGAAAACCTGATAGCAAAGAAACTATTTTTTATCCTTTTCATCTTTGAACATTTATCCACAATGCTAGATACAGTGATATAAAAGGGATGGTAAGGGCAGCTAAGTGGCTCAGTGGATTAAGAGCCATGCCTAAGACTAGAGGTCCTGTGTTCAAATCTGATCACAGACACTCCCAAGCTGTGTAACCCTTAGGCAAGTAATTTAATTCCAGTTGCCTTTACCACTCTTCTGCCTTGGAACCAATATTTAGTATTAATTCCAAGACAGAAGATGAGAGTTTTAAAAAAAAATAAAAATAATTTTTTTTCAGTTGAACTGAACTGAATTCTTGCCCTCTCTGTATAATATACTTCTACAAAGGATGGCTACTAACACTCATAAGACAATCAATGCACGACAGAGTCTCACAATTTCAAAGCTGGCAAAAATCCTCAGAAACCACTTATGCTTGCCTATAAGAGACCAAGAATGCTCTTTCCAGCATTCTGTTCATGTTGTTTTTCTTCATTTTGAAGACCAATGACAAAATGGGGAGATATCTTCACTTCCAAGTGAATTGGATTTAAGTGAGTTAGATTTCACAAAATTGTCAGCCTTAATCTTTCTTCCAGAGTTATCACACATTTGAGAGCAAGACGCATTCTCATTGGCCAGCTCCTCAAAAACATAAAATAATTCTTTCTCCAATCATGTTCCCGCATCAGGGCTAATCCAAAATCAGATCATCTTCTCAAATCATCTACAGAGTTTGCTTCCCGTCATACACTGGAGCCAGATATATTTAGTTCCTTTTTTGTTTCTGAGCTTCACCAGCTTCTAGGTTCTGTTTCTATAAATACCTTTCCTCCTTAATTTCTCTCAAAAGTTTTTGGAGTCTTCACAGGTAGCTTCTTAAATAGCCTCTCATGTTATAGATTCTCATTGGTTCTCCAACCAAAAATTATGGCCTCTTCCTGTGTAGTAATCCATCTCTAGCTTACCTTGAGAAACCTCAAATAGATGCTTTTGTTTTTCAGAAATAATCTATACATAATTGTACCACAGTGGCACAAAATGTCTTTGAATTAGCATTTCTCTGCAACAAAATGTGACAGTAACTATTCTAACACCTGCCTACATACAAGTTAGGCTACTTCATCCTTTAAAAATATTAAAGATATATGACTGCATCAAGGGACTATAGGATTAGACTGTTTGGGTATCAGTTTCTGTTCATCTGATTAGAAAATTACCAGCAAGAGTTCCAGGTGCTCTTTGATGTCTGCCTGGTGGGAAACAATGGGCAACTGAAGTAAAGGAGCTTTCCTCCTTCAAATTAACTAAAGGTGTCCACCTACCTTTTTTTGAACATCCTTCTGCCAAAGCTACATGAATCTTCTTTTGTTAACTGTTGAATAAGCTACAAGTATCTCATCCTCTTCTAACACTGAACATAAACTACTAGAGGTTTGGCCTGGATCAGTTACAGCCCAGAATAACTCTAAAGAAAAGAAAATAATTATATTCAAATTGGTTTTTGAGATATAATGCACTATATTTCTAACACCAAAAAAGTAGCTAGGTTTCTTTCACTCAGGTCCTCTCAGTACTTTTAACTGAAGAGCAATTTTCTCTTAGGCCATCATAATGGTCTACTTATTATCAAGCTGCTTTTCTCTGTTTTTCATATGAATGTCCTTTTTCTGTTCCTTTAAAGAAATAAAATGTTTACATAAAGGACAAGGACAGCTAGGTGACTTAGTGGATTGAGACAGGCCTAGAATCAGGAGGTTCTGAGTTTAAATGTAGCTTCAGACACTTCCAAGCTATGTGACTGAGCAAGTAGCTTAACCCCCATTGCCTATCCCTACTGCTCTTCTGCCTTGGAACCAACGTGCAGTATTGATTCTAAAATGGAAGGTAAGGATTTAAAAAAAAGAAAGGGACAGTACCTTTTACAAAAATCTGCTTCCCTGAAATTTTCACTATTTACTCCTAGTTCTGCCCAAACTGAACAAGTCTAAACCTTCTTCCATTTGACAATTTTATCTTTAAATTCTTTATTTCCTCTGATTTTCTCACCTACAACTCCTCTATATTTATTCTGTTCCAAACTAAATATTTCTAGTTAATCTAATATGTATTCACATTGCAGGAGCTTAAAGTTATTCACCATACTGGTTGTCTTCTGAATGCTTTCTAATTAATTAATGTCTTTTGTGGGATTTGCTATCCACATCTGAAAAACTATTCCAGATGGGGCCTAACTTAAACTTAGCCTAAACACTAAGAATCATTTAATGTACTCATTTAATAAGAGCTCACACTCTATGGAATTTTAAGGTTTTCAAAGTACTTTACAAATATTATCACATTTGATCTTCACCAAAAAAAAATATCCACATTTTACAGATGAAGGAACTATGATAGATTGAGGTTAAGTGACTTGCCCAGAATCACACAGATAATATCTGATTTGAACACAAGACTTCTCAACTCTAAATACAGCACTCTATTCACTACACCATCTAGTTGCCTTTTTTCCATCATATAATATTGACTCATTTTGAGATTACTTTTAGCTTCCATATTACAGAACTGACTCATATTGAATTTGAATTCCAATTCTGAAGTATATTTTGAATGTACTGTGGACTAGAATAAAATTATTTTTAAAATATGCTATGAAATTATTAACTGTTCATATTTTTGGCAAAATAAATTATCTCCAGCTGATGTTTTTCTGTCCAAGTGGTTTCCAATAACAATATCATTTTGATTTGTGCTTCTGATAACATTTTTCCCAAAGCCCTGCACTATTTTTAGTCTCTAGCTTTTTAACTTACTCACATTAAGTATATTTTCTTAACATGCATGGCCATTTTCCCTACTTCTTTTTTTCTGTGTAAGATACTCCCTTCTAATGTCATATTCCAGTCTTGGGGCCTTTGGGTCTCAGAGATGCCCATAAAGCTAAATTTGCCTCCTTGAATTAGGATATTTAATTCCCTATTCTTGTTACCCAATTTTTGTATATTTGTATACAGACATCTGTGGCCATGAGTTTTCTAGTTTAGTCCTGCGAGTGTCTATAATTGTCCTTTGCTTCCTATTTTTCATTCATTGTAGTTAATCTCTAGAGATTTTAGGATTAAAGAACGTTACCTTAGCAGTAATATTGTACAAACTACCTCATTTACAGATGATGAATGTACAACTTAAAGAAGTAAAGGCGGATACTTCATTCATTCATTTTCCCTTAAAAGAGGATTCCACCAAGACACTACCTGTCTGTAGGATTGGATAGTTCCCTGGGTACCTGAGAACTCTAATTCCATTGGAACCTGGACAGAAAAAAAGTACTTAATAATGAATAAGAGCTGGATAGCCCCACCTATGTGATCCTCAAGTGACTAATACTTGGTGCTTTACAAGGAGGACTATATAGAATGAGCACGGGGGGGAGGGGGGGAGGAAAGTCCAGCATATTTACCTTTTGCCTCTGCTTATGTGTATTCTCCTAGATGCCAACATTACTGGGAAAGGTGTCTGAGAGTGGTAGTGGATGTTTTTTCCTCAGCTATTTTTTTCCTCTGTATTTTCATGGTTATTTTTGCCCTTTTCTTTCTCATTTCCATATATAAGTGATAGGGGGGGAAAGATGAGCTATCTCACATTCAGCCTAAGATTATGTATCTGAATTCACCAGCTGAGTTCATTTACCCCTACCTGGAGCGAAATTGGAGAGATAGTTTATATCAGTGATTCCCAAAGTGGGCGCCACTGCCCCCTGGTGGGTGCTGTAGTGATCCAGGGAGGCGGTGGTGGCCACAGGTGGATTTATCTTTCCTATTAATTGCTATTAAGTTCATTTATCTTTCCTATTAACTGGAAAAAATTAATTTCTAGTGGGCTAAATAATATTTTTTTCTGGAAGGCGGCCAGTAAGCCAAAAAAGTTTGGGAACCATTGGTTTATATGTTGGATAGGCAATAGTAAGCTCTTGATAAAGGCTAGAAAGAAGAAAGGAAGGAAGAAAGGAGGGAGGGAGAAAAATAGAGGGAAGGAATACCAGAATGGGAATCCTCTAGGTCTGGATTTGTGCCCCTGATAAGTCTGTTTACAAACTGTGTGGCCACAAGAAAGTATGAGATTGTGTGCTATCATCTAAAACAAGGAAAACCTGCATTGTATTTGTAACTCTTCTTAGGATTGTAAAAAGCTATTATTTTTATTCCTCATTATTTCTCCTTTATTGGCTCATATAGAACCTTGTACGTAGTAGGGCCTTAATAAAATATTTATCAAAGGGAAGGCGAGCAAATCAGTCTCTAGTGAAGACCTCTATTGAACTCTTTGCACATTATTTGGTTGGGGAAGCAATGTGCCCTTTGCCAGTCATAGCAGAAGAACGTGACTAGGGTATTCACATGGGACTCTGTCTGATCCATACAGTTAGATTATTCAGCAAGTCACTGAAGTTCATTCTATAGTAGATTAGATCTGAAATGCCATCAGGGACCTGAGAACGCAGCAGGAAATTGCATCTACCTGCACTAAGTAATTGACTGAATGACAAACACTTCAACATAATCTAGTTAAACCAAAATTAAACTTTACAGACATCAGCCTTTCTATTTCCTTGCCTCTTTCAAAAAGGCAGCAAAGTTAGTCATTTTCTTCAGCCTTACTTATTTAACCACAAGCTCAAAATTGCTAAGTGTGCTGCCTCTCATTGGATAATTGTGCACATTTTACTAAAGAAGATGTAATTCAAACCCAATCATTCTCATGGGGCCTTTAAATTTTGCATGGCATTTATTCCTAGAATATGCAACTTGAAATTAGGATCATAACAATATATTGTGGTAATATGTTGTTCTAATTATTTTTTCATCTCCTGAATATGAAAAAAGGAGATGGGCCAGGCTCACAATGAGAACTAAGGGACAGCCTATATGTTGGCCCAGTATACCAAAAGTCAATATATCAAAAGGAAGACTTCAGACTATTTGAATGAACTCCTCATGAAGAATTTATGGGAGGAAATTGAAATGAGTCACACTGGATGAAAACAGTTGATGAGTTGTAACATGTGCTATTGGAGGAAGTATTCTTTATCTTAAATTTGCAGATCCATTGAAGTGGCAAGATAAGTAGGAAAGAATTGTCCATGGAAGTACAGATGATCCGATAGTCTAAAATTTAAAATAATAACGTGCTCCCTTCTCTTAATAGAGTCACCTAATACTGGGAGAAAATTAGTAGAGGTCATCTACTATAATATATCCCTCCCCACAACCACTCAGGAGCATAAAGGACAGAATGATCATAGAGACCATAAGACTGAGAGGTGGGAGAATCATCATCATCTTAGTTTTCATATAGGGCTCTAACATTTAGCAAAGTGTAACACATGTATTATCTCATTTGATCCTCAAAATAACCCTGTGAAGAAGGGATTATTATTGTCTTTTTTATTTTTTAAGATTTTATATGTTATTATATTTTTCTCAATTGCATATAGAAACAACTTTAACCTTTTTTCTAACATTTTGCAATCCAGATTCTCTCCCTCCTTCCCCTGTCCCCTCCCTGACATATAGTGTATACATATCCTACCATATATTTCTATTTCCCATCATGTCGTGAAAGAAAACACAAATTGCTCATATAAAAAAAAAACCTCACATAGAAAATAAAGTGAAAATGGTATGCTTTGATCTGCATTCAGATTTTATTAGTTCTATATACCACTTTATCTAAATTCTTTTTATGACTATGAATATTATCCCTTCTAAATAGATGAGAAAACTGATATTTGAGAAAAGCTGTGATTAGTTCATGGTCACAGCTGAAAAAAATGTCTGAGGGAGGATTTGAAATCATGTCTTCTGGAATATGATTCCAAATTGTCTTAGAACACTGAATATTGGCCTCCAGAATATACAGTGACAGAGTCTGGGAGTGTGATGCATTCATTTGGATACTGAAGCCCAGGGAGATGAGATAACTTGACATTAGATTGTGTAGTGAGTTAGTAGCAGAGTCATAACTAAAATGCAAGTTCTGCTAGCTTGTAGAAGTTGTCTTTCACTGCACATTTTTTCTGAAACCACAGTGGCTCAACAGAAAATTACCCACAGGTGATATTCACACCATTAAAGTAATATACACTGTAGCTGTTGTACACACTACAAAGATGTGGATGTCCAGTGTTTTGTGATCCTATTTGAAGTTTTCTTGGCAAAGATACTGGAGTGGTTGGCTATTTTCTTCTCCAATTTATTTTACAGATGAGGAACATGAAGCAAACAAGGGTAAGTCATTTGCCTGGGATCATCTAACCCGTAAGTGTCTGAGTCCAGATTTTAACTCAGATCTTCTTGATCCAGGACAAGTGCTATATATCCACTGTGCCACCTAGACTGCAAGTTTAGTTGAGATTATATGTCTCCACCTATGTCTGCCACTTGCCTGACAAGGGATCACTCTTCCCTCTCCCCAGCCTGAAATTCGAAATTGCCAGAAAGCTTGCTGTGATGAAGATCCAGGCAGGGCACTAACTCATATTCATAGAACATAGGCTTTATGAATTTCACAACTCGAGGGGATCCTAGGCAATGTCTATGAAATGATGCATACAACGCACATTGCAATCTTTAATTCACTATTTAAATATCTATTATCATTATCATCACCATCAAAACCAATTACCTTTACTTGAGAGGTAAGGTCTAGAAAGAGAAAGTATCCAAAATCACCCAGTCCATGAATGGAAGAACAGGGGCTAAAAGTCTTTTGATCTGTTTTTGATTGAGTAACTAATTAGTTGATGTATACAGCATCCAACTGCCTTTCAATAGAACTACATAATAATAGTGTCAGGTAGGTTGTGAAATTCAGACTGCAAAGGGATGAACAGAAGATGAAGCACATTCTGGGAATGGTATGGGAGGGAGCCATCCGGGCAAAGACAAAGAGTCTGGGAGCTAGAGCAATATCTGGATAGAAGAGCCAGTAATGTAGGATGACTGGATTGTTGAGTACCAAGAAGGGAGTTATCAATTTTGTTAGGAAGTTTGATACATCAAAATAAAACCATATCCACCATGCCTAGTACATAGTAGGTGCTTAATACATGTTTACTAGCTGCCTTATTCCTCCTATTTCATTCTTCTATAGTCAAGAAGTCTAGTCCTTCCTAATAAAAATCCTTCAAATACCCGGAGAAAGCTCCTATATCTCCCCTAATTCTTTCCTTCTTCCAGCTAAGGATCCCAAGTTCTGTCAACAAACAGTGAGTAGAACATGGTATCCTATTCTCTCACCATCCTGCTCACATTTCTTTGAGAATATTCTAACATTCCACAAAAAAAAACATGGTAACAAAAATGAACTGAATAAAATATGTATGGCAGATCATAGCAAAAATAATATCTGCCAAGTGTTGTGGTATGATGAGGAAAGAGATGTGTTGTGTTTTGTCTAAGATAATCATAGACTTTAGTCTTTTTATCATAATTCATCTAGAGTGAAAAAATCCTAAAGAAAAACATTCTGCCAAGAAAGGACCTTGGAAATGATTTTGCCAGAATCATTGATGCTCAGAGAGATCAAGGAGCTCATCATTCATTTAGACCTACAATCTAATTTTTCATATGAGAAAACTAAGATCTGGGGGCAGGGAATGGCTTGTATATGTTCAACCAGACAGCAAATAGTAGATCTGGAACTGAGGTCTCCTTACCTTCTGATCCATTGCATTTTCCATTATATCCTATCCCTTCCAAATAACATTTCCCAGAAGAGGAAACCTATTTAATGTGATTTTTAAGGCTATAAGGAAATTTATACAGAAAATAGAAACTACACATGATACTGTCTCTTCCACAATTAGTTAATAATACTAAGAAAAATAAAATTATACTTTGTGAATGGTATATACATGCAGGATGAAAAAGAAAAAATCTGAAGTAGTATCATTATTTAAGTTTGAATTTAATCTTATCATTCTTTACATTAACAGAGATGAAAACATTAATGAAAATTGCTTTTGTTTCATTATTGCTGACAAAATTAGCTCCGTTAAAAACAAGTCAATTTGTTGGCGCCTTAAGAGATTTGGGGAATTACTTTCCACATAAATGGAGCTATGAGAGAAGAAAGTCGCATTCATTTAGTAGACTTTTATTAACTTAAGGTTGCTTAAGTTTTGAATTTATAGGTAATTCCAGACTGTATTTATTACTATTGATTATTAGATAAGATGAATAAAAGTTAAGTAGGAGTCATTTGAGGAGAAATGTACAAACCTGATAAAATGAAAAAAATTATTCTTTTTAACTGACTATGACAACTAAAGCATTTCACTTGTGCAAACAGTTTCAAAGAAAATGTGCTGATATAATTATCTGCAGAAATACTGTGCTGATGTGATAGGACTAGTTAGAAAACAGCAAGTGTTGAGCAATGAATTCTAAGTTGATCATCAGAAGATGCGTTCTAGTTGTAAAAGTTCCTTTAACTAGCTGACAGTTAGGAGGAGCCATATTGAACAGAGTGCTAAGGCTGGAGGTGGGAAGACCTGAGTTCTGATTAGAACTTTGAGACCCAGAACAAGTCATATATGACCTCTATATGCCTCAGTTTCCTCAAATATAAGATAAGGATACCTGAGCTATTGTGAAGATCAAATGAGATACTGTTTGTAAAATGCTAATCATAGTGCCTGACATAGATCGTTTCTTTTTTTCTTTCTTCTTCCTCCTTCTTTCCCCTTTTTCCTTCCTTGCTACCTTCCTTCCTTCTTTCCTTGCTATCTTCCTTCTTACCTTCATATCTTCTTTCCTTCCTTCCTTGCTTCCTGTCTTCCATGTTTCAACCAAATTGGCATGCTTGCCACTGCATATACACAAAATTATATTTTCTATCTCTGTGACTTTATACTGTCTGTCCCACCTCCTGCTTCCCATCATGTCTGGAATCACTCCTTAATCACCATTGCCGTCCTCAATCACCATTGCCCTCCTCAAATCAATTTCTTAAGGACTTTGTTTTCCTTATAACTATCACACACCATCTTGAAATTTTTTTTGTATTTATTTGCATGTGCACATGTGTTTGTGTCTGTGGACAGGTTGATGAGTACACAGGAAAATGTGTATGTGTGTGGATAGATAGATAGAGAGATAGAGAGATAGAGAGATAGATAGATAGATAGATAGATAGATAGATCTCCCCACAGTAGACTATAATCTATTTGAGGATAAGCTCTGTATTTCCCAGTATCTAGCAGAGTGACTGACTCTTATATATATATATATATACATATATATAAATAAATATATATAGATAGATAGATATAGATATAGATATAGATATATGCATATATATGTAGATATATATATATATATAATAGGTCACTTAAAATGCTTGAAGAATTATTATGGAAAATAACTTTAACTCTTTGGGTCTCAATTTTCTAAATAATAAGATGGGGAGATGATATTAAATTAACTCTAAGCTATCCTCAAATTCTAAAATATTGCTACTTGTGACAATTCTATATGGTTTTCAAGAACTCAAATTTCCTAACTCAATAAAAGAAAACTAAGCTTTCTAAATGACTGATCTGGTGAGTATTTATTGTGCCATATGGGATATGACTCAGCCCTATGGAAAATTTCATTCCAGGCAATGGCCTCAGAGTTGGTTAACAGAGCAGCAAAGTGAAATAAAATTATGAGCATAGACTAAAGAAAATCTAGGTCTAGTCTTGGCTTTATATAACTTTGGGGTAGTCAATTAACCACTCCAAGCTTCAGTTTTCTCAACTACAAAATCAAAATTATAACATTTGTGTTACCTACCTCATGGGACTATTGTTCTACATCAGTGAGACTATGGGTCAATAACAGTTTCTCTAGTCATGTGTGAACATTCTATAATCATAAAAACAAGAAAGGAGGAAGATCTATTAAGACAAATAAAGTATCTGGTGCATCTCACTGCCAAGGCATGAAAAACATATTGTTTATTTGGTTCATAAGCAAGACTGGACTTCCGAGTAAGTGGAACCACATGTGAGTATGACTGCAAGTAGATGTGAGTATTGGGGAACGAGTGGGGTTATAGGAGAATGAAGACGGATATGATTGTCTAACTT
>NC_058132.1:106798595-106850557 GCF_016433145.1 Gracilinanus agilis
TCTCTCTCTCTCTCTCTCTCTCTCTCTCTCTCTCTCTTTTTCCCTCCCTTCCCCATCTCTCTACATATACTCCTATCTATATGTAGGTATGTATGTACATTTATACATACACACACCTACATTGAGGAGGCTGGAGTAGGCCAAATCAGCCAGGAGAAAAGGAATGATCCTGTGAAGGAGTCAATATTTGAATTAAGCCTTCAGTGGAGTTGAGGTTCTGAGTGGTAGATATGAGGAGGGGCAACATTTTTGCGTGAAGAGCAGACAGTGGTAAAGCATATAAACAACAGGCAGAATATCTTATAAATGGAAGAGCAAGTAAGCCAGTTTGGCAGATGTGTAATATCTGTAAGGGTGAGTAATATGTAATTGGGCAGAAGAGACAGGTTGGGGTGGTTTTGCAAGTGACTTTAAAAACCAAAGAAAGGAGTCTGTATTTTACCTGAAAGGCAGTTGGAGACCATTTAATATCTCATTACCTCCAAATAATGGATATTGAGAAGGGAAATGATATGGTCAGCTCTGTGATTTAGTTACATTTTTGACAGATCTGTGAAGAAAATAGAAGCAAGAGAATGGATGCGGATCATTTGAGAAGCTATTTCAATTATTCAGTTAAGAAATCCTGAAAGGCTGGAATAGGTCAGTTATGGAATGAGGAGAGAAAAGGGGACAGATGTTAAAGAGGTGTAATGCACAAGATCACAACAAATTGGATATGGAGAAAGAGAGTCTGGAATATCCTGGTTGGTCTCCATTCCTCCAGTCTCTCCCCTCTTTAATCCATACTCTATGCAAAGCATTAATCTGACCACATCTTTGCCCTTCTCATTTCACTCCATTTGGATCCCTGTTTTCTCTGGGATCAACTACAAACTTCTCTTTGGCATATAAAGCCTTTCATGATGTAGTCCCAACTATCTAATTGATCTGATTTCATATTATTTCACCTCTATAAACTCTACTTTCTATTTCTATATAAAGTTAGGACATTCCATTTCTTGTCTCTGTAACTTTGCAAAGTCTCTCCCCCATGTCTACAATCCTATCCCTACTCACTTTGGCTTCTGGGAATCTCTAATTCCTACCAAGATTCAACTTAAGTGCCATCTCATATAATGATTCTCTCTTGTCTCTTGTTTTCCCTACTTTTTAATACTCTCCCTACAACCTCTCAAATGTCTTTGAGATTATCTTTTGTTTATTTAAATTTTAAAATTCACTTACCAGTAAGTGTTGACCTTCTTCAGAATGTAAGCTTCTTGAGATCACAGATTGCTTCTTTGTTGGCTGTGTTTCTTCAGTACCTAGCATGGTCAATGGCACATTTAACAAATGCTTTCTGGATTGATCTGAACTGGTGAGAGATTATTATGACCAAACCATAACTAGCAATAATGGCATCTGGGGAATGCAGCAGGAAATGTGCTTGAGGCAAGAAGTACACTCACATCAACATTGTAATTCCTGATATAAAAATAATAAATTACTATAATTAAGATAAATTCAATTGAATGCAACAGAGAATTAATTCCTATAGTGGCATACATAAGAGTGCAATTAACAACACATAACAAACTGATAGTTTGATATTTTAACTAATTCTGGGTAATTAGGACCTAGATTCAGTTATTTCTAAGTTCCATAAGAAGTACATTAGTTCAATTTGTACCCCCTAAATTTCAGTGCCTTGAGGCAATGCTTCAGGCACTCTATACTAGGTATAGCATTAATCATAGTATGGTAAGAAGAACAATGGACCTGTAGTCAGATGATCTAGATTTGAATATAATCTCTGTTACTAACTTTTTGAGTGACCTTGTAAAAGTCACTTAACCCCTCTGGGGCTTAATGTTCTCACCTGTATAATAAGTGATTTAGATGAGCAGTTGTTCCTTCCAGAAGTAGGCTTTGTTCCATCTCTAAATCCTACAATACCTATTACATTCCACAACACTGATACTGATGGCCTTTCAGCCTTTAAAAAAATCAAGATTAGACAGGTAGGTAGATAAGTGGCTAGAGTGTCAAGTCCGGAGTCAAAGGACCTGGGTTCAAATTTGGTCTCAGATACTTCTCAGCTGGGTAACCTTGGGCAAGTCATTTAAGCTCATTTTCCTAGCCTTTGCCTTTCTGTCTTAGAGCTATTAGTAAGACAGAAAGTAATGATTTAAAAATGAAGAGTTTGTGTTCAGGGAGAAACAAAGTACCATGGAGAATAGTGCTGTGGGGGAACCTAGATTGCAATCTTTCTGGACGTGATTAAAGGCCCTTTATTGTAAATAAAAAAAAAAAAAGAAAACTCAAGATTACCTCAATATTATAATGAAAAAATCAGAGAAAAACACTGAAGCATAATTTTTATTGTTGTTTCTGTTAAAAAAGATATGACAATGGAGTTTTCTATTTTCATTTATACAAAGCCTGAAAAATACTGTTGCTTGAGAGAACTATAATTTTGCCAACATGGGGAGCTTTTAGTGAGGGAACTACCGCAACCAAAATAGATCTATATTTAGTTCAGATCTCAATTCATTCATAAATCAATAAGTAAGTCTTAGGGGAGTTGTCTAAAAATATTCAGATTGTGTATTTTATCCACAGTTCTCAGCTAGTAAGCTGTTGAAAACACAGAATCTACTGAATTGCACAGTGGAATCATAAGGGAAGAAGTCAGATCTAGGAGGATCAAGAAGTAGAATGTCTACTGTAGTGGATGGCCAAACTGACCCTTGCCCAAACCTACAGGCTGTGTGTGTATGTTAGATAAGACCCCTTGCAAGCTGAAGTGTGTATCCTAGATAAGACCTTGTATACAACCCACCCTATGCCTAAGCACCGTGGTCCATCTCTGGCAAGAGGTGAATACCTAACCTGAGAGGGGGTGGTTGACTTTGGCTGTTCTCCTTGACCAGTTTCTGAGTCCAGACCCAAAATTATCACGTCTCCGTTTCTCCGAGAGGAAAATGGCTGAGAAATCGGGGAAGCGAGTGCCTATATCTTTTCCCTACCCCTCCTCTCCCTCCCCTCCTCCCTTTCCCCCCTTCCTGCTCAGGTTCGGTTCCAACCAAATTTAGCTGTGTCACGGGTTTGAGTCCTGTGAATCACAAGTTGCTTCCTTTGCTCCCTGGCCAAAGGGTCTTGGGGGTAAAAAGATTCGAATCCTTTGAGTTGACCCCAGCTGCTGGAGTTTTTCTGCGGACGGAAGCCTGGTGAGACTACAGGTTCAAGTCCTGTGGTGCGCAGTTTCGAGTCCTGCAGGTGGAAAAGCGGCTGAAACCTCCGAAGTAGGAAGAGGCTCGAGTTCTCTTGAGAAATTGTGGGTTTGTAAGATTAGACACCAAGGGCTGACTGTTTCCAATTATATAAATCAGATGAACCATTAGCCCATCGGGGACCATGGGTCCCACGGTCTGGACAGGGAGGGACGCCTTACTCAGTCCTGGGTGGATGAGGGACCTCTGGCCTGGCTGGCCCTGGCCCTTTGGGGCTCCCCGTTCCCTTCAGAAGGCTCAACCAGAGGTTGCTCCCCACAGAATTTTTTTGATACTACGTGGTTTCTTCCTCTTGATCTTTCTTTCCTCTGTTATTCTTCTCTCTATCTTCTTGGCCACCCTACCACAAGGGAAATGGGCTACTCTCCTACCTACCCAATCAACCTGGTTCTCTAACACTTTGGGGATTTTAAGTCTCGCACAGCGGACTTAGGGCTGGAGGTCCTCAAAGGAATTTCTAAACAGTGTTATATTTGACTAGGGTTGTATGAACTGTTTTTAGGAATCTGTGATCTAGAGATTAACATGTATTTAGACTCAAATTGCTAGAAAATAAGATGAATAAATACAAAATATGTATGCATTTAGACTATAAAGAGAATTAAGTTTTTCTACCTGAATAGGTTAAGGTTGTATGATGTGCAAACTGTATGAAATTGACAAGAGAAAATTTGACCAGCCCAGGAAGCTAATAGGATTACATGCAATTAAATATAGTACCTTTCCTCTTTTTACAACAATGGTAAAGGAGGAGAAGCCAGAGGAAATAAGAGTAATTGATAAAGAAATAATAGGTGTGAATTCTAGAACAAATGGTAAATCAGAATAATATTGATGGAATTCAATCAGTTATGTAAGCGATGCTTTGAGGTAAAAAGAAACTAAACTGGAGGTTCTATCCTGTTTTAAACAGAGGTTTAAAAGGAATAAGAGCAAATACTTTGAAATTCAGTTGTTTACATACTGAAAGGTTACTAAAGGACTTAAAGTTGTTTGGGAGTTGTGGAATTCAAACTAAAGTTTGTTGAAAATAATTTATTATGAAAGCTTTGATACTTACTAAATTTTAAATTGCAAGTGATCTCACTTGGTAAAGAGAGATAAGAGACAAGGTTGTTAAGTCATAAAAACCTAAATCAAGCTATTTAACTCTTCCTTGCAAACAGGAAGAAAAAGAGAGAAATACTTTTAATTGTTCCACTTTGATATTTAGGAACTGATATAGCAGCACAGTACATAAGTAAGATCTTAAAGAGTTTAAAGATGAGTATATTTTAATTGTATACTTCAGAGGGTTTAAGGAGATGATCAAGCAAGTAAAAGTTGATAGAAAAGTCATGGATATCTTGTAAAATAGGTTTTTTTTGCTTTTTTGGCAGTACAGTTGTTATAAGGGTGCAAATGGTGAACCCCTGGGTTCGGGAAGGAGGCCCTTCTCAGGGATGAGAGAACTCCAAGCTTAGCTTAAAAGTATCTTTTTCAAAGAGTATGGACATGACTCCTTGCACTCAGGCATTTAGTGAGTGGGGGGTCAGTCTGAGATCCTCTGGGCTTAGGCTATCAAGATGTGGCCAGAGTTGTATCTCTTTTGTTACAGGGGAAAGGGAGTTTCCCTGTTCACAGCCTGTCTGAGTTAAGGGGAGGTTCCTTATTCACACTTTGCCTGAGTTAAGGGGTGCAGGATCCCTGCCATCTCTGCACAATGCCCAGGTTAGTCTCAAGAAGACTGTTTTCCTCCTTGTTTATCTTTCCGTCATAAGCGTGTTAAAAATATAATAGGTTTAAGTGTTTAAATTGATCAATTTTTTTGGGTTTAAAATGATCATAGATGGTTTTTTATCTCAATGTGTTAAAATTGATTAACTTTATTATTATATTTGACTCACTGGTCTTGAAGATAGATAAGCAGCCTGCTTGTTAAAAGGCTTGCTTTAAGGTTTGTAGTGCTTAAAAGGTTTCAAATCTTGTAATTGGAAATACTACATGCTTTATGATATTCCTCTAAATGTGACTTTTATGTAAATTGTTGCTAAAACATGTGCTTTAAGTATTGTTTGAATGTAAGCAAAAGCTTATTGTAAACCTGACTATACCATCGGTTTTGTTCAATACTTAGTGGTTACCTCAGTTTACCAATTTGTACTATGAACTGAATCTTATAATGAGCACTATGCTAAAGACACAGTGCCTCAATTCTTGGGAGTTATTGATCAGCATTTGAAGGGATACCAAATGGTATGTTTATTTTTGTGATGGTAACAGAGGGCTAAGGAAAGTGAAGAGGTATTAAATGTCCTGAGTATGCAGATTTGTGACAGGTAAATGGAAGTTGTGTTCTGCCTTTTAAGCAGAGGGTTTGAGGGGAAGAGAAAGAGAGGAGGAGAGATGAAAGAGAACAGATATGGAGGTGAAAGACAATAAATAGATGTTCTACTCTTATGATTGGATCCTTGACCTTGGGGATAATTTCTAAAATTAGTGTATATGGTATTGGGAAAAGTCACAAATGATTCTGGAATTTCTCTTGGAAGTTACACTGAAGAGATTCCTGTATGGCTTGTCTTAGTCTTTCAGATGGCCCAGGTACAGGAGACGATAACAGCCCTGATTTATATTTACTGTGGAGCTACTCAATCCAGCACTTCTGTTCCTTAATTCAGGTTTTGTGACTGGAGTGTGATATGTTAGTTATTGCCAAAATATGTAAGAATAACTGATTGATCAGCCTGGTAGGGATGTGAAAGGCTTGTTTGAGGGTATGGAAACTGTTTCCAGACTGCTGCTTAGCAGAATTTCTCTGAGCTGTAATGGAAAAGACTTGTCTTTAAGGAAGGAGAAGGCTTCTGAGATCCAATGATGATATATTGCAAAAGACAGAGAATGCTCTGTGATGGTTAGAGAGGCAATTCTAGGGCTCAACCTGGACTGGACCTCTTCTGACCATCTAGGCTACTAATGCTTGAGTGACACAAGGATGGCATGAGCCAGTGTCAGCTTTGGCCTGTACATGGAGCCCCTCACTATGTGTCCCTTGGGACATGAGGAAATGCTTTTTTTATCTGCCTTCCCTTTTTGGAGCAAGTTCCCATAATCAGCACTTAATGCAAGTTGTGAAATGATTGTTTCCATCTCCCCAAACAACCTATTAGGTTAATAATTGAAAATTATCAAATTGTTAGGGAACACACTTGAGTAGTAGATGAAGTTTAGTGATAGATGATTTATAGCTTGCAGCCTTAATTTACCACAACTGAAGTTTGGGTCTGAAGCATGGAAATAACTCAGGGCTTTCTGGATTTCCTCCAGGATCTGGGATAAAGAAATTTATTTGTAAAATATTATTATTCAAGTAGTTATAGATGCCATATTAATGGAAGCCTTGCAAAAGGATATTTTTTAACAAAAACATCACATGCCAACCCTGATAACAATTCAGGGATCAAATGTCCTAAAAGGTTCAATTCCTGTCAGAGGATGATTTTTGGGGATAAAATCTATTGGGTAAGATACCCAAATGTTAATGTTTAATATCAGTTTCTAATGTGCTCTTTTTCTCCTTTTGTATCTGGTGTTCTAGTTTTTGCCCCAGTCCTAGGTTCTATCCGTCTGCCTTAGGGATGGATGCTCCCCCCTTGTGACTGGTCTGTCAGTCTGGGGAAACAGTCTCTGGTCTCCAAGCCTTCAGGACCCTGGCAATCGCTGCAGAGGTGCCCCTGAAGACCCTGAGCCCACAGCTCTTCCTCTTGCTCCCCCTCTCAGAGATTCTATGCCCCTTTGCAGCTTGAAGAAGCTACAGAAGATTGAAACCATCGACCCTCTTCCCTTAGACATTTGGAGGAGGGGAGGGGGATGTTGTACTCCAGAGACAGCATAGAACATTGTACCCCCCTAGTGAAAAAGTTTCAGGAAAATCCCTTTGCTTCCACTATGTACCTTTTCCCTTATTCTTAACCCAGTACAGTCTTTCCTATCTTCCCCTGACAGGCCTAAAATACCAGAGGCTTTCTGACCCCTGACCCTAACACCCTCCTTTTTCCCCCTTGATGGATGGCTGTCAGATGCTTCCTGATTCCCTGTCCCTGATGCCCCCTCTGACTGACTGCCAGATGCTTCCTCACCCCTTTGTCCAGAAATCTTATAAAAACCCTCAGCTAACATATCCAAGGGATGGGTTCAGGCATGACTCTCTATTATACTGATCAGGACCTCCCCCAAACATGGGACCACATATCCTCTAGGAACCCGTTACCCTTACCCTCACCCTAGCCACCCTCCTAGGGCTTTCAGGGGCGGGCATTGCCTCCCTCATAGCACAGGCTCACGGGTTCCACCAGCTCCACCAGGCAGTCGACGGGGACCTAGCCAGGCTGGAATCCCCTATTGCCCTTCTCGACAAGTCCCTCGCCTCCCTCTCCGAGGTAGCCCTTCAAAACCGATGAGGCCTGGATGTCCTCTTCCTTAAGGAAGGAGACCTCTGTGCAGCCCTGGGCAAAGAGTGCGGCTTCTATGCTAATCATTCTGGACTTATGGAGGACTCTCTAAGCAAGCTTCGAGAGGGCCTGGAAGCCCAGAAGAGGGAGAGAGAAAAGGCCAGCCCTTGGTATGCCCAATTATTCCATGCCTCCCCCTGGCTCGCCACCTTGATCTCCTCTCTTCTCAGACCTCTTGTACTTTTCCCTGCATCCTAAATGCCCTAGTTAGATTTGTGAAGAACCACCTAAATACCATACAGGTACTAGTTCTTCAGCGCCAGCACCAGGTGATTCCCCCTGACCCCTAGACCAAACAAACAAACAAACAAAAAAAAGTGTGGAATGTAGTGGATGGCCAAACTGACCCTTGCCCAAACCTACAGGCTGTGTGTGTGTGTTAGATAAGACCCCTTGCAAGCTGAAGTGTGTATCCTAGATAAGACCTTGTCTACAACCCACCCAACGGGCCCCTGCGCGAGCCGATAGACCATGCCCTTAGAGTGATAAACACCTTTTGCTCTTAGTCTTTCTATGAACTATATAAAGGGTGTTGCGAATCTACTGGGGGGGGGCACTCTTTCCGGTCTCTTCCCCCTTGTATGTACGTGTGTAGCTTAATAAAGCTCAACTCTCTGTGTGTCTTGTTTCCTTGGGCTCACCCAAAAAAGGACCCTAACACTACATACAAACCAAAAGAAAATGATATAGGTCATTTAGCCAAGGGGTTTGGGAAGAAAAGAGAGGAATCCACTTGAACAGGACTGACTTTTTCCTGTTGTTCTTTCTTCAATCCAGTACCCATTTCTTGTTCTTCGCACTTAGTAGGTGTTCAAAAAGTTCAGGTTGAATTGTATAATACCTGATATTATAGAATTTTTTTCTCTTTTGTTAATCATTTTAAAATTATCCCATTTTACACTTCCAATATCCCTTCATGGTTATCCCCATTCCTGTACAGGGAGTCCCAAAAGTCTTGGTGCATTTTTAAGCTATCCCTGTCATCATTTCTTACTGTTCAAAACCCAAATCACCTTTCTCTCTCTGGCTAGAGAGCTCCAGAAGATGTTGCTGCTTCTGTCACCATCACCTAGTTACTTCATTGGTGTTTTATTCACATGGGCTCCAAGTCAATCTCCCACTCTGTGTCACAGATCCCTCTGCAACTTTGTCTGTTGTCTTGGGCAGGAAGAATGTCTTCCTCCAACTCTTTGCTGGCTGTGCCACTCCAGAATTGGATTCGAGGCATTCATTTAATGTTGTTTGGAGGAGATTTGTTGGAGAGCTCTTCTGAGTGCTTCTCTACTTTGCCATCCAATGTTCCATTTCCCTACTGTTATCTGTGAATGCCTACTAACAGATAAGAAAACATATGTAAGTCACTATACAAATATTAATATGATCATGCTATCTTGGTACACAGTGGGTACTTAATAAATGTTCCCTGAAAGAGTGATTATTATCCTAGAATAGTGTAAGCTCCTAGAGGAGGGGAAGTTATTCTTTGCCTTTATATCCACCTGGCCCAGAATAACGCCTTCTACAGTGTATACACTTAACACATATTTGAATTGGATTAATTTGTACAGACATGAATCAAACTGAATTGAATCTTCCATGTTACCTTGAATTCTCCTTGAAAACAGAGACCATGGCTTCTTTGCTTCTATATCTCCTCCCATTTCTGAATGAGTGAATTGAGGTTCTCCCACAAGACTGCTCTTCTCAGGCATCTACAAGACATTGCAATAGCCATTCTACTATTCCCTATTTCCATTAAGTGATTGATGTCCTGGTGCCAACTTGCCCGGAGACATTTCACTTTCAGCTGCCAGGATTATTGAATTGCTGCGTCAGGTAGAGTCCTTATCCTTTGTAGGATTGCAGGACGTGATACTATGATACAAATGTGATGCTTAGCTGGTCATAGTTACAAATTGGTCTAACACAGAGAATTGGTTGAGTGGGCATGAATTACAAGACACAAATAGATGCTGATATTTTTCTCGATTGCTGAGCTGGGGCTTATGAACTGATTTGATTTGTAACTTAGATGAATCATCTTACCTTGTCACTCTCCACTTGTTTTACCTCTAACTTCTCTGCTTCTCAGACTAGAAGGGAAAGGGATTTTCTCCAAAGACTTTGACAAATGAAAAAAAAAAAGATCATGTACTTTGGATACCTCTGCTATTTCTTCTGTCAATAGGAGTTTCTTATTGACCATTGTATCAAGTATTAGATCTCAAGACTGAGCACCAAGATTCATTATCTTCTCTCTGCCTCTTTTTACATATGTGACATTGGTCAAGTTACTGAATCTCTCTGACCTCAGTTTCTTCATCTGTAAAAGGAGAACATTGGACTAGTTTGGTTGCATCATACTCCTTGAGAAGACTGCATATTTACTTAGAAAATTACATATAGACATTATATATATATATATATACACATATATATATATTCTTTCTATTTTTATTTCATTAATTATTTCCTAATCTAAATATCTTAATTTGATTCAAACCACATTTTGGAATGTTGCCTATTGCAATGCAACAAGGATCCAGGGACCAAGTCTTGACACCTTTCCACTCAATCATCTCTAAGATCTCTTAGAAATCAAAATCCTAAGATCTTCTGTTGTTTATACCATAGCACCACTACTTTTGAATAAGAAAGGGCGAAAACAAGTGTCAGGCTTAGGAGGAGGGGATTAAGATGGAAATCACATGACACTTATCATGAAATGATACTGTCTGGGGATAATCTCAAGGATGTTTTCATTTTATCCTGTTTTATGTGGATCTTCTTGTCTTTTAAACTCAGATTTCCTACCTATCCACTGAATATCAATCACTGGATCATATAAACGCATCTCTAAAACTATAATGGATCTTGGATCCTGACTACTATAATTCCCTTATCTCACAGAATAAGAAACTGAGGCAGAGATGTAAAGTCACTTGTCCAATAAAAGGATTCAAATTGAGGTTCAATTTTCAACTTGCAGTATCCTTTTCATTGCTCCATTCACTGGAGTGAATTGCAGCTATGATATTTGGCCTATATTTACAGCATCTTCTATTTTGTTGATCCTCATCCTCTGATTAAGTAATCTTGGGGTTTGCTAAGGTTTGAATTCACTATCTCATATAGAGAACTCCCCTTGAAGAATTTATATGTCTATCAACCAGGCCAGGGATCTCCTCTTATTTAGGACTATTCCCTGCATGTATACAGACTCACCAACTGAAGCTCCCAAAGTTTCCCCCATACACAGAGAGACTTGAGATCAAGGTTTGGTGACAATTTGTCAAATATCCTTCTAGCCTGTTTCTTTACCTTCAGTTTTACAGCTGCACATCCTCAATATAAATTCCATTTGAAGTTTCTTCAATATCATGCCAAACTACTAAAGAGTTATATTATTGAACTAGGAGAAATAACAATAAAGTTCATATGGAGAAAAAAAAAGTCAAGGATATCTAATGAAAAAAAATGAGAATGAAAGAGGCCTAGCAATTTCAAACAATACTACAAAGCAGTAATTATCAAAGCAATTTTCTATCGGTTTAAAAATAGACCTCTCATAAGAATAAATTTTAATTTATAAGAATAAAAGTGATTCTCAATTGGGAAAAGACCTAAAGCTATTTTTTAAGACTGTGAGCTCCTTTATTTTTTAGAAAAAAAATTTTTCCATGGTTATATGATTCATGTTCTTACTCTCTCCCCTCAAATACCCCACCCCCATAGCTGACATGCATTTCCACTGGTTTCTTCATGAGTCATCTTTCAAGACCTATTTCCATATTATTGATAGTTGTTCTAGGGTGGTTGTTTCGAGTTTACTTCCCAAATCATGTCCACATCAACCCATGTGTTCAAGCAATTATTTTTCTTCTGTGTTTCCATTCATGTAGTTCTTCCTCTGAATGTGGGCAGCATTCTTTTCCATAAATCCCTCAGAATTGTTCTGGGTCATTGCATTGCTACTAGTACAGAAGTACATTACATTTAATTGTACCATAGTGTATCAGTCTGTGTATACAATGTTCTCTTGGCCCTGCTCCTTTCACTCTGCATCATTTCCTGGAGGTCATTTCAGTTCACATGGAATTCCTCCAGTTTATTATTCCTTTGAGCACAATAGTATTCCATCACCAGCATATACCACAATTTGTTCAGCCATTCCCCAATTGAAGGGCATACCCTCGTTTTCCAGTTTTTTGCCACCACAAAGAGTGTGGCTATAAATATTTTTGTACAAGTCTTTTTATCTATGATCTCTTTGGGGTACAAACCCAGCAATAGTATGGCTGGATCAAAGGGCAGGCGACCTTTTAGTGCTCTTTGGGCATAGTTCCAAATCGCCATCCAGAATGGTTGAATCAATTGACAACTCCACCAGCTAATGATATTGATAGACAAATTCTCAAAGGAAAAAATCCAGGCCAACGATAGCACTATGGGGAAAAAACATTCTCTAAATCACAAATAATAGTAGAAATGCAAATTAAAGCAATTCTGAGATTCTACCTCATACCTATCAGAGTGGTAAAGATATTAAAAACAGAAAAATGATAAATAGTGGAGGAGTATACATACTGATTGATACACTATTTGTGGACCTGCGTACAATCATTCTAGAAAAAAATAGAATATGTGCAAAAAGTTACTTGACAATTTGTGCCTTTTCACTCATCTATACCACTACTAAGCCTATAATAGCTTCATGAGTTCAATAAAAGACGAAAAGGTTCTGAATGTACAAAAAATATATATAGCAACTCTTTTTCTAGTGGCAAAAAAACTGCACTCAAGGGAGAAGTCCATCAAATAAGTTATGTCTGAATATGTTGTGATATATAAATGTGATGGAGTAGTATTTTTTCTAAGAAATTTGGAAATAGATGGTTTTGGAAAGATGTGGAAAAGTTTAAACAAACTGATCCTGAGGGAATTAAGAATCAGAAGAACAACTGGTACCATAACACCAATGTTATAAACAGAATTGGGAGAATAATGTAAACAACAACAACACTGTAAAAAGAAATAACATTGCAAGATAAGAGAATCATAACCAATGTAATGGCCATTCATAATTCCAAAGAATTGTTCCTGAAATATGCTATGACAGAGAGGTGATAAGTTAATAGTGAATAATGAGGTTGTGTGTGTACACATACACTTTTGCGCACACACATCTGTTTATTTTTTTATATATAAGCATATGTACCCTTTATTAGGTACCCTAACTCACCTCTCTGTCAATAATAACATATTTTATCATCAGTCCTTCATAACACACACACATACTATATATATATATATATATATATATATATATATATATATATGAGGGAATTTACTTTGCTTGATTATGTGTATTTGCTGTAATGAATTTACTTTTCCACTGAGGTGGTTCATGGGAGTGATAAAAAAAGATTGCTGTTAATTTTTATTTTTTCCACGGTTACATGATTCTTTTTGTCTCCCTCTCCTCTTTCCTCCTCCCTTCTGGAGTTGACAAGCAGTTTCACTGGTTTATACATATATTATCTTTCAAAACCTATTTCCATGTTATACATTTTTGTAATAAAGTAATTTTTAAAACCAAAATCCATGTTACCCATATTAATAAGTGGTGATAAATTATATGTTTTCTTCTCAATTTCTACTCCCACCATTCTTTCTCTAGATGTGGAGAGCATTCTTTCTCAAAAGTCCCCCCTGCCAAGAAAAGCTCCTTTGAGGCTCCTTTTAAGGAGTTTTCTTTTGACTCTTCATGTCTATGAAGGTGATCTGCATTTTCTCTTTTCCTACTCTCCAAGGTCACCAATAGAATATCATATTGCTTCTGTTTCTCAATTTACAATAATATAGAATCAATGAAAGGAATGACAGAGACCATCTAGTTCAACTCATAATCAAAAGAAATTTCCTCAACAACAATTCTGTCTAGTTATCCCCTATCTCTGCTCAAGGACCTTCAGTGAATGGAGACCATTTATCTTTCTAAGACAGCCTATTTTGTTTTGGTCTATCTCTGATTGTTAGAAATGTTCTTCTGCCATTAATCCTAAAAATATCGTTGCAACTTCTAACTCATCTTAAAGATTCTGAACTATTACACTTAATAAAAAAAAAAAAAAACCTTAATCCCTTCTCCACATGACAATCCTTTAAATACTTGAAAACCATATCTCTCCCCCTACCACACCCTAAGCTTTCACTTCTCTGAATTAAAAATTTTCAGTTTGTTTAATGGATTTTCATATAATATACTATCAATACCTAAGATCAACATGGAGTCAAACATACTAAGCCCTTCTTCCTTCTTTGGGTTTCTTGTTTTTGTTGTTCAGTCATTTCAGTCATATCCAATTCTTTGTGACCTCATTTGGAATTTTCTTGGATGAGATCATAGAATGGTTTGTTACTTTATTTTCTGACACATTTTACAGATGAGGAACTGAGGCAAACAAGGTTAAATGACTTGCCCAAAATAAAAAAGCAAGTAAATGCCTGCAGATAGATTTGAACTCATGAAGATGAGTCTTTCTGATTCTAAGCCCAAAGCTCATGCAATGTCCATTACCTGTCCTACCTTTAAATTAGGTCACATATTGAAAAATGAAATTGAAATTATATTTTGGTCTTAAGTCCAGAGTCTAATATGAATGGTATCTTTATAATTTCCTTTTAGTATCAATTTTGAAACAATGTCCTGCAATGAAATATTTTTAAAATATTCTGATAGCTTTCAAGTTTCTAAATGGAGGAGACTAATCATTTTAAGGAGAAATCTTCTCTATGGTAATTGATAAGGATAAACCATCAGACTAAGAGCAAGGATGTCTTTTTGATTAATTAAATTGATATGAGTATCTTCTGAATTCGGCTTTAACCCAACTAAAGGGAGAATCCTAAATAGGGAATGGTTAAAAAGGGATTGAATGGTTTGGGGCAAATTTTTCTACAAGGTACTCTGAAAGTTGTTATTATTTCTCTGTTTGATGAATAAAAAAATTGTTACTTAAACTTTACACTCTTGTTTTATTTTGACTATGAAAATTTGTCATTATTCTTCATCCTTATAAATTAAAAGTAAAAAATGATTTGGCTCAGACAGAGATTCAAAAGAAGGCTGGGCCTCTATCCCTCTGGATTTCCCTATACTCTAAGAAAAGATGCTTTGGATTTAGAATTTAATTAATACAATTGTTTCTGACAAGTTTGTGACACAAATGCAGAATATTGAGACTTTCTTCCACGCCAAGAACAGAGAAGTCATATACTCTCCAGATTCTTTTTTTCATTTCTCTTTTGGACAGAAATAAACCATCAGGTAGTTCTTGTATTCTTCAGCAACCTAGAAATTGCTTTTCTTGAAAGAATATCCTTGTTTCTCTTTTGCTCTCAACCTCTCATTTTTGTTCCCACTGCTTAGGACGCTGATGGGCAACCTTTTGAGCTTGGTGTGTCAAAATTCGCCAAAAAAAAAAAAATGAGCATAACTTGGGTGGTGTGTCACTTCAAGAAAAATACCATATTTCACAATATTTATAGTTTAAATAACAAAAATATATAATTTTAATATATAACTGTGTTTAATAAACCAAAATCAGTAAATCAATATAGGTAGAATTGTCATCTATAATGCACAGTGTCTCTACACTACACTTCAGCAAATGTTTCATCCTTGGCATGTGGCCCCTTACTTCTCTGTATGTGGCCACATGCAGCCACGTGTCATCAAAAATGGCTATGCATGTCAGTGCGGACATGCGTGTCATAGTTTTGCCATCACTGACTTAGGATATTTCAGCTCCTCTATGGAATTGACTTATAAGTAGCAGAAGAAAGGGAAGAATATTGTACTTGATGTATGAACATCTTTGACAAACTGTATTAGAGATAAGTTTCATCACTCATAAAAACTATTTCTGAGAGGTTTTTGTATGTGCATTAGAGTTGGCTTGCTCAGGCATGCCCCCAAGAATAGTTTAGGAAGCTTATCCTCCACATTCTCCCTCCCTCTCATTTTTATAATAATATGAATTCCCTAGATATGAAAAAAAATCTGTTTGTCTTGTGCCCTTCTTGCTCCACTGATTCATCCTTTATTTTGGTATCCTTCAGGATCATGGCTTTGTTTGCCATCTTGTTTGACCTCACAGAGAAGTTGGACAGAAAAACACAAATAGAAATCCAGATGAGATTAGAGATATAATATATTTCTATTCCTCTACTTGAGTTTTTCAGGGAGGACTAGTACCTGTGGTTTCAGAGCTGCTGAGTTCTTTTCAGTGCTGCTTATTCACCTTTGATAGCCACCTTTCATCCAAATCTCCCCCTATGGGCTCTAAGAAGTGGTAGCATGTACAGAGGCCACATCTCAGTAAAAATCTTTCAGCAGACAAACTAAAACAGGTTCAGAGTAACCAAAAGACCTCAAATCTATTGGTGAGTTAAGGGAAGTGTCTACCACAAACATGGGAAGACTTCTGCTATATTAAAAATTGATATTTACCACATTCTTATTTTCTATCAAGTTTATTAATAATCACTTGAAATAGAAAAGGTAGATAAGCATACATTTAAAGTTTCTTACTCTAAGTCTGTCTGACCACATGTAGCTCAGCCTAGCAAGATCCCACATCTGTCCTCCTTACTTGCTCCTGGAAGTAGTCAGTCCAAAAAGACCAAGGTGAGCTCCACCCAAACCTTTTTATATGTAGAGAATGGGATGGACCTGTTTAGAAATCCAGGAATGGGGGAGGGGATGAAATTCCCTCTGCACACTTCCTTGCCAGAATATGTGGGCATTTAAAATAATTATAGAGAATATAAAATACTTGGAAGTCTATCTGTCAAGCTAAACCCAGGAATTTAACGAACACATCCACAAAATATTTCACTCGAAGTCATGCTAAACAAATAGAAAAACACTAATAACTTATGAGTAGGCCAAATCGCTAAAATAAAGGCAATTCTACCTAAATTAATTTACCTATTCAGTGTCATCCCAAACTATCCAAAAATTATTCCACAGAGCTAGAGAAATAATAATAAAATTATTCTGGTAGACCAGAAGCCAAGGACATCAAAGGAAATGATGAAAAAAAAAAAAGGAAGATACCTACCTCTACCAGATCTCAAACTGTAATATAAAGTGTCAACCATCAAAACAATCTAGTATGGGCTAAGATAAGAAAAAGAAGAGTAGATCAATGGAATAGATTAGGCACTCAACACAGAAGTAAACAATAATAGTAGACTAGTGTTTGACAAATCCAAAGATCCAAACTTTAGGAAGAAGAACTTACTATTCAACCAAAATTGTTGAAAAAATTAGAAAACAGTATAGCAGAACTAGCTAGACATAGACTGATGCTTCATGCCATATGCCAAAGTAAATTCAAAATGGATACAAGATTTAGAAGTAAAGGATGAAAAAAAAAGAGAAGAAGAAGTAAAGGATGACACCATGAGCAAATTAGGGAAGCACAAAATAATTTGCCTGCCAGACCTATGGCTAATGGAAGAATTTATGACCAAAGCAAGACATGCAAAATGTACATCAGAATAGGGAAAAAAGATCAAAATGTGAACAATTTGTTCTAACAAGCCATAAAGGCATAGAAGCAAATGCTGAGGAATACTTTGAATTTGATTAAACAATGGATATGCTGAAGTAATGCACTATATCTTGAACCATCATCTGTCATCTTGACTTCTCTCTTGCCACTGGTCTTCAATGACTGAAAGAGAAAATAAGGCTGATGTCTTCACACATCTCAGCCTCACTTCAAAGATACAGAAAGAACAAAGTAAAAAGAAACATTTCTTCCCAGTGACTCAGTGCCATATTTAGCCTTATACAACTTTGTTTTCTAGAAAGTATGTGAGGGATGGAGATTGTGGCAATTAGTTGAAATTTAGTTTAGTTCTTATTTAACATTGGTCCCACCAAGTTCACTCTCAAAGACATTGGATAAATCATTTTAAGCTACTACTGGATGGGGTCATAAATTTACTTTTATTTTTTTTGCATTTCTCTTTTCATTCAATTCTGGGCTCTGACTATTGAGAAGGCAAGAAATACAATGCTTAGTATACATATGAAGTCATTCCTAACAGATTTCCACATTAACCACGTTGCTAATACCAACCAACAAACAAAAGAAAAAAAAACAAGAAAAACAGTGAAAAAAAAATATCATAAATTTACTTTCAAATGTTACTCTTTGCTCTTTGCTCTCTGAAATCCCAGATTCTGGAATGCTAGGATCATAAGATACCTTTGTGAACTTTCAAAACTCATGAAATTAGAAATCCCAATTCCCTCACCTAGCATAGTAAAGAAGAAACAGAGGCCAAGGCATGTTTCTTGGGGACACATGACCTCTTTGGAGAAGAGGCACCAAAACCTCCACTTTTACAACATTGTCCTCATCAGATGTTGTCCACAAAAGAGTAAACCTCCGGATCCAAAGTGTAACCAGAGGGAGCTGAGCTGAAGAGATTAGTGCAGAACCAGCTCAATCTTTTTGAAGATACAGTAGCTCCTTTCACATTGTCACTTGTAAAAGGCTCCTTCTAACTAGATGGTAAGCAGATCAAATCATTTGCAGAATGTTCGTTCATGCTCTATAGGCTCTATAGTCTCTCAGAAGTACTTGGCATCACAATTCTCTAGGAAGTAGCTTCCCCAGTGACTTCATAGGGGAAGATGCCATCAAGATTACTCTATGCATTTGATAAATGCTATTCCATTAGTAAAAGGATGAATTGATACCTTTTATCAAACTGTCACTTCCAAACCATAGAAAGTTTCCCATCCTCTATGTGGCAGATATTGGTGTGGGGACAGTGTTATATTTTTAGGTGCAGATAGAAATAAAAATATAATTACGGGAATGAAATTCCAATAGCAACTGACTATTTGAAATGGCCATAGTTGAAAATGATGGGAGCAAACTTATTCCAATTGAACTATAGCTTATTCCTTTAGCTTTAAAATAAACCTACTCAGCCTGACAAATCTATCAAAACCTGTCACTTACAATTTAAAGCTTCCCAACTGTTTGGGTCTTGTCAGAGGCATACTGTAAGCCAAGAATGTATATCCTGCCATTATGTGTTTGATGTAGGGCTTTGGCAGTGCCAGTCGCCTTGTTAAATACTTAATGCCAGTCAAATTTATTTACTGAATCATCTCTTTCCCCCATGTACTTTTTCTTTTATCGGTTATTTTGGAACCTCAAGGGCTTTTTGAGTAGACTATTGATGGCCACAGTGCTCCTCATACACCTGGGATGATTCATTGTTAATGGTGACATTTCAAAGTCTAGGGTGAAAGCTATTTATGAAGCAAAACATCACACCAGTCCTTAAGGGACTTTGCAGTTTGAAAAAAAGGAAGCTTACATAAAAGGGGGGTCTTTTAGAAAGTGGCTCCTATAGATAAAAGGCTTGTTTTGTTCCCTCTTCTTGTCCTACATCAAAAATGCTGTTTATTTTTGTAGAAGCTGCCTCAAGATTGATTATAAATTGCCAAGTACTGTTCTTCCTACATTTCTCAAATAAAACTGATGAAGGCAGTTAAAACAGAGAAGTCTGAGTATACAAAGAGATCCAAAACTATTTCACAACCAAGTCAACTGAAGTAGCTAGAGGGATGTAGCCTGAAGAAAGAATAACAATTGGGTAAGTGGTGGTAAACAGGAACATTGATTTCAAGTGTATGAAATTTTGTAGTGTATAATCTTTGCAGTTTATAGAAGCAACGTGTTATAGCATAAAGAAAACCGGCTTTAGAAGGAGAAACACCTGGGGCTGGGGTCAAGTTCACATCTAGCATAAAATCGTTGTATGACCATAAGCAATGAAACTTCTCTTTCAGGAGTATATTGGTAAAAGTTTAACTAGCTTTCTGGGGATAAAAATACATACATGATATACACAAGCTTAATTCCCATTATTAATATTTTGTCCATCACTCTCTTAGCTCTAAACAATCAATAAAACAAAAAAAAATCAAGTCATGATTCATGGCATTTGTCAATTTTCAAGGTATAAAAACTCACATTGAAAATTTAGCAATGAGCTATCATGAGATGTTAGGAGTCAGCTACAAGATAGGTATCATACTCTATAATACCCTCTTGGTTCATTTTTTTGCAGCAAAGGTGTTGATATACTTGTTTAGAGTGAATTTCTTCATTGGTTGTTCTCTATTTCAAAGGAATCACAGATCCAATTCTATCACATCTAAGAGAAACTGGACTGGTTCTGTGTAACTCAAGAAAGGAGATCTTAAAATGAGTGAGAATCTCCAATTGACATATGGTCAAATGATATGAAGAACAATTCTCAGTTGAAGAAATCAAAGCTATCTTTAGTCATATGAAAAAAATGCTCCAAATCACTATTCATTGTAAAAATATAAATTAAAATAATTCTGACACACAACTCCTATCAACTGGCTAACATGACAAAAAGGAAAAATGATAAATATTGGAGAGGATGTATTAAAACTAGATACTAAAATAGTATTGGTGGAACTGTAAACTCCATTCTGGAGAACAATTTGGAACCATGTCCAAAGAGTCATCAAACTCTTTGACCCAATAATACCACTATTAGGTCTATAGCCCCAAAATATCAAAGAAACAGAAAAATGACCTACCAGTACAAAAATATTTATAACATTTTTTGTGGTAGTAAAATACTAGAAATTGAACGGTCATCCATCAATTGGAGAATGACTGAACAAATTATGGTATATAATTGTAATGGAATAAATACTATTTTGCCTATACTATAAAAATATATACTCTACAATATAATATATAGAGAGGATATATACTATACTATACTATTTTCCCTATACTATCAGAAATGATAGACAAGATAATCACAAAAAAACATGGAAAGAATTATATGAAATGATGCAGAGTGGAGTGAACAGAATTATAAGAATATTTTACACAGTAACAACAATAATATATTATTATCAATTGTGCATGGCAACTATTATTAGCAGCGCAAGAACCCACAACAAGTCCAAGGGACTCATGATGAAAATGAATATCCACTCTGCCCTAAAATAACTGATAGTCTGAATGTAGATTGAAATATACCATTCTTCATTTTATTTCCTCCATGATTTTTTTCTAATTTAAGTGATATGTCTTCTTTCACAATATGATGAGCATGGAAATTTGTATTGTATGATAGTACCTGTACAACCTATATGATATTACTTTCTCTCTTGGAAAGGAGAAGGAAGAAAAGGGAGGGAGAGAACTTGGATTGCAAAATGTCAGGAAACAACTGTTAAAAATTGGTTCTATATGTAAAAATATTTTAATTTAGTTTTAAAAAAGAAATGAAGGAAAAATTACAAGAAAGAAGATTTGAGAGAGAGGAATGTTTCTAAAATTAGAATTGTCCAAAAATGTAATGTGGAAACGTGTCAGTAATGAGTTTCCTCTTTCTTGAGGTATTCAAGCAAAGACTCGACATTCAACTTGTCAAAGATTTTGCAGATGAAATTTTTTTATGATGAATTGTTCCTTATTTGCAGTTTCATAAACAGTCCTCTCCTACTCTATAATGTTTTGGATGAAATAAGATTGCATGTGGGTAGAACAATGAACAGGACATTGGATTTTTAGTCAGAAAGAAAAGAGTTCCAATCCACCCTAAGAAATTTGCTACATAACCATGGAGAAGTCCTCATACTCAGTTGCCTCTTCTGTGAAATGGTGATAATAATAATAACACCTTTCTCACAAGGTTTTTGAAAGGATAAAATGAAATTATTAATAAAGTATTTTGCCAATTATAGTATGATTTAAATTTTAGCATCAAATAGTTCTATTTTGTATTAACTGTAGAAAAAAAAATTTTTAAATAGCCTCTCAAGTCCCAACTAGCTTTGAGATTTTGATCCTAAAAGAAATCTTCACCCATACAAGGAATATGTCTAAAACTACTTAGGTAAACTCATTTCCATGGTAATCTACATAGAGCTTCAGCTTAAGGAAGAGTCAGAACAAACAATTTTGGTAACTAGATCAGCACAAAAATTACTTCTAATCAACTTTTTAAAGACAAATTTAATTTTGGTAGCTAGAAAGAGAAATCACAGTATATACTCCAATATGACATTTGGCAAAAAGATAGAAACTATAGGTGTAGCACCTAGAACTTTAACCAATAAAAGATATGAGGCCATTTCCCCCCAAAATAATTGTTTATTAATACAGCACAAAGCCTGTTAATAAATGATGGGTCCTTGTGTCCACCCCTCACACAAAAGACCCCTTGATGAGGCCTGACTCTCTCTTTTATAGGGAGATGTGTCCTCTTTCTGATTAGCATGGTAGTTCATCCCATGGACCTCCTCTAGCAGTCTCCATTGGTGAATATTTCAAAAGAAAAGGTGGACTTAGAGATGGGAGAAGTAGATCTTTACCTAATTAGGAAAATTCCAGACCTTTCAAAAGGGTGAAAGTTCACCAGGTAAGAAAATGTGGCTCACTGGACCCTTTTCTAGCAAGTTAAGAAATTGAGCTTATGAGTCCCAACTTCTAGCAATCTTTGGCAAAAAATATATACACTGTCTTAATTATGTTTTCAGTGGCTCTTTCCTCTACTGGGGAATCAGTCACTCTCAAATCTAGATAATATATTTAGCAATGACAAATGGGACTTATAGTTTCAGATGTCTTGGGGAGAGTGTTCTTGATTATAGAGTTTCAAAATTAATAAACAATAACTCAGCCTGGTCATGAGAGAAGAGAGAGGGAGAGGAAGCAGTAACAGAACTTATAAACAAACAACGTAAGCACCCACTTAAATGAAAGGTAAAGGATGTTGGGTAATACAGAAAGGAATTCTAGGGAACATAGTTCAAAGGTGCAAAATTCCTAATTAATACATTATGGATAAATAAGACTTCAATTCTTTCAAAGCTTTAACAAAAGATAAACGGTCCCAAACTTAGATAACAGTAAATTAGTTTAGAAGCAGACCAAGTTTCATATAGAAATATTACTAATAAATATTACAATTCAATATTAATTTTCCTCTTAAAGATTAGGCATAGGAATGCTGCTGCTAGAATGAGGGGAAGTTGTACAGAACCCAGCCAAAGAAGGAGCTCATCTTAGTCTGACATCTAAAGAGAGGTAATACGCCATTTGGCACCTACCTTTAATGAATTATTATTGGCATTTAAATGCTAACTTTGGATGTTTCTACCTCCTGAAAGAGTGTAACTAATGTCAACACAGTCAAAATTTCAGTACTAAAGATCAAAGCTCTTGTAGCACTATGAGGTCAAATACCTCAAGGAACAAGCACTTTGGAGAAAAGAGAGATCAGATTCTCCCTGAGAGAAATATCCCTAGGACCTTAACTTTGGAAAAAGCTGAAAAATATCTAGTAGCACTCTCGCTCATTTGTCTACTGGGTCTATCTAATTTTTAAATTTTGACTGATAGATGCTAATGCGAGTATATCAAAACCCAGAACTGTTACACACAGGCTTTGCTATCTGCCACTGATAATGCAATAGTTAAACTACAAAGAGACACTGATTTGCTCACCAAAAGTGAAAAGATCTCAGAGGAAGAGTAATTCTCTGTGTTGTATTATTCCCATTCCTGCCAAAAATGCCAGATGGCTTAGGCTAGTAAATTTTTTCACAAAAAATTATTAGCAATTTTTGTAAAACCTTATCAGTGGTTTATATTCTTATTGAAATAGTGATACAATGTTATAATATATTTTATTTCATTAAATATGGTTGGACTAGCTCATAACCCCACCAATGATACATCATGTCTCATTTTTCACATGTACTTCAGCATTTATCACTTTGCTTTTGGTCATGTTAGTCAATCTGATAGGTAGGAGGTAGAATCTCAGAGTGGCTTTAATTTGCATTTCTTTAACCAGCAATGAATTAGAGCAAATTTTCATTATAGCTTTCATTTCTTCTACAGCTAACCATATTAAGGACAAGGATAACAAAAATCAAATTAGATCAATAAATAGAGAAAAAATTGACAATATATTACACAGTCTTCTTTAAAACACGCATATATGCTAGAAAGTATAGAAATGAACAGACGATACTTAAATGTGAAAAGCAGTATTTTTCCTAAAATCAAAGTCAATATCATCCGTGATAGGAAAATAAAACTAGAGGTCTTTCCATTAAAATCAGCTATAACACCAAAAAATTTATTTTAACCACTGTGATACAATAGTGTTAGAAATGATAGCTATTACAAGAAGACAGAGAAAAGAATTTGAAGGAACAAGCATAAGCAAAGAGGAAATAAAATTATCAGGTTTTTTTTGCCAATTATATCAGAGTTTAAAGAGAGAAAACCTAGTCAACAAAACAAATAATTGAACTAATAATTTCAGCAAAGTTTCAAAATATGAAACAAAGTCACACAAATCATCAGTATTTCTGCACTATACCAGAAAAATCCAGCAGGAAAAATTAGGAAAAGAAGTTCCATTTAAAATAACTATAGAAAATGTGAAATATTTTGGATTCTAACCACCAAAACACATAGAATCTGCATTAACATAACCAAAAACATTCTTTATGCAAAGAAAAATCTAAATAATTGCGAAAAGGTTAATTGTTCAAAGGACGATCCAGTTAATATGCATAATAAAAATAATAATGCCATCTAAATTAATTTACTTATTCAGTGTCATATCAATCAAATTGTCAAAGGATTAGCTTATAGAGCTAGAAAAATAATAAAATTATTCTTAGAATAAAAGATCAAGAAGTTCAGTGGTTTTAATTTTTTCTAAAAAGGTGAGAAAGAAGATGATCAATCAATATAAAGGCTCAAGTTATAACATAAATAATCTGGCACTGATTAAGAAATGGAGTCTGATAAGTGGAATAGATTAAGGACATATTATAGAGAAAATGAGCAAATTAGCTAAGTGTTTGATAAACTCAAATATCAAGAACAACAAATATCAAGATTCAACAAAAAATTATTGAGAAAACTTGAAAGCAGTCTGGCAGAACCTAGGCATAGACCAAAACCCCACACTACATCTGGAGAGAAGTACCAAATGTTTAAATGACGTAGGCTTAAAGAACGATTTCACAAGCAAATTAGAGGAACATGGAAAAATTCTTTTTCAGAATTATGGATCAGGAGGAGAAATCAAGACTAAACAAGAGATTTAAAAAAAGGTCATAGAAATTAAAATGGACAATTCTGATTATGTAAAACTAAAAAATTTTCCACACACAAAACAAATATAGCTAACAATTTAAGAGAAGTAGATAAATGGGAAAAAAGTCTTTGCAACAAGTTTCTCTGATAAATATTTCATTCTTAAGATGCATAGGGAACTGAGCCAAAATTATAAAAATGAGATAAATTTACAAATAAATAAAGTCAAAAGATATAAGTGGGACATTTTCAGAGGAAAACTCTAAGCTACCAATAGCAACATAAAATTATCTAAATCTCTAATAACTGGAAAAATTCAAATTAAATTAACTCTGAAATTTTACCTCAAAATCATCATATTGGCAAAGTTGACAAAAATAGGAAAATGATGAGCTGGATAATCTATGGATTGCAAGGTACATTCATTTACTATTAATGGATCTGACAACTGTCTAGTCATTCTGGAAAACAAGTAGGAACTATGCCAAAAAAGCTTATTAATAAACTGTGCATATCCTTTGACCCAGAAATGCCATTCTTAAGTCTATATACCAAAAAGATCAGCAAAAGAGTAAAAGGACTCACATGTACAAAATGTTAATACCAGCTCTTTTGTCAGAAACTGAAGGAGTTGCCCATCAACTGTGGAAGGGCTGCCCAAGTCATGGTATATTAATGTGATGGGACATTAGTTTACTACAAAAAATGGTGAAGGGGATAATCTCAAAGAAATCTTGGAAGACATATATGAACTGATACACAGTGAAGTAACAATTTATATAGTAACAACATCATAAAGACAAAGGGCTTCATAATATTTACAATCACCAATTAGTGTAATGACTAACCACAATTCCAGAGATCTCATGACAAAACATACTATCCACCTCCTGATATAGAGGTGATGGATTCAGCCTGCAGATTCAGAAATATTTTTAGAATGTGGTCTTTTGGAAAATTTGTTTTGCTCTACTATACATATTTGTAACAAGGGTTTTGTCCGTCTTGCTTTCTCAAGGAGAGAGTAGAGAAAAGATGATTTTCATTTTTAAATAATTTTAAAACATTTCTTAAATGTTCCTGGAACTTAAAGGAAAATAAGGATTATAGAAAATGGATATGTGAAAAGAGAGAATTTCAGGTATGGGAAACAACCAATGAAATTCCACAATTCGGAGATGGAGTATTTTGCATGAGCAAATGTGGGGAGAAATGAGGTTTGAGAAGACTAGGGAGGTTAGACAGTGACAAGCTATGAAGGATTTTAAGAGCCAAACATAGGACTTTATATTTTGATGCTGCAGGTAATAGGGAATCACTGGAGTTAATTATTATAGGAGGTGACATTGTCAGATCTACACTTTAGGAAGATCCACTTGGCAACTGAGTGAAAAATGAACCACAATAGAGAGAGACTATAGGCAAGACAACCAATTTATTACTAAAGGGTAGGCATGTAGGACTACATCACGGTAATGGTAGTGTCAGAGGAGTGAAAGGGGAAGTATGAAGAAAAGGTAGAATTGACCAGGCTTGGCAACTTGATTGTCTTTGTGGGAGGAGAGATGAAAGAGAGATTAGATTGAAAAGGTTCTGAGAAAGAAATGAAAGTTCTAAAGGAAGTGTGAAATATTTTTGGAAACAAAAAGATGGTGAATAATGATTCTAGGCTATAAAACACTAACCAATTAATTTATATGAAACTGGTGACTTCATCAGGGTTCACATTGGAGCAGGTTGGTTTTCTGAAAAGAATACTACATACTGGCTATGAACACCTAGCTTCCTGTCAATCCCTTACTCTCTGTTTGATGGTGACAAAGGAGCATGATACAGTAGAAAGAACGCTGAATGGAATCAGATGATCTGGATTTTAATCCTGTTTCTGACACTCACTACCTATATTCCTCAGAAAAGTCAATTATGTCCTTGGGCTTCTTTTTTTGTCATTTATAACATGAGATTTTTGTCCTAGGTTGCCTCAGAGCTCCATTTTGTTATAGGGAAATTAAGGGAAAGCAGGAAATTCTGCAAAGCAGGGACAGGGAAGATTCCAGAATTCTGGAGAGTTTTTCCTGGGAGCAATTGATCTTTCTCTCTGGAGGGACTTCTCCTGTGAGCAGTTCATCTCCTTGGAAGTGGTTGAGTGTGTACCGGAACTCCTCAGGTGGACTGAATGGGTTTGACCATTGTTCCCCTTCTTTGTGGCTGTCCATCTGGTATCTATTTATGTTTCCTGATACTCCTGTTCTGCTGGGACTCTTTATCAAATTCCTGAAGCCAACTGTCAGTGAGAAACTCTCCCTTTTGACCCCTTGAACCTGCCAACCATCCAGCCTTTTTCCCTACTCTAGTTATCATAATGGGGGGAAATTTTGGTTAGTGAGGTTCTGTAGGTGCTAGGATTTAGGTAGAGAGAGTATACAGTTAGAGCAGTTACAACCTGGTGAAGACAACTACTGAGTTTTGGTGGGAGGCTTAGTTACATCGAGTAGCCAGATTGTTCCAATCCCCTTCCCTTCCTGCCCTTACTTTAATAAACCCTGGTTTACATCATTGTGGGTATCACATCAGTCTCTCTTGTTAGCCTTCCCAAGCCTGTGTACTTCTGATATTGGCCCTAACAATTTAGTTAAAACCTATACAACCAAGCACCCAAATTTACCTAAATTTTATTTCAATTTCCATTCTTACTAGGATCCTATGTGCATAGATCTATAATCTACGTGCAGGTTTTCTATAGGGAAAAACAGGAAAAGTAATTTCACCATGGTCACACATAAGGAATGAATAGTCAGGTTAAGAACCCCAGGCATCTGACTCAAATCAAGTGTTCCTTTTATTATCCAGATCCTGGACTCAATGTGGTGCTTTTTAAGAAGATATCTCATGCTCTCTTTCTGATAATCCTTTTACTCTAATAAAGGTTGAGAAATAAATATTTATCAGCAAAAGTTCAAATATACAAAATAGTCATATATTAAGTACCCTAATGGTATAGTTATTTCCTTATTTAAAGGTTAACAAAGATTTCAGAGTACATAGACTAAAATGATTCCCTTGAATATAACATATAGGTAGATATATTGGCAAGGCTACTTTAATTATCATTATTATTATTAGTCTCAACAAATAAGAGTCCATTAAGGACAGACAATGTACTAGAGAATGCCATTTTAAATGGTTTTGCTTAATAGAAGAAGGGAAAATTTCAGATCATTCTTATTGTGGCGGGATAGTGGTAAAGAAAATGTTTTCTCTAAATTGTGTCGATGGGTTGGTTATTTGTTTTTTTTTTCAAGTCTGTATGCAAATTTCTTACTTGATTAACTTTCCTTTGATTCTTTTGGCTGCTGTTGAAATGGGAGCAGAGCTGCAAAATAGAAGGCCAGAAGCACACAAAACAAACAATAAGCAAGCCAAACAAACTCTGTTCAGCATCCCCAAGGAGCCATTATTAGACACTGGAGAGCAGCCTCCTGAATTTTCATGTTCATCTATATGAGGGAGGCCTTTCCATGCCTCGGTGGAGACCCAGTGCTATTGTCACCAGAGCACAGTTTGCTCTGGGTTTGCTGCCAGAATGCAAATAATGATATTTGCTGCCATTGTGTGTCAATAGAAGATAAAGCATGAGCTTTTCCTGAAATGTGCTAAATATTTGCAGGGTGGTCTGGCAGGTTCTGAGATTTAGGAATGGTCCCAAAAGTCTTCAATTGTTTTGTTGCTCAGTTAATTCAATTCAATATACATAAATTAGCCAACTAATACATGAATGACCATGCTTAATTCTGAAACTAGCCCCAGTGAGAAGTAGATTATTTCCACAAAATGGAAATTCTTTTCTATAATCTGAGATGAATGGCATTTAATCAAGTGGAACCTGCCCCTGCAGTCAGTCAGTCAATTAACAAGCATTTATTAAGCATCTGCTATGTGCCAGGCATTGTGCTAAGCATTGGGGATACCAAAAAAGTGGAAAAAAGAATCCCTGCTCTCAAGAAGCTCACAGTCTAATGGGAGAGGCAGTATGGAAACAGTTATATAGGAATATATACATTTATATATATATTTATGTATACATATGATAAATTATGTGTAGTCTCACAGGAAAGGCACTAAGATTAAGAAGGACTAGGAAAGGCTTCTTGTAGATATCAGTTAGTTAACTGGTGGTGGGAAAATCAGAAAATGTTGCAGAAGTGGAAGAGGAGGAGGAGAAAGGGGATGAGGAGGCGGGGAAGAAGAGAAGAAGCGAAATGTTTCCATTGATTTAGTACTCTAAGATTTACAAATAGCTTTATTCCTAACATCCTGGTGAGGTGAAAAGAAAAATTATTATCACCATTTCATAGGTAAGAAAAAAACCTGATAGTCAGAGAAGTTGTGGCTTCTACCTGGTCAGTTAGTCAATAAACATTTATTAAGTTTTTCCTATATGCCTATCACTGTGCAGAAACCTAAAAATACACAGGAAAGCAAAAGCATTGTCCATACCCTCAAGGGAAAAAAAGGAGAAGAGGAGAGGGAAGAGGATGAGGAAAGGAAGGGGAGAAGGAAGGGGAGATCTCAGAAGAAAGGCACAAGAGTGACATTAAGAGGGGGCATGGTATCACAAAACTAGTGTCAGAGCTAAGATTCAAAACTGTCTTTTAAGTCCAAGCCCAGCTACCTCTTTAATGTTAAAAAAAATCATCCTCAATAAGCCTATGGAAAGTCGCCCTTTGACTGACCCCTTAATTTTTTTTTTTGTTTGGTAGGGAAAGGGACTGGGCCTGTGATTTGCTGGTGAGGATCTATGTCTACCAATACAGGTCAGCATCTTCTCTGAAACTTAGGACCTTGGACAGTTGCCCAGAACAGAGGGTTTACATGACTTTCCCAGAGTATCAGAAACAGGACTTGGGGCTTTAAGACCTGGTCTCCATCCACTATTCCATGTTGTGCTCTCCTCTCCTTGTTTTACTTTGTTTTTTCCTAATTTTTCATTTTTTAATAATGGCATTTGTCTAATCCTTCTCCTTCTGAGTATTTCCTTTTTTTTGAGGGGGTCATTGGTTTATTTCCTCCACTCACAACACATACCTTTCATTCTCATTAGGTTAATCAATCTCTGCTCCCCAGATGCAGCAAATTCATTGCTGACTTCCATGGTTCTAATTTTTTTGTTTTTTTTCTGTTTTCTCCAGGATGTTCTCCCATCTCATCTCTGAGTGTCTCAACCCTTTCCATCCCTCACTAAGTGACCATGACTCTCACAATGAAGAAATATGTTTGAATGGACTTAGGAGTCACGAGATCTGGATTTGAATCTTGGCCTTGACACTTATTAGCTGTGTGACTAAAGAAAAATCTACCTCATTGTGCCTCAGTTTCCCCATTGGTTAAAATGAGGATGAGAATGTCTTTCTGTCAACCATATCAGATTATTGTGAGTAAAAACTTCCAGAAATTTACAGCCCTATCATCAGGGTAGCTAGAAGAAGCATACTTAGAGGGTACAGTTTTCAAACTGTATAGGATGATATGTCAAAAATATATAAAAACTAGGGGTAAAAAGGAGGGTAATACTAAGAGAAATAGGAAAAGAGATAAAATGGGGTAAATTTGTATTTCATAAAGAAGCACATGGGGAGAGTGGGGAGAAGACCAATACAATGGTAGGGTGAAAGAGGTCGGAGTCAGGTACTACTTAAATCTTAGGGCACTCAGAGAGGAAAGAACAATGAGGTCCATTGGGGCAAAAAATTGTATCATGCCCTATAGAGAAGTAAAGGGGAAATAAATAGGCTGGTGGGGAGGGAAGCAATACAAGGGAGGGAGAGGTTGGGGATTGCTTAAAAAGAAATTTGCAATCCTGGGAACTTGTGAGTCATGGTTGTTATTTTTAATATTCTAGCTCTTACTAATCTTCATGTCTTATAAAAACCCTCCATTTACAGTCTGTAGCTGGGATCAAAAACCATGCATATGCCAGGGACCTTCTTTGGATGACTTGCAGCATCCTCCTCAGCCACCCAAGATCTTTGCAAAGTTCAGATTAATTTGTAATTGGATGAAAAAGGCTTTGTGAAGGAACACAAAAACAATCGATCATTAGTTATACAAATAGTGTGATGCACAAAAATGAGAACAACAAGCCTGTTTTAAGTACATTCTACGTACAAAGCACCCTTAGTTACTGGGTATTGTATAGGCATTCACAGTTGATAGTCATGCATAATTACTGTTACTTTACTGTGTACAATGTTCTCTTGGCTCTGCTCATTTCACTTTGCATCATGTCAAATAAATCTTTACAGTTTTTCCTCAATTATATCTTAAGTAGTAGAATTCTTTTCTTCCTTCCAGGCTCAATTCAGACTCCAGCTCCCCTATGAAGTCTTCCCTAATACTCCATGTTGATAATTTTCAATCTTCAAGTTAACTTATAGCTTTAGAGATAGGAAGATCTGAGTTCGAATCTGGTCAAAAATACTTACTAGGTATGTGATCCTGGGCAAATCAATTGATGTATGCCTGTCCCAGTTTCCAGAACTAATAAAATAGGAATAATAGTAGCATCTACCACTCAGGGTTGTTGAGAAAAATAAAATAATATTTATAAAACATTTTACTCATCAAAGGGCTGCTATCATTATCTTCCCAGTGGGATGGAAGTTCCTTAAAAGTCAGAGGCTATTTCATTTTTGTCTTTGAAACTCCAAGGTATTAGTGTATTTTGAGTAATGTATGAGTAAATGTATAAGTAATGTATGAATAAAATTGTCAAAAGTAGTTAAAATGTATTTTTGAACAGAATTGAAAATGTTTTAGTTGCAATTTACCAACAAGGTGATAAGCTAAAATTGGTTTGAATCTTTATCTTTTGTTGAATTTGTATTTCCTCCCCACCCTTCAGCATTTAATATTTTATTCACAGCAATGAATACCTTATAGTCTTCTCACTTTAAACCCTCAACATCTTTGTCCTCTCCCTTTCTTCAATCATCTTACTTTTGCCCTTTCTTTCCATCTTCTAGACACCTCCATACTCAGGTCCCTATACTCTACTCACATGCTACCATAGTACCAACTATTTCCTGGCTGTAAAGAGAGTAAAGAAAGATTGGATTTCATAAGATTTTCTGGATTTCCTTCCTTACATGAGTTTCTGCTAAGTTCTTAGAAGGCCGTGAATATAGGAGGCAGATTTTTATTTGCTAGAGGATGAGCAAGTATTATCCTAAGTTCCTTTGAATGTGCTCTCAGATGGGAATGTCTAAGAACATGTTTGGGGATAATGGGATGACAAGTGAGCTTTTCCTTGAACTTTCTATCATTTGGAACACTTCCTATACACTCCATTATTTGGGAGGAGGAAGAATGGGATCAGTACCATAAGGCCCTATCAAGGGTACTTAATTACATGAATCAGAGGTACTTTTAAGGTACTGGCACTCTTTCCCCTTTGTGATCCAGACTCTGGGTCTTGAACAGAATCATAAATCGGAATTCTTAAGCCTAGAGCAAATTCAATTGAGTTTGGTGAAGGTTGGGAGAATGACAAATAGAACAGGCCAGCGCTAGTGTAGTCATGCCAGAAAAGGGCATCTCCTAGAAAGTTAAGCCTCCATCCTTGTGGCAAGAGCAATTATTCCTGACCTGCTAACCCCTAACGAGAGGAGAGATTAAGAGAGGAAAACTCCAAGAGAGTACTAATGCTTTCCCCACAAAAAATACCTTGCATTTATTTTGTGTAGATACCATAAAATGTGTGAATATACATAAACTACACATATTATCTCCAGTGACAGAACTGAAGTTCTATGAAAGGGCAGATTTTTCTTTTTTATCTTTCTTTCCCTAGGACCTGCTATATAGTAAGTACTTAATAAATACTTGATTGTTTGACATACCAATTGAGTAGTGGCATACTGTAGATTATAGGTTATTGTAGATAAAAAAAAAATTCTATACCCACCAACACAGAAAGAAACCATGTCCCTGTTATTTTGTTGGCACTCCAAGACTAAGATCCAGTAATCCTGTGCTAGTTACAACTCTGTCTATGAAGTCCCTTTAAACCCCAAAATTCTCTAGCTCATCCAATATCACATGCCTAACAAGTAGCCAAAATAGTACTTGAACCCAAGTCTCCTCACTCTAAGTCCAATACTTCTGTTATTCTATAACTGTTTCACTCCTTTGTCCTTTAGAAGGTTCTTTAGAGGTGTATCAGAATTCTTGAATAATAGTATCATAATCAGGAAATTCAAAAATCTATAACTATTTCCAGGAAGAAAAAGCCCCACTGAAGGCCTACTCTAAGAGAATGTGCTTTTGTAAAGTTATTTTTTTCCCTTTTTCTCATTTAAGATCATATTGACTAGAGCACAATTTAGTTGCCTGCATAAACCCATATAAGCTCCTCAATTATTCCAAATGCATTTTCTTTTTCTTATCAGTCAGATGCAGCTGAACAAATAAGATAAGGAAGCCCAAGAGAGTTGGCTGCCACCCCAAATCTAATAACAGCAATAAGATTATATCCATCTAAATGTGCTGAAGAGTAGGTAGGTTTTGTTGCTTTTGTTGTTTTTCTCCCAGTTAAGCAGACCTGAGTATATTACAATGGAGCGATGGTCCACATAGCTATTTTGAAAAAGAATGTTTTTTTTTTATTGTTTGCTTGTTTTTTTCTTTTCTTTGAGCTTAGAAATACATCTACTGATTTCGGGATTTCCTTCTCCCATCGACTACTGACATGAGAATTAGACTTATGAGTGAAACCGTTTCATATCTATATGATAGATTTTTTATACTCTAAAAGAGGATTCAGCCCAACAAATGTCTATTGAACTCCTCCTGACATGTAGAATTTTAGGCCTAGAGAAGATTCAATGTCTGAACACTAACATGTCAAAGCTAGAAGGAAACCTCACAGTCATCTAGGACAATCAAAGCTATAACTAGAGTGGAAAAACTGAGGTTTTGCTCCTATAGAAACAAGATGGTATCAAAAAGCACTGAAGTTTGGTAAGAGAGAAAAGTGGATATCAGTCCAGGACAAGAAGCTTGATCATGAGAGGGTCAGGACACCCAGAATGTTCTCCGTTTGCACATAACCATAACATCTTTTCCACACAGTACCAATATCCCCAGATCAACAGGTAGCATCTGATTCCTCTAATGAATGAAGTTCACCTCCAAAGGGGACAGGCTTATTCTGAGTTACTACTGTACCCCAACTAGCCTCTGGAGAAGCTGGAAACAAATATCTCCTTCTTCTGTGACACATCCTAACCACACGGACACCTTCCAAACCAAACTGAGTCCAAGAAGTAGATATAGTAATGAATAATAGTGTCTCTATTTCCAGTGCCAGAAATTTTACCTTAAAACCTAAGTGGTGCAGTGGCTAGTGTGCTGGGCTAGAATCAGGAAGACCTGAATTCAAATCCTGCCTCAGACATTTAGTAGCTGTGTGACCTGAGTAAGTCACTTAATCTCTTTGCATCTCAATTCCCTCCTCTATAAAATGGAGTTATAATAGCACCAACTTTTGGTGAAGATAAAATAATATTTGTAAAAGTCTTAGTTTCATTTAGTAATACATAAGTTAGTTATCATTTCTATTAATAAAAATTCAACAAAGTCATGAATAGATGTTTCAATTGTATCTAATTGCAAGACTTAGTACTTATTTTAATCCTTTTTCTTTTGTGTAAAAAATGATAGCCGAAGAAAGTGTTGAATTATTCTGGGTCCCCTTCTATAAAATGCAGGATATGTAAAATTAAAACAAATAAACAAAAAAGACATTATCACTTATGATCCCAATGGCTATAATGATGGCTAATAAGACCAGAACTGGCTCAATATAGGGGAGAATTTTCTTGTCATGAAGCTGGTAACAATGGAAAAGTCTGACATAAAAATTAGTAAAATACCAATCAGTGGAAATGATAAAGGAGAGGTTGGATAATATTTCAGATTCAGTAGACAATATTCTTACTGTTGTTGGTCCCCATGGACAATTCCTTAGGAAATCAATATAGTAAGAGAATTCGATTCCTTACCTAAAAAAAGAAAGAGCAAGATCTGGTTTAGGAACTCAGTTAATGAAAACCAAGCTGAGCTGGTACCACAGTTTCTTCAGAAGTCAAAAACTCAAAGGGCAGAAATGAATGGGGGAAAAACAATAAAGCTGAGACAGCAAACTGATACTCAGGCTAGGATATCTGGCAGAGATCAGGAGATAAGGTAAAGGACATATTAGAGGAGTTAATTTAGTAATGCAACCTGTATTCTAACAATATAGGCTTTTCATGCTAGCTTTCACAAAATATTCTCTCTTGTACCCATTCTAAACTAACAAACTAGTTATGGTGCAGGTCCTTCCTGCTCCCAACTGACTTAGTTGCACTTCTTCATTTCCATGAGCTCACATTCCTGTATGAAGTTAAAGATTGTATTAAATGATTTTAAGACACCTTCCAACACTGAATCCATGACATAAGGTATCTTTAGTCATATGAAAAAATGTTCTAAATCACAATTAATTAGAGAAATTAAAATTAAAATAACTGAGTAACATTTAATATGATAGAAAGGGGGAAATGACAAATGTTGTAGAGAATGTGGAAAAATTGGGACACTAATGTAATATTGTCAGAGTTCTAAACTGATCCAACCATTCTCAAAGCAATTTGGAACTATGCCTGAAGGGCTATAAAACTGCACAAACTCTTTAATCCAGCAAAACCACTATTGGGTCTGTATCCCAAAGAGATTTTTTTAAGAGAAAAAAATATAAATGTACAAAAATATTTATAGCAGCTCTTTTTGTGGTGGCAAAAAACTAGAAATAGAGGGGATACCCATCTATTGGAGAACAGTTAAACAAGTTGGAGGTTGTGATAGAATACTATTGTGCTATAAGAAATGACAAGCAGGATGATTTAAAGAAAAACTTGAAAAGAGAGTTACATGAACTGATGCAAAATGAAGTGAGCAGAACCAAGAGAACATTGTTCAAAGTAACAACAATTTTGTAAGGATGATAACCTGTGAATTATTTAGTTTTGCTCAGTAACACAATGATCCAAGACAATTCTGAAGGAGTTATGATGAAAAATGCAAAGCGCTTCCAAAGCAAGATCCAATGAATTCTGAATACAGAACAAAGCATATTATTTTTTGCTTTACTTGTGCATTTTGGTTTCTGTTTTCTTTCATAAGACTAATATGGATATATATTTTGCATTAATGAACATATATAACATATCAAAATGCTTGATTTCTCAATAAGTGGGTAGGAAAGAAAAGGAGGCAGAGAATTTAGAACTCAAAATTTAAAAAGATATTTTTTAAGTATATATGAAATAGAAAAAAATAAAAATATTTAAAGAGTCTATAATTTTATTTTCAACCTTTCAATCAATTCTGTGTATTATAATTCAGGATCAATTGTAATAGGCCTTCAGATCAAGTGGATACATGTTATCAGAAAGAGGAAAGCAAATATGACTAACCCCTAAAAGGGTCCTGCACACACTGTCAGATGGGAGCAAATAGTTGCAAGTCTGCTTCCCCCCCCAATGAAACCTTCCTTCCATGATCACTACAAAGATTATAACCAGCCAGAAGCTAATCTAGATAAAATAAAATGATGTTGGTTATAGCTTTAATTAAATTGGGTTGAAACATTTAATCTGACCATTTATCTGTCTTTGGAGCTGGCTATAAGGTCAGAAACTTTATCTGACCATAAAAATTAAATAGATGTTGATGCTTGTATATAAGAAAGCACTAATACCTTTTCCTTATCTTTGTAGAAATAGGCTCTTCTGTATGAGTGTCCAAAGAGTTGCCCATAACTAATGTATGTCTTTTTCTCAGCTTCCATAAGAATGATTTCAGGTTTCTAGTGTCATTTCAGATTCTGAAAATCGTTAAATTTAGCACTGAAACTTCAGTTAGCTTTGTTATTATCATTAGTGAAAATGGTAGTTCCTTTCCATGTGTCTTTTATGATGATAATAAATGTTTGCTGACAGATCATAGAATCATAGTTTATAGCTGGAAGGGTGCCATAGAGGCCATGTAATATAACCTAATATAATAAGGGGTTAATTGCCTTGGCCAAAGTCATTTAGCTAGAAAATATCTGAATGACATTTGAACCCAGATCTTTATGAATTCACATCCCTGCTTTCTACCTAGTATTATCATGTGGCTTTATGTTAATAATAATAATAATAATAATAATAATAATAATAATAATAATAAATTTGTTTTCTTCATTACCATCATCATTACCTTTTCAGGGTATTCCTTACTAAAATCCAAATTAAGACTCCATCTCCCACATTTACTCATATATATTTTCCCTGGTTGAAAAGCTCCACTTCTTTCCTGCTCGCCACATCCTACCCATCCTTCAGGGCTGAACCTCACACAAATTGATTCCTTTACATAATCTAGTCCAGAATGGTCCCCTTCTCTCTTCTGATCTGTTGCTGTATTCAGCTTGTCATTTCTACTTCAATTCAGTAAAGTTATGATTGAATTAAAAGCATGGCACATCAAGACGACTTTAGTTCAAATTCCTCATCTGCCACATTTTGCTTGTGTAACTAGTTAGTTATGTAACCTCTCAGTATCTCCACACAATTTTCTAAGACTATATGTTTCAATATACATGCAGATCTGCTTTAATAAAGGGAATTTCCTCCCTGAGAATTCCCCATAACAGAGAAATTATAGTTCCAATTCAAATTTTTAAAACCTCCTAAGTTTGTTGTTGTTCAGTCATTTTTCAGTCATATCCAGCTCTTTATTAACCCCATTTGAAGTTTTCATACAAAGATACTTGAGTAGTTTGCCATCTTCTGATCCAGCTTGTTTTACAGATGAGGAAATTGAGGCAAATTAGATTAAGTAACTTGCTAAGTGTCACATAGCTAAAAAGGTGTCTGAGGCCATATCTGAATTCAAGAAGGTAAGATTTCCTAACTCCAGGTCCAGAACTCTATTCACTGCCACCTAAACTGCCCTAAAACCCCTAAGTGCCTATAATGTATAAGACCCTGACTTGACAGGCATCCATATACAAATTTGTGGTATCTGTTACCAAATTCCTTTTACTTCACAACTTTGCCACAAGCCAACCTGCATCCAAATCTTCCAGAGAGTTCTTTAAATAGTCCTGGAAGAGAGAGGCTCCCAAATCCAAACCTATTCACATGACAGATGAAGAAACTAAGAATGAATAAGGTTAAGTGACTTGCCCAAAGCCACACAGTGTCTGAATATCTAGTATATAGAATGGAATTAGACAATGAAATCTTTGGCAGGTTCAGAGAAACTCTATAAAATTGGCCACATAAATTTCTACAATGCCAGAACATTCCACAGCTACCAGGGGAAATATTCTTCTGCTTCATCATGGTGTCAGAGAAGGAGTACGTGTTTGGAGTCAGGACACCTGGGTTCATGTTCTACGTCACTCAATAAAGGTAAAATTTTTAAGGGAGATTCATATGAAAATAAAGATAAGAATAGCACAGGGATGAGAGGACATGAAGGTGTAGAACTCTACCCTTTAAAAAAAATGAAACCTTACTTTCTCTCTTAGAATCAATTCTGTGTATTGATTAAAAGGCAGAAGAGCAGTAAGGGGTATCAGGCCATGGTGGTTAATTGACTTGCCCAGGGTCACAGGGCTAGGAAGTGTCTGCGGTCAGATTTAAACCTAGGACCTCTCATCTTTAGACCTGGCTCTCAATCCACAGAGCCACCCAGTTGCCACCTAGGACTCTACCTTAAGGGCAGAAAGGCTCAAAAAGATGGGACCATTGTCCAAAATGGCAGAGAATCAAAGTGTAAGAAAATATTTATTTTCAATGATGTACTGGGCACTGGGGTATTTATCTTTGTATTTGTTTCTCTTTTCTAGTGCCTAGAATAATGCTCTACATATAGAAAAGACTTAAAATATGTTTATATATTTAATATCAAATTATATATCAAATTCAATTTGGTTTTTCACATTGTTCAGAACACTATTGGTAAGGAGGCTTCTTGAATAAATTAGTGAATGAGTAAACAAACAGCAGTATATAAGATTCCATGATGGAGTCTACAAGATTGGATTGCATTCGTGGCACCCCAGCTGACCACTTGTCAGGTAATCAGAATTAAGTAAGTAGAAGATAAACTGAAAATACAGGCCATGTACACAAAAGGTAGCCAAACATCCAAACAAAAGGGCAAGAAATCTAACCAAGCTAGCAAAGCATCGGGCCTTCAATTACGTCCTGTTTCTTTTCTTAGAAGTCACAGCCTCCTCATGGATTTCCATGGAGGAGCCAGTTTTCCCATCAGCTCTGAAGTAATTCTTTCCCTTCAGAGGCTATTTAGGAGCCTCCTATCCTCCAAGCAAGATGTTTCCCTTTTTCCCCTTTGATAGTTTCTGGGTGCTTTCATGTAGCTTTAGTGGATTCTAGCAATGTATGCTTTGAGTCCAGACTCCATTTTCATGTGGTTAGTAGAGAAAGGTATTAGATATGGACTTCAGATGTCTGTTTTCTAGCCCAGCAAGCCATTTTCTAGCAATGGGAACCCGAATCAAAGGCAGGCAATTGATTTTGTTCATTGGGAAATATATCTTGGACATACATGACAGATGGACAATGAACTGTGGACCCCAGATTGTAGAGAGCTGAAATGAACAGTCCGGATTGCATTTGAGACATTGCAAGACACTTTAAACAATCTAAAGTTAATTGACCTAAGGGAACATATTCCCTTATATCAGAGGTTCTATTATATTCCTAGGACTCAGCACAGTACCTGGCACATAGGGAGAACTTAAATCTTTTTATCTTACTTCCCTAATGACAAAAGAAGCCTTATTTTTAACACTGATATTCTCTTCCACAGAGCTATACAATTATAAATCATGGAACACTGTGCTCTTTCAGGAATGAAAATTGTGGTTTACAGAAAGAGTATGTTAGATATAAATAGATCATAGAGTATGAACAACAATAGTTTGAATATAAGAAATAACAGAAAATATCCAGGACATGTAGCATTGGAAAAGGATGTGGGAATTTGCATCAGTGATGTCATAGGGATATGGTAACTAAATAGGATAGAGAAATCCAACAGATGCTTGATTTCACTCCTACTGATACAGGTTAGCACCTCCTCTCCAACTGTGTTGCTGAGTTGTGCAGTGGATAGAGTATCAGGCTTGGAATCAGAAAGAACTGAATTCAAATCCAGCATTAGACACTTACTATCTCAGTCTCCCCGAGCATGTCACTTGCCTCTGTTTACCTTGGTTTCCTCATCTATAAAATGGAGATAATAATAGCACTTAACTCTCTGGGTTATTATTAGCATCCAATGAGATCTCTTAGCCTAGTTCTTGGCATGGAGTAAATGCTATTTAAATGCTTTTTATTATTGTTGTTGTTGTTCATAATTTTAGAGTATTAGAATATTGTGATTTGACCAGGATCACATAGCAAGTGTGTGTCAAAAGGAAGACCTGAACTCAGATCTTCTTGACTCCAAACCAACTCTTTATTCACTGTACCATATATTTGTCTGGAATTAACTCTCCAGGGGCAGCCTTAGAATAGACTAACAGTCTTGATTAGGGTGACCCACCTTCTGCTACTCAGTGATCAGAGATAGCAATGGTGTTATCAGCAACTGATAGAGAACATGAAGCCTTGAGAAAAGGGCCAGATCATTCATAGGATAATCAATTTAGAGATGAAAGGGATTGTAGAGGATACCTCTAATCCAATGGATATGACAAGACCCAGAGAAGTTTACTTGCCCAAGCTCATGTACTTAATCATAATTAGGATAACTAAGATTCAGAATCATATAACCTCACTCCATATTGACTTTCCTTTCCTTTATGGAATCCTCACCTCTTTTTTCTTTAATTGAATATAATTTTTATTGCATTGTGGTCTGAAAAGGATGCATTTGAAAATTCTCTACTCTGCCTTGTTATCACTTCATGATTAAAGTGGGCATAGGATAATAAGTACTAATGGTATCTTTTTTAGAGATTAATGTCATCTTAACTATTTAATTCAATATGTTTAAGGCAATCTTTTTTGTGTTGGAGGAGATATAGAAAGGAAACAAAGATGCTGTCCTTATATTTAAGGGCATATTTATATTATAAATATACACATATTTAATATATATATATATGTATATATATATATATTATATTTATCTCTAAAGGGTGGAGGAAGGTGGAAAACATATACAGAACAAAATAAATGCAAAGTAGAGTCCTGACAATATGGGATGATAAATGTGTTTTGATTTTATTTATTGATGTCATTTATTAAATATATGTATTAGTCATTTGGGATGTGTAATTTGAAGAGCAGCTGAGTTGGATTCTTTAACACACATCAGTGCTCAGAACAGCAGGAAATGTAGATCAAGAGTTACAAGTGAACAATTCACTATAATCCTATAAAATCCCATTCTATATTGCCTCCAGTCATAGACCAACTATAAGGATAACAACCAGATAGACACCTACAGAAGCCTGTGTGAGGTGTGAATTCCATAAAGCAAAGCAAAGTCAATTTGTATTGCTTTTCAAATCAAATCTTCTCCTGAGCCTTCCTTCTAAGTCTTAGCTTCTAATATCTCTGCCCCTTTCAGAAGCAGAAGGGGTTATGGCTAGTCCTTACACCCCCACCATTAAAGGATGTCATGTCGAAAGAAGGAGCTTGATAGGTCAGTTCTTAGACTGATTTGGCTTCTGAACCTCTGGTTCATCCCTACCCTAGAATCTCATCCTAGCTCCTGTTTTTGCCTGCCTATTTCTTTGTCTTCAACCTAGCCTTCAGTCTCTCTCTGCTTTTTGTTTCTGTTACCTCCCTTAGCCCAGTGTCTCTCCAGTTCTTCCATTGTGCTTTTGGCCTCATATTCCAACCATCAAAGTGCCTGCCATCTTAAATTCAGGTCCCACTGTTTAGTTACTCTTTCCTCTATATTTCTTAAGAAACAGTTGCTTATGACTAGGCCATGCCTAGTCCTTAACTTTTATTACTCAAAATGTCATAAAATATTCTTATTATACAAGCCATCCAATAGCAAGTTGAAATCTCAGAGAAGTTCATTATCATGGCTAGTAAAAATCAATCAGATATGTGAAAAAACTAGGCATGTAATAACATTTATTAAGTAACTAACAAATCTTTATTAAGCACTTCCTTGGGTGCCATCTTCTTTTTGGTCTTTATCATTTCTCCCCTGGACTATTTCCGTAGCTTCCTCTCATGCAAATTTTGTATTTAACTCTAAGAATAAGGGTAGTTTTTGCTTTTTCTTTGTATACTCAGTGCTTAGTAAAATGCTTGGTACATAGTCAGTTTCTGGTAATTGATTGGCTATTAGACTCTCAGATACTTTAAATATTCTGATGTTAATTTTAATGAAATTTCCTTTTCTCTCTCTTCCTGGTAGGGTTTGTTAGTTAGAAAGACTGATGACTTTTATGGCATTATTCCCTATCCTGCTATTTAACTAAAGTTATTTCCATTCTTTAATTGACTCACTAGTAGTCTTAGGAAAATCATCAAACTATCTGCAAACTGGAAATTCTCAATAATGGCATCTTTCCACACACTGTAGTCTTCCCAAGGCAGTGGCTCTGTATGTTGTTTTTTATTATACTTTCACTTACCTTGAATAAAAACCAGTTCTGATTTTTTAAGAAAGAGGAGAGCAGGGAGGCAGCTAGGTAATTCAATGACTAAAGGGTCAGGCCTTGAGATGGGAGACCCTGGGTTCAATCTGGCCTCAGACACTTCCTAGCTATGTGACCTTGGGCAGGCCAATAAACCCAAGTTGCCTAGTCTTCACCATTCTTTTATCTTGGAACCAAAACACAGCATTGATTCTAAAACGGGTGAGGGTTGTTTTTTTTTTTTAAGATACCTACAAATAGCGATAATTCTGTTTCCTCTTTACCTATGTTTAATTCCCAATTTTCCTTTTTTATCGTATTCTCCTATTATTAGCATTTCTATATTCCTTGATCTTATCAAAAAGACTTCTACTTCTTCTCCATTACAGGGTTTATCATCTTAAGGAAAAATTCACTTGTTATAGTTTCAAGAATTTTTAGGATAAAGGAGTGTTTCATTTCTCAAAAAAACTTTTTCCTGAAACTGTTAATATAATTGTCATTTTGTTATTGCCGATAATATTTATACTTTCCCTTATGTTAAGATATTCCTTCATTGCTCATATAAATTTAACAAATAATAATGAGTAACTTTTAAAATACATTGCTACAATGCCCTTGCTAGTATTTTTATTCAATATTTTTGCATCAATGTCCATATTTGTTTTGTAAAAATAAATTTAGTAGGATACTATTTCTATTTGAGGAGCAGGTAGTGGATAGAATATCAAGCCAGAGCCAAGAAGACTCATTTTTCTGAATTCAAATCTGACCTAAGAAATTTATTAACTGTGTGACCATATATAAATCTGTTAACCCCATTTGCCTCAGTTTAATCATTGTAAAATGAGTTGGAGAAGGAAATGACAAATCTCTCCATTATCTTTGCCAAGAGAACTTCAGATACAGTCAGAGTGAGTATGATTGAAAAATAATTGAATAACAACAACTATGACAGATGTCTATTTTCCAAATTATTTTGTAGTATTGAAATTAATTGTTCTTTAAATATTTGGTATAATACATTTATAATGCCCACCTATTCCCCTTTTGAGAGTTAAGTAATGTAGCCAAATCAATTTCTTATTCTGATATTTGAAGTATTTACATTTTCTTGTCCTGTTAACCTGAGTATTTGATATTTTTAAGTACTCATTTATTTCTGTTATCAATACTTATGTCATTAGACTTAACACACTAACTTCTATTTCTTTTTTCCTTTTTGTCTGCACTGATTTCTCCTTCTCATTTTTGATATTGTTAATTTGATGTTTCTCATCATTATTGATGAAATTAACTAATTATTGGCCTTTGGTATTTTGAAAGCTCATTTATTAATTGAATATCTCATAGTTGTTTTCAATTTTTTAATATTGTATTATTACTAAAGGTACTTAACCTTTTTTGTTGTTCAAGTTTTTGTTCTTATTGTATGCCAAATTTATCTCTTATTTCTTATGTGGAAGAACTTTGTTAGAGATTTAAATTTTATGCTAAGAATCATTTTGTTTACATTTCACAGGCTTTGGTATATTGTACTTTTATTTTCCTTAATAAAAATTATTTGTGTAATTTGGAGTCATTTGACCCAACAGTTATTTTTGTTATATGATTTCATTTCAATTTAAATAGGAATCCTTTCTTCATGGTGTCTTTATTGAATATTATTTTTATTGCATTGTGATCAGCAAAGGATATATTTACTATCTCTACCTCTCTACATCTGTTTTTGAAAATTGATGTCCTAGTACATGATCAAATTTTGCAAATCTATCATGAAAAGTTGAAAACTATTTATATTCTTTATGATTCCCATTTAGTAGAGACTGAAATATTTATCCTAAAAGGATGATGTGATGATAGTAGGATACTGATCTATCATATCTAACGTTTCATTAATTTTATTTTTATCTTTTAAATTTTTTTGCTTATCTTTTTGTTAGCTTTACCTTTAGGTCATAAAGGGCAAATAAGGATTACTAGCAACTATTGTTTTGTATTGTAAGAAGTTATACATTTGTTTTATTAGCCATCAAGAAGCAGAATTAAGAGCAAGCAGAAGATTAAAGATGTACATGATTCAATTTAGGTTTAATGTGAGGGAAAACTTAACAATTCAAGATATCCATCAATGTAGTAGGCTCAGGAGATAGTTCGATCCCCTTCACTTGAGGTTTTCAGCCAAATTAGAAAATTATTTAGTGTGTTTTGTAGTTATTAAAATTTGAAATTTAAATTAAATCTCTTTCCTCTCTCTGTCTCTTTGTCTCTCTCTGCCTCTCTTTCTCTCATCTCTCTGTCTCTTCTCTCTCAATAAGTGTTTCCAACCAATTGAAGTTCTTCTCCACTCACTTAATCTCTGGTGTAGCATATCCTCACACCCAGTGCAATATCCTAAGTGAACCTAACAAAAATGCATCCCAAGCATGGGCAGAAGCAGGTTATTATACCAGATCACATTTTTCCGGTCAGGCTATCACACTCTCTGCAGCTGTGCCAACTCTCCTAAAGGTTTCCCAGCAGCAATTTTTCAATGGTTTGGGGTCTCAGCAGTGTCCCTTTCCTGGAAACATTTTGCTACCTGTAGGTTGATGTTCCAGTGCTCTCTGCCCCTGCTCCCAGCATCGTTACATGAATCTCCAAGTTTAAACTTCCAGTGAAGTAAGCCAGTGGTTCAGTGGGTAGAGCACTGGACTTGGAGACAGGAAGAGCTGACATCAAATCCAGCCTCAGATATGTACAAGTGTGACACTGAGCAAGTCTTAACCTCTAGATGCCTCAGTTTCTTCATCTGAAAAATTAGAAAAATAATAGCAATGACCCTGTGAGGTTATCGTGAGGATCACATGAGATAATATTTGTAAAAAGCAGTAACACACTAAGCCCAATGTAAATGCTTAGTCCCATCTCTTGCCTACTATATAAGCCTTAGTAGAATTTCAAAAACCAGTCACTCAGTAAATATCCATTCCTTTCTTTGATTAAGACCCAACAGTATTAAGAGTATTATTAAGTAGTTCACCCAGATATTTACTCATAAAGTTTATTTATATATGAGCATGCAAGTGCATATACACATATATACATTTATATTACATATATACAGACATTAACACCTAGTAACATATAAATATTTTATATATATGAATGCTTCTACCATCCATTTACATTTTACAACCCATTATGTTGTGTATTTGAGGAAAAAAAGGATTAGGAACATTGATGTGAATAAAATGTCTTAAATGTACATATTATAAAAATTTTTAATTATCCTAAGCTACTGTACCACAGTATACATTTTCTGGTTATAACCCTGAAATTTATTAATTTAAATAATGTGAAGTCATTTAATTATTTTCTAATTAGTGGTATGAATATCTTTAGAATTCATGTAAATTCAACTAGCTGTGAATACTTCCTTTCCAAAAATACCTTTCCATTTAACTTCCTTTATTAATGTCACACATCTACTACTTTCAATTTATCCCTGTTAATCGATTCTCTTTTTGACAAAAGAAAATGACTACAGTTTGAAAATCAAGTTAAAAGGAGTTTTTCCTTTTCCTTTTGTGACAAAAAGTTTGGTGATAATACAAATATCCCTTCAATTGGCAAGATAAGCCGAGAATTTTGATGTCAACTTCAGGAACTCTAACAACTATTCCCAGCTCTGTCCCGAACTAGCAATATAACCTTACAGAAGTCATTTGCCATCTTTGGGACTCATTTTTCTCCTCTAGAAGATGAGATATTTTTATCCATAGAGCCTAAACTAAATTGCTAACATTTATACAGCACTTGAAGATTTGCAGAGCCCTAGACATTTCTCATTTCATTCAATTCTCAAAACAATCCTCATGGCTAGATGCTATTGTTTTTCTCATTTTAAACATGAAGAAACTGAGGCTGAGAGATTAAATGACTTAACTAGGCTAACAACTATTAAGTATCTGAGATATTATCCAAATTCAAGTCTTCCTGACTTTGAGTCTAGTACTCAATCCATTATACTACAAAGCTGTTTAAGAGGATCTTGTTCATGGTTAATTCCTACGATTATGGATTTTTACTTTTCTTGCATCACACCCACACATAGTCAGGCTTTGAAAACAAGAAAACATACATGTAGTTTTCCATGTGGCTTATACTCATAGGTAATGCAGAAGTTGTAAGCTGAGTGAGTTGTAAGTAAGGGTGTTACACAGGCTCCATAATGCTAAACAAAATCTTTCTTTGTTTGGGGAATGCTTTCATTGAAGATGTTGGGGTGGGGCCCAGGGCAATAGGCTTTAAACATGAAAGCATCAGATGTTAATTTCTAAAGCAAAAATGAAAGTCAGTAGCTGGGATTACCATGCACAGAACTACCCAAGTTATTGGTGGTAGCCAAAGAAGCCACATTAAAATCAAAAGAGCAAATAAGACATAATACAAAAATATGTTTTGCATGAACTCACATGTATAATTAATATCATATTGCTTGCTTTTTAAGTGGATGAGGGAAAGATAGAAGAGAGATTGAGAATTTGGGATTCAAAAAGGAAAAAAAATTAATGATTTTTTTGGCTTTTTTTAAAAAACTCTTAACTTTTATGTATTGGCTCCTTGGTGGAAGAGTGGTAAGGGTGGGCAATGGGGGTCAAGTGACTTGCCCAGGGTCACATAGCTGGGAAGTGTCTGAGTCCAGATTTGAACCTAGGACCTCCCATCTCTAGGCCTGACTCTCAATCCACTTAGCTACCCAGCTGCCCCATGATGATTTTTTAAAAATTACATGTAATTGGAAAATATTTAATGAAATAAATAAAAATATATTTTTAAAAGAGTGCATCTCAATCACTTGAAAGTAAAGTCCAAGATTCATGACATAGAGATAGTGTGGTACGGTGGAATTCTCTGAAATCAGAGAACCTGGGTTCAAATCCCATCTCCAACATTCACTCTGTGTGTTACCTTAAAACACTTCACCACGCTCTGCTTCAATTCCCTTACCTGGGAAACCAGAAGATTGGACTAAGTGGCCTTTGAGTTCCCCTCTAGCTTTCTGTCTATGAGCTTATAATCAAGAGTTCAATACCAAATGAGCAATGGGATGCTAAGTAGAACAAGGAAAATTGAAAGTAGGGCTTCACTTTCCAGGTGCTCCTACATTCCTTTCAGCCTGGGCACCATTTATTCTGCCTTCATTATCTCTTATAGCAACTCAACCTTTGAAAGGTAGATAATGTATGATATTGATGGAAATTTGGAATTTGGAAAGAACCAATTGATTAAATATATGTATTTAATATTTTCTATATGTGTAGGATTACAATGGTTAATATGACAAAGAAGCTTTGGTCCTAAACCTTGGAGAATTTATAATCTAGACAAGAAGAAAAAATAAATGCACATAAAACAAGAGAATAATACAGAGAGTATATAATTCAGTAGTAAACTATGTTATAGAGAGTAAGTACTATTGGTGTTCAGGAAAGGAAGAACCTAATATGGACTGGAACAACTAAGCAAAGCTTCATGAAGGAGAGAGCTATTAGTATTTTAATTTTATAAGTAAACCTAATCAAAGTGGCTTATTACCTTTCTATTTCTTAAGAGCCAATTAACTGATATTTTTTCTAAATGTCAATTCCTAGCATTAATAAAAAGTCTACTATATAGAGAGACCCTTATATTTGGACTACATTCATGTGAAGCTCACTAAAACCACCTAACCTGTTCCTAACTTCCAAATCTTCTTTTATACTTGACTCTTCTCCATGGTCTCCATGATCCAGCTATAGTGGCCTACTTACAGTTCTTCAAATGGGATACTCCATCTCCTATATCTATGACTTTGCATTAGCTATTCCCCATCCTCCCATTACCTCCACCTCTTCTTTCTGCATGCCTTCAAGACAACTAAAAACCCATTTTCATAGGAATGTTTTCATAGTCTGCCACTAGTTGCTAATTATATTACTTTCCGATTAATTTCCAACTATCTATCTGTATACCTAGGAATTTCCATGTGATATTCCTCATTACAATATGCATTTCTTGAAGGCAGGGATGTATTTGTCCTTCTCTGTATCCTTAGTGCTTGGAACATGGCCTTATACTGTGCTATTTTATACTATACTATATACTTATTCCTTATACTGTATTGCTTTGAGAAGCAATATTGATCATAATCCCAAGGGATCAGGGATACTTCCTGGGAAAAGATAAGATTATAGACAAGAAAGCAGTTCCACACCCTTCCACATTACAAAATTTTGGAAGAAACAAAAACTTCCAAATTAGCTCCAAAGACAGCAGCAAAAAACAAAAACAAAAACACACAAACCCTGAAACTTGAGACTGTGCTCTACATGTCCTCCCTCATGTCTAGAATTGATCCCAACTTCAAACAAAAAGTTCGAAATCAATAAATAGGATAGAAAAAGAGAAAACAACTAAACACATAAAATCTATTTCATACACATATAAAAATCTATTATGGTGACAGGGAAGATTAAGACATAAACTCAGAAGGAAAAAATGAAGGGAGGGAGGAACTATAAGGAAAGACTCTATGGAGACAAAAATATAAATTGTATATAAGCCCAATAAAATTCCTAGAAGAAATATTAAAAAATTGAATATTAAAGAAATATTAAGTAAAGAAATGACAAAGGAAGAAAAATATAAAAAGAAATAATTGCTTAATAAACAATTAACAACAATAATAGGCACAAAATACTGAAGAAAATAACACCTTGGAAAACAGAATTGGCCAAATGTAGAAGAGGTTTAAAAATTCACTGAAGATAAATGATGAAAAAATAAGATCAGAGGTTAAGCAAGGATATCATTATCACCACTATTATTCAATATTATATTTTCCCTGCTAACAATATCAATAAGATAAGAAAAATTTAAAATAAAAAAGACATTGAGGAAACAAAATTATTACTCTTTGCAATATCAGATTTCAAACTGTATTACAAAGTAGTAATCATCAAAAAATACCTATTATTGGTTAATAAATAAAGTAGCATATTAATGGGCCATATTAGATATACAATAAACAGTAGGTCTAATTAATAATAATAAATTTAGTAAAGATCCCTCTTTTATGGTAAGAGCTCACCATTTGACAAAATTTGTTTGGAAATTTGAAAGCAGTTTGGAAGAAATTAAGCATAGACCAATATTTAAATCATATACCAAAGGTCAAAATTGATAAATTATTTAGGCATAAAAAAGGATATCATGAGTAAATTAGGAAGCCATGGAAAAATATACTGTCAAATACATTTATAAAGGAAGAGTTTATAAACAAATGAGATAGAGAGGAACATGGAAAAGAAAATATATAATTCTAATTATATGAAATTCGAAATCTTTTGCAGAAACAAGATTAATGTAGCCAACATTAGAAGAAAAATAGGAAACTAGGGGAAATATTTATAACAAATTTTGCTGATAAAGGCTTCATTTCTCAAATATATATATAACTGAGCCAAATTTATAAAAATAAAAGCCATTCTTCAGTTGATTAATAGTCAAAGGAAACTAACAGGTGGTTTTCAAAAGAAGAAATCAAAGTTATTGATAGTCATGTGAAAAAGTTCTCTATATCCAATTTGAAAATGATTAGAAAAAATGTAAACTAAAACAATTCTGAGATGCCGCTTCATACCTATCAGATTAGCTAGAAGGACAAAAAATAAAAAGTACAAATGCTAGAGAGAATGTTCAAAAAGTGAGACACTAAAACATTGTTGGTGGAGTTGTGAACCAGTCCAAACATTCTGGAGAACAATTTGGAACTATATCCAAAAATGGTATAATGTTGAACATGCCTTTTGACTCAGAAATATTATTTCTAGGTCTGTATTCCAAAGAGGTAAAAGAAAATGAAAAAGTATCTATTTGTACGAAAATATAGCAATTCTTTTTGTAGTGGCAAAAAATTGGAAATAGAAGAAATACTCAGCAATTAGGGAATGGGTAAACAAGTTGTAGTATATAATTGTGATAAAATCCTATTGTTCTATAAGAAATGATGAGCTGGATAGTTTCAAAAACCCTGGGAAGGCTTATATTTTGAAAGGATATAAAGTGAAGTAACAAAAACCAGGACAACATTGTATACAATAAAATATTGTAAGAATGATCACCCATGAATTACTTAGTTACTCTGATCAAGAATATGATCTAAGATAATTCCCTAAGACTCATGATAAAAAATGTTAAACTCTACAGAGAAAGAACCGATGAACTCTGAATTCAAATTGAATAATCCTTTTTTTTTACTTTATTTTTCTTGGATGTTTCAAACTGTTTTCTTTTACAACATCCCTAATATGGTAATATATTTCACCTGATTTCAAGTGTGTAATCAATATTAAATTGCTTGTCTTTTCAAAAAAGGCAGAGGAGTGAAAGTTAAATTACAAATTTGGAATTCATTTTAAATGAACATTTAAAAATTTACATGTAATTGGGAAATACTTAATGACTAAAAATATATGAAAAGATAATAGTTCTTAAAGAAAAGGCATAGTTACCAATCAAGACAGTAATGACAGGAACAGCCCTTCACTGGAGTGGGTATTTAAGGAAATAACTTGAGTCTTTGGCAAGGGGTCAATATATGTGGTTTTATGAGGCTTGAAGGAAAAGAGACTGAAATCTAGTTGGTTATAATTCATTTTTCAAGGTATTACTTAAGGAAAGGACAGAGGATACTGAAAAGAGCATCTTTCTTTTCTTTTTTTCCAGATTACATGTTGATACATTTTTTTAATATTTACATAATCATTTATTTGCAGTGTCTGTGTGTGTGTGTGTGTGTGTGTGTGTGTGTGTGTGTGTGTGTGTGTGTCAGAGTCAGGGAGAAAACTGGTGCCAGGATAAGAGACAAATGGAGAGAGAGGGGAAGAGTGAGTCCATGAATCCTACCTCCTGAAGGGTGACTCTCCTCTTAACCCAGGCATCGCAGGGAAGGGGGAGTCAGGAATGAGAGTGGCTCTAACTGAACTTTCATGTTCTCGGGGGCAGAAACTGTGGTCTTTCCTGGAAAGCCAGAGGACAGAGCCACAGAGATGAGAGGGGATAAACCTCAGATTCACTCACAGATGTCCAGTATTGAGTGATGATTGCCAAAGGCTGGAGATGTAGTAGGAGGATAGGGTCAGAGAGCTAAGGAGTGAGGGAAAGAGAGGAGAGGAAGAGAGAGAGAGAGAGAGAGAGAGAGAGAGAGAGAGAGAGAGAGAGACAG
>NC_058132.1:106865554-106879760 GCF_016433145.1 Gracilinanus agilis
GGGAAAGGACCTACTTGTATAAAAATATTTTTAGTAAATTTTTGTAGTAAAAAATAATTAGAAACTGAAGGGTTGTCCATTAGTTAGGAGATAGTTGAACAAGACTGTGATACATGATTATATCATAAAACTATTGTACCACAAGAAATGATAAACAGGATGAGTTCAGAAAAACCTGGAAAGACTTATGTGAACTGATGAAAAGTGAAGCAAGCAGAACTAAGAGAACGCTATATATACTGTAATAGAAATATATTATAAAATGATCGGCTATGAAGGATTAAATTTTTATCAACAAAATAAGGTTCCAAGACAACTCCAAAGGACTCATGATAAATTTAAAGAGCAAAAAACCCCATTATGAACAGTTGAAGTAGGAACTGTTGGAATCTTACTACAGATCAAAGCATGCCATTTTTCACTTTATTTCATTTGTGAGTTTTTTTATTGAATATGTGTTATATGTCTTCAGTCATGACATATGGCAAAAATACTAGAGTGACTTGCCATTTCCTTCTCTAGTCCGTTTTACAAATAAGAATACTGAAGCAAAGAGGATTAAGTGTCTTCCTCTGGATTATTCTTCTAGTAAGTGTCTTAGGCCAGATCTGAACTCAGGAAGATGAGTTTTTCTGACTCCAAGCCAAGCACTCTACCCACCTAGCTGCCCAATGATATATGTTACATTCTCCTAATGTAAATTATGTCCTAAAGAAATATATTTAAAACTAAGGTTTGCTGCCACCATCCCCTCCAAACCACTCAAATATTTTAAATTATTGTAATAGCTTAACTTTATAAAGTCTGAGCATTTGGTTGGTTTAATTCCTTTGAGAAAAAAGAGTAACAAGAAGTTATTATGTAACATTAAGTTGAATCTGTGCAATATAACAAAGAAATGTCCCAAAGACTTAGACTCAAGTCATGGATGAATCATTTATGTTTAGATGGGTGTTCTTTTAAGCAAGTTTTTCAATCTCTATGAGTCACAGTTTCATCATCTATAAGGACAGGAACAGGATCTGTGATTTCATTAGCATAGAGAACTTCTTAATAAGAAAACTTCCTCTACCATTGCTAGTCAACACTTTCTTTGTAATTTATAATCTAAGATGCCCAGAGCACAAAGTCAAATTGTTTCTCCAAGATTGCTGTCAGTTGTGATATTCCATCATCACAAGAACACCATCACATGTCAGAGGCAGAAGTTGAACTCAGGACTACATGGTTACTAGACTAGCTCTCTATACACTATTCTACCCTAAATCTCTCTTTTTTTTTAATCTATAAAGTGAAAGTAATAATAATTGGATTCACTAAAATGATAAAGATCAGAGAGTTGGAGAGAATCTCAGTGCTCATGCCAAACACCTATTTCAAGTATTGATCCTCTCCATGACAACCTTGAAATGCAGTCATCTAGGAATCTCTTGCATTGAAGATCTCTAACTTTGTATAATCTGCAAGACTGATAAACATTCCATCTGTGACTTCCTTCTATTTAACAAATATTTATCGTATTCTTATTAGATACAGCGCAGCATGTTAGACAGGATACAAATTCTAAATAATATATAATCATTGCCCTAAAGAAATTTGAGCTCTAATAGGGTATTGTGGCAAAAACAAAATAAAAGCAAATAACTATAATATGGCATAGAAGTGCCAGCAAAATACTAATGAAGTCTCAAGGAAATTACGTTATACTGTTCTTGATAAGTATACCAAAAAGGACAGGGCTAAAAACTGACTACTGATGTGACATACCACCAGATGTACTCCTCCACGTTGACAATGATTCATGAATACCTTTTGGGTCAATTCAGTAACCTATTTCTTGGTTCATTTATGAATCTAACCAATACTGTGATTCTGTTTACATCTCTCCATTATATCTACAAAGAAATCATGGGGTATTTGTGTTAAAATTTTTGCTGAAATACTGATGCTATACAAAGTCTATATCATTTCTCTATTCAATCAATCTGAGAAACTTGTAAAAAAAAGATGATAATATAGTCTGACTTCTTAATGAATTCATGCTGGAACTAAGTGATTGGCCTTTCCTTCCTAAATTTTATAAAATATCCATTTGATAATTAATATTAAAATTTTGCCCAGATATAACATCAAGAAAGCTTGTCCATAGATTGAAATATTTATCCTCTTCCTATTTGTGAAAATATGAACCATATTTGGCACTATCCAATCCTAACAGGAAGCGAAGTGGCACAATGGTTGAGGTGCAAGACCTGGAATCAGGAAGACTTATCTTCCTGAGATCAAATCTGGCCTCAGACACTTATCTTGGGCAAATCATTTTAACTCTTTTGCCTCAGTTTCCTCATCTGTGTAATGAGTTGAAGAAAGAAATGACAAAGTAGTATATATGTCGAGAAAACTCCAAATGGTATCACAAAGGATTAGAACCATCAGAAGATGATTTGAATAACAACAAAATCCCCAAAGTATGTGTTCCATTTCCCCTGATACTTGAAAGATCACCAGCAGTAGCTCAAAATGTTCTTATAATATCCAGAACTTCAGGTTCATCCAGACATAGAGACTTGATCTCACATAGACCATCTCTGGGTTTACCATAATTTTTTATCTCATCCTTCAATTCTTTCTAAACCAATTTTGGTCTATCCTTCCCTATCTGAAGAATATTTTACTTAATAAACAGAAGTACAAGTTGAGAAGTTCTGTCCTTTCATCTATCTTCATTTTCACATCTACCTCAAACAGGAATCTTATTGACCTTCCAGTTAGTTAAAATATATCTGTTAAATTTAGCCTCAAATTATTTTGGAACTTAGCTATGCTGACATTGTTCTTTCAGAATTTTATCACTTTTATGCATTCATTCTCAAGTACCTGAGATCTTTAATTTCTGAAGGTAGAAAATGTAGGGATAAAACAATCAACTCTTTAAAAATCTCTCCTGGAAAGATTTATACAATTCAAGGAAAAGGAAGGACTACATAAAAATCTGCCTAAAACCTATCTTTAAAAAAAGCTATTTCCCCATTATAGATTATATTATAGGACTCATCTAGGTATAGAGAATTTTTCAAGACCATTGGTCTCCTCATTACATAAATAAGGAAAATAACACAGAGGGGGGCATAAATGAACAAATGATTTTGCACAAGATTACACCAGTAGTAAACATCAGAACTGAGATTTAATTTAGGTCCTTTGATTCCATAGACTGTACTCTTTCCACCATATCCTGTTCAGATTCAGGGTAAAACAGTTTGTCTTGTTGTTTCTTCCATCTTCTGAAAGATGAAATTATCAGTTAGGCAAGACAGAAATTTATCAACTACTACATGCTGAACATAGAGAGAGACATCTAAGTCAATACAATTCAATTTAAACAAATGAATATGTTACACCTACAGCGTTTCAGGTACTAAAGATACAATGCAACAAGGATTTTGACTGAAAAGACTCTGAATTATCTTCTGATTCCTATTATAATGCACTGTGGACAGGTTCACTTGCATAAAGTGAGAATTGTATGTACATTAGAATCACACACCATAATTTTTTAGCCATTCTTAAATCAACAGCCATTGGCTTTGTCCAGCTCTCTGCTATTAAAAGAAGTGTTGCTATAAATACTTTGATAGATACGGGATCTTTCTCTTTTCTCAGTTACCTACTTGAGATTCTGACTTAAGAGTTATAAATATAAGCAAAGATAAAAGGCAATAATTTGCACATATTATACACTTAATACATATTTTTGAATGAGTGAAGCCGTCTTCAGAAAGATAGGAGAGTGCAAGCCAATCTTATGTGAGTTATTACTATTTAACAATCCTAGTATATCCAATATTACTTTAAACAAAAGAAGTCAAGGATTCCAAGTGAAGTTACTTCTTAATAAACTTTTGTTAGGTCAAATATCAGTGCCTTAGGGAATGAAAAACCTGAAGTAGCTAACAAATTTTTAATATTCTACATACAGAGCTCATTCCACCTACACTTAATCCAGTGAGCATCCTTAAGACACATATCTCTTTAACTGAATTCCTTGGTTCTGGTTTCCATAAAAGGATATTAAAAAAGCCCAGAAACCAGATCCATCAGTATTCATTTAATCTCTTTGCCAAGAACAGACATTGCAGCCAAGGGCAACATCTGTTTAGAATATAAACTCATTTACATAAGATCATGGATGTAAGACAAGTAATATCACCTCATGAAATAGTGGAGTAGGGAGGGAGGAATGGCCCTGCAGGGAACATGGAATAAGGTCTACCTACATCATCTTAAGAGAATTTGCAGAAGAAATTGGAAGGGGAATAAGCAAATGAGAAGTGAGTTGGATTGCATTTTCCTGGGATCTACCTTCATTAGCAAGGTATCAGTGTCAAGAAGACTCATCTTCCTGAGTTCAAATCTGGCCTCACACACTAGCTATGCAATACTGGGCAAATCATTTAACCCTGTTTGCCCCAGTTTCCTCATCTGTGAAATGAGCTGATGAAGGAAATGGCAAACCACTGCAATATTTTTGCCAAGAAAGCACCCAAATAGAGTCACAAAGAGTCAGACATGACTGAAAAATAACTGAACAAAATCACACCTTTATATTTGCTTGTTTTTACTGCTCAGTGCATTATTGGACAAAGATATATGGATACAGTTTAAACTATTAAAGGACTATGTGTTATATTAATATTTACAGCTGCATTTTGTTCTGCCAAATATAATTCATTTGATAAGAATAATTAATAGCACCAATTAGCTTTAAATATATATGTATATATCTATATTTATATATCAGTCAGTTGGGTTGTTGTGGGGAGCTTGAGGTGAACCCCCAGGGTTCAGGAAAGGTAGCTTTTGCAAGGATGCAAAACTCTGAAACTTGGCTCAAAAGTAAAAAGAGAAATTTGTTAATTTAGAAAGTAATGTTGAGTCTGGACAAGAGGACAGCATAGGAAGAAGACTACCTCCTAGGTGGAATAGCAAAGATGGAAAACTGTTTCTAGATGACATCAATTCTGGGATCTTTATACTCTTTACAACAGTGAAAACATGACTCTGTGCCATGACTCTAGAGTGGTATGCACTGAGGCATGGGCAGGGAGGAGGTTTGCCTGAAGACATAGGAGGTGACCCTCATAGTTTAGAGGACAGATGGATGTCTGAGATACAACTTGATGATATCAAGGAGGTGGATCTCTCTATCCATCTCAAATCTAAAGGATGATCCAAGGAGGATAATGCTCTCAGGGTCTTAAAGTAGTCATCAGATGTTTTGGGTTAGGAGTCACAAGGATGTAAAGGACCAAAAGAATTTCCCTGCTTACAGTTTGCCTGAAACACTTCTATAATTTGGGGGGTACAATGTTCATGCCAGAGGGATCATGAAAACTGAATCACAGATAATGAATTGAAATAGCCTACTTGTTCTCTTGTCATGTTTTCATCAAGGATATTCATGATGTGTATACAGACCATTTTAAGAGAATATTTTAGCAATTAGAGATAAGAAGGCAGGCACATCAAGTAACAGTTGTATGTTTTGGGGGTATCATTCATTCATATCACTGGTGAATTTACACATTCTTAGGAAAGTGTTTCCCATCCTCTGAAACTTCTTAAAAATTGATCTCTACATGCTTTTAAGGTTGATTCATCTCTAACACATTTTTTTCTGCAGTATTTATCTAGGTCTTTATCTATAAAATGAAGATAATAATAATTTCCCTCCTATCTCACCATGTTCTTTTTGGGAAAGTGTTGAATATATCTGAAAGCATTATAGAAATACAAGTTATTATTAGCTTGAGGATTGAGACTTTTAATTCGTTTTTATTTCATGGGTTTCAGACAGAGTAAGCAATGAATTGAATTGTGGTAGGTAAGATGAGTTGAATTGGATTGGATAGAATTGAACTGAATTGAATTGTCTTGGAATGAATTAAATGTCCTTTCATTCTTACCTTGATGTTATCTACTCCAGTTCAAATAACAAGATTTCTGCCTTAAGTGATTCTTTATCTTCTTTTGGATCTGTAAAGACAAATGCAAAATAACAGCTGTTAAACAAATTTCCCCTTACTCTCTGTCTCTAATTCCCTACCCTCATTTTTCAGTGAACCAATTTTCTCTTCTCCCGTCTGTCTCCAACAAATGCATTGGAGGGATCCTTTCCCTCTGATTAAATTAAGCCCTGCAAATTAATATTCTGAGATTTTTTTCTTTCCTCTCCACTTATCCCTTTAAGTATTTTCTGCTTCTTTTCCTTTGGATCCTCCTATTACAAGAGAACTGTGATTTTCCTTAAAATCTCTTGGTTATTTTGCATTTTAAAAAATAAGATAAAAGATCTCATTTGACCTGTGGTTGAGAAGTAATTATTTTTGTACTTTTAGTTAAAGTTAATTAAGTGTATATTTACTTACTCCTGAATGAAGAATTGATTAATTTGTTCAAATAGTCATTTAGAATGTATCAGCTTGTGAAGAAAAAAAAAGAGCTGGGGACATTATGTAGAGATAATAATATAATAAGGCATGGTACCTACCTACCTACCTTCATGAAGTTCACAATTTAATAAATCATTATATTCTTCACTCTTCCTTATGTTTTTCAGCTCATCTCTTGTCATGTATTTCCTTATGACTAGGCTTTTATTGAGATTTTGTTCTCTTGATATCTTTGGTGTTAAACCCTTTTATCTGTATACCTCATTGTTTGGTTATTGTCCTATATGCTGGGAAAGGACCAAAATGGCATCACTGGTGAGGTCCTTTGACTCAAGCATAAACTGAAGTTAAGTGAGGCAGAGCTGAACAAAGTTGTTGCCCTTACTCCCTCTTCCAGAGTCATCTAAGTCCTGTGGCAAGACAAAAGTCAAGACAAGTAGCAATGGCTCAGGATTAAGGGAATGACGTTGGCTTCTTCAATGTCTAACTAAGCTCTAAGCATTCAACACTTGTTTCCATTGCTTTCATGGGCATGAAAACAAATTCTCCTCATCTGCCCTTTCCAATGAAGGAAGACCTCACACGCCTAAGGTAGATGCTCCCCTACTTATCCAATGTTTATCTGTTGATTACTTTCAACCTGACTTAACCTGTCTGCCCAGACAGTTGTGTGCATACTCCAGCTCCTTGGAGCCACAGGTGAGAGCTGGGTGGAAAATGGACAACAAAGGAGGAGAAGCAGCCCTTAGCAAGCCCCCATACCAGAAGTACTAGTCTTCCCTGAACACTCCACTCCCCTAATACTTTTAATGTAGACTCCCACCTTTTACTGTGAACAGATTCTTAAAGCCGGGTTACAAAATTGCCTCAGACTCTTCATATTGATGCCTTGTTTCCTGCCCTGAGCAAATCCTCTGTTGAGGACAAATCTTAGCCCAGTTGAATTTCAGTTCCCTTTCCTTCAGATCCGATGAAGTTGCTACCTGAACTAGCATCTACCTGATTCTCTCCTCTACTCTCCTCCTTTCCTTCATGTGGCTACATAGAATCAGTGCCTGCACTTCTTGAGTCTGAGAAGTAACAGAGGCAAAAGGAAGGAGGCTATTTGGGCAGGCACTGTAGTAGCAAGAAATCATGAGAAGGAAACATTGCAGAAAACTATGAATTTGCTTATGCTCACTGTTTCTGGCTTACAGAGGTTAATTTGGGACTAAAGGCCATTAAAAGAATGTCACAATTTCACAAAGACAATTCAATCTATTCTTTTCCTTTAAATTCTGGACCTGAGACTCTATCCATTTTCACTTACTCTCCAAGATAAGACAGAATGAGGATAGAGCTCTAAAGATTTAATATCTATTTGCCTTTTCCTATCATCTCCAACATCCAAGTCTAGACAATAGGTATTTTTTATTCATTTTCTTTTTTCATACTTGGATAGTTAGGCCAAATTCTTTTTTCAGTAAAATGGAAGGCATGCTTTTATTATTATATTATACCTATATATTTACTTTAAAGCAGAATAAGATGTGCCATACTCAAGAGGTATGAATAAATGGGTGAATAAATGGAAAAAGGCTTTATTAAGTATTTACTTCATGCAAAGTACTAAGCTAAGTTCTGGAGATACAAAAAAAAATAACATGGTCCCTGCTCTCAAGAAATTGTCATTCTAATAGAGAGAAAAAACAATAAAGCATTTTTTAAAGTTCCAAAGAAGAAAAAAATCATCTATAACTGTGGGGGGACTAAGAAGGGAGAAAAAGGAAATGGGGATGGGAAGAGGATATATTAGGTGTAAGAAATAGCTTGAATAAAGTCACAGGAACTGAAAAACATAAATAGGTATAAATGGTAAGTATCTCTAGAGTGTGGTAGACATAAAAGGATATGGCTATAAAATTAGTGAGGTACAAAATTATTCAGGACCTTGTATGCCAGATAAATGAGTTTCTAATTTTGGTTGGCTGATATTAGGGATCCACTGAAGAGTCTGAGGAAAAGTACTGATGTCAATAGGGATATTCTTCTGACAGTAGGAAGGAGGGGATAGGTCAGGAGCCACATGGAAGTCTTTTTTCTCTTTGGCCTATGTAGTATCATTCTACATAGGCAAGATCTCAATTTAAAGTTCTATTCATCAAGAAGAGCTACTAGAAATGTGAGACTAAGAGGCTAAAAGGATAATCTTTAAGAGGCCAGAAAGTGAGTAGATATCAAAGGGCAGAGCCTGGCTTTAAAATTGTATTACTGGTTTGAGATCATTAAGGAAGTTTAATTTTCTTTATTGATTTGGAAGAAGCATTTCCATTCACCTTTAAATATTATTTCCTCTTTGCCCTTTACATTATGAAACTCCCATCAAAAGCCCTTTGGGATTTTTCCCATTCCTTCAAAAATCAACTTCCTTCAGTGCTTCCTCTACTTAGCATTTAAAGTCTAGTAATATTGCGGTCACTGGCATCCCCCAAAGTCTAACTTCATTATCATAGTTGGCTTGTTTCCTAGGGTAGACTTAGAATAGTAACTGGGAAGACTGCTTATTCTGCCAGTGGCATGCCTGAAATCCTTGTTACCCCACCTTTGTCTCCCCATAATCATCATCATCTTCTGTAGTTTGGTTTCTAGGTATTCTGATCAATATCTGAGTAATTAGAATTTCTCATGATCAACTCCTCAACTTTCTCATTGGCTTTTCTTATCAATTAAAGTATGGCTTGATCTAGTCTTCTGTGACTGAATGAAGTTCTTTTTGGTGACATCCTCAAACTACTTACCTCCCTCCCCATGCTTGTCATGATTTTGTTCTGTTCACACTGCCCCTGCTGTCAGTCCAACTACTGATAGAACTTCCCTGCACAAACTGAAGCTAATCCTCAGGAAACAGCACCTTCCTTCCTCCCACTTTGATCTGCCTACCCTTAACAAAGACTCTCACTCTAATCCTGCAATTTTGAATCTTCTGATTTTTTTTTTGCTGGTTCAGCCCAATGTCTGATACTCCCCATCTGAATCCTTGAAACTGTGTCATTCAAATCCAATAATACTATTATGCATGTTTTAAGCATTTGCAAAGAAAAAGAATTCTCTTTAGTTTCATTTTATCTTCAGAGGTTTGGATCTAACAAGCCTATAAATCTTGGGTTTTTTCTAAATGATTTAACATGTAATACAAAGTATCTGTTTGTACATGGCAAAATGGAAACAGCAAAAACATGACTAGGAATTTAGGAATTTTTCTGCAAAAGACAATTTCAACTTTGTGTATGTGTGAATAGAAGACAGTCTACCCTTGTTACAACCAAGCCAAATGAAAAAGGGTAGTCTCTATTCGAAAGAGTCCAACCCTTGTAAGCGTAACATTAACTTATAGCTAAAATAATGGACTTTACAAGAAGGAACCTACTATTTCTCCTACATTAAGTCAAAGGTAAGTATTGGAAGCACTACAGTATTATGCTTGGAGTCAAGATTCGGATCTTGGTCTTTACTTCTGCGATTTTCGGTTTCCTTTACTATAAAATAAGAGTTTGAACTGGCTGGTCCTGAAGAGTCCTTCCATCTTTAAAAGCTATGATTCTATGATCCTATGATTTTACATATTTCAGTATTTCCAAGATCATAGATTCTACTGATTTAAAAACTACATATTCTTCACACCTTTGGATATAGTCTTCATAAGCTGCTATGCCTTGAAAAAAATTCATCAACTAGTAATCACCAACTAAGCTAGGCTCTCTCAATGTCAATAAATTGTCTTTCTCCACATCCATATTTGAATTGGACCCAACTTATACAACTGTTCGGTCAATATCACTTCTGAGATTCCAGTGTCGCCAGCTCTTCCTAATGAAATAGCAAAGTAGAACTTATGCCAAAGAAGACAATTCAGTGGATCTTCAATATCACAGTATAGTATTTCTATTGACTCATGCAGAATGAAGTCCTTTCATGACTTCTCATTCTGTGTAGTAATCTATGTCTTTTTATTAATTTTCTGTAGATGATCCATTCAATATTCTGGGGGTAAAAATAATTGCCTTAAATCACTAAGAAATAAAAAGATCATTCATTAAAAATGAGGGATAGAGAGGTGGCATGGACTAGTAGATAGCCTCTGACGCATACTGACTAGGTGATCTTTAACCTCTCAATGCCATAAATAACTCTAAATCTATAAGTTGCAGAGAAGATGTTGACCTAAATTAGTACAGTTTCCTCTGCTAGCTGTAGGAGATTCCAGATGCTACAGATATAATTCCCTAAGAAAATTAGTAAAGATACTCATCTGAAAGCCTTAAATTGGATTAAGTTCCTTTTGGGGAGGATTTGAAACAAGGAAAGAACCTTTCCAATTTTGTTTGAATAAAGGAGCATTCTTTTATCTTCTTATCACCTGCCTGCCCTTGAGCTTGAAGGGATAATCACCCAGATCCAAGGTTGGAAGGAATTTGGGCATCTGCAACCTACAACTTGTTCAGATATTCTGGTTACCCCTCTCTTACTATGCCTTTCCTTGTCCCATAACCCTTTGAAGAGAAAAGGAAGTTTTATGGCCTGTAGCTCTGCAAAGCCCTGTGGATAACTAAAAATCTTTTACCTACAAAGGTTGTTTGCCTGTAGGCTCATTCTTACAAGTTGGTTTCATTAGGAAAGGGAGCCAGTAGGGAAAAAAAAGTCTGCAGTCTGGACTAGTGTATTAAATCACCAGAAATGATAAAATGTCTTAGAACATCAATAAAGGTAAGAGGAATTAATCAAGAAAATTAATGAACTCCCTCAATTGAGTTGGTCTGAGCATATTGTAATAATCAAAGGCATAAAATGTTCTCCTTCGAGCATTGGTTTTCACTGCACCTAATGAAAATATAAAAAGGCAAAGAGGAATTAATTGCATGTGTTTGGAGGAGACATGCATTGAGATATAAGAACAACCTTTAAACCTGAACATGGAATCATTAAGGATATGGGGCTGTATTCTGCTGTTTTTCAATAGCTTCATGCCAGAGTCTCTGCTTATTTCAACAGGAAAGCAGTATGCTTTCATGGAAAAAAACACTGAACTAGTAGTAAAAAGACTTGGATTCAAATCTTGAATCTTCCTCTTATTTTCTGTGTGACCTTTGTTATTCAGCTAACATTAATGAATCCCAATTTTCTCATTTATAAGATGAAGACAATAAAAATATAGACTACCTATGTCCTAGAGATGAGAATCAAATGAGACAATCAATATATGTAAAGTGTTATACAAGTGAAAGCAAAAAATTATGACTAACATTCATCTTCTTATCTAATAAGAAATAAATCACCTAAATTTATTCCTCCATTTAAACATTCATTCGACAAAGATATATCAACTGCCTCCTATCTACCAGCCCTTGTACAATGTTCTTCATTTGGCAAACAAGAGGAAGATAAAAATATCTTCCTTCCCCTAACCTAAAATCATGGAATGGTGAGTAATCATAAAAATGATCTAATTCAATCCTCTCACTTTACAGAAGAAGAAAGTGAGACATAGAGAGATAAAACTGACTTATTCATGATGATAATTAATGAGCAAGGAACTTGAGCTTTAAAGCTATGTGGCCCATTGGATAGAGTATTGGACTTGGAGTCACAAAGACTTGAATTAACATATCACACACCCCTTCCCTATTCAAGAAATCCATTTACCCTCCATCACAGAATCAAATATAAAATCCTCCATCTGACTTTTAAAGCCCATCATAGCCTACCCCATCCTCCCCAAAACACCATTCAATTCTTCTTATATGATACTCTCCTTCACATAATCCGTGATACAATGATATCACCTTGCTTGTTCTTCTTTGTCATTTCAGTCGTGACCAACTCTTCATGACCCCATTTGGTGTTTTCTTGGCAGAAATACTGGAGTGGTTTGCCGTGTCCTTCTCCAGTTCAATTTGCAGAGGAGGAAACTGAAGCAAACAGGTTGAAGCAACTTGCCAAGGATCACTCAGCTAGTAAGTGTCTGAATTTGAATTTAGGTCTTCCTGACTCCAGACCTATCCACTACACCACCTTGCTGCACCTCATTGTTCTTCTCACAAGACACTCCATCTCCCAGCTCAATATTATTCCACTGTCTGTCCTCCATGCCTGCATTCTTCTTGCTTGCCTCTACCCCCTTGCTCCCCAGGATTTCTTCAGTTCTCAGGTAAAATGCCACCTTCTGCAGGAAGCCTTCTTTGGTCCATTGTACTGGCCTTTCTCTGAGCCTATCTTCCATCATCCTATACTTAGGATGATGGAAGATATATAGATATAGATAGATAGATAGATAGATAGATAGATAGATAGATAGATAGATCTTGTTTGTACAGAATTGTTTCCAAGCTGTCTTATGAGCTCTTTGAGGTCAGGGATTGATTTTGCCTTTCCTTCTATCCCTAGAACTTAGCACAGTGCCTGGCACATAGTAGGTATTTGATAAATATTTTTAAATATTACTTGGCTTGGAAGGAGTCTAATGTTATAAGCCACACTTGACACCTATTTTGTCTCATTCCTATAAAGAAGTAATGAGCCAGGGATGCTCTGTCTTTCCCTATCTCATGTCTGAAGCCAAGCTTGCTCTTCATAATCCGACAGCATTCAGTTTGTTTGTTTTTTATTGCTCTTCTTTCCACTTACCTGGTAGTAGTCAATGTTTAATTGTTTTTCTGTTCCTGCTTATTTTTCTTTCCATCAGTTTATACAGTTACAGTCTCTCTTATGTTTTTCTGGCATGTTAGTAATCCCACTGTTAGAATTTTCACTCTTTCTGCACCAAACTCTTGTCCTCATTCAAAGGCCAACTTAAATATATCTCCTCCTACATGGATCCTTTTCCCAAAAAGACCAAGGGGTTTATCATTTTCTAGGTCTGACCAACACATTAACTCTTTTTTTTTAAAACATCCTTACATTCTGGATCAAAGAGCAATAAGGACTAGGCAACTTGGGTTAAATGACTTGCCCATGATCACACAGCTGGGAAGTGTCCGAGGCCAGGTTGGAACTCAGGTCCTCCTGACCCAAGGCCTGATGCTTTATCCACTGTGATACTTAGCTTCTCCACAACACAATAAATTTCTAAATTTATGCATTTGGGGGAAGAGACATGGGAGAATCAATTATTCCTTTAGTGGTGAGGGCTAAAGTAAAAATATAATTATATTCTATGATTTAATATATTGGTTCTTCCTGGAAAGTGGAATGCAGAATATCCAAGGGCTAAAAGAGTTTATATATGTATATATTAATGTGGATATATACCTACGACCATGCCTGTATATGTGCATACATATGTGTTATATATGTATATACAATATCTAAAGTATATTTCTTACATTTAATCATTCATTTTCAAAGATATATCAACTGCTTCCTATGTGCAAGGCCTTGTACACACTCCAGGTGGCAGACAAGAGGAAAATAAAGAGCTCTCCCCATCCTTAACATAAAATCATGGAGTGGGGAGGAATGATACAAATTATCCAATTCAATCCTAACATTTTACAGAAGGAGAACATGAGACAGAGGGGAATAAAATTCACTTAGTCATGATCATAACTAATGAGTGAAGAATTTGAGCCCTTACAGCTATGTGGCCCATTGGATAGAGTATATGGAAAGAGAGAGAGACAGAGACAAAAACAGACAGAGAGACTGAGATAGAGACACAGAGTCAGAGAGAAACAGGCAGAGAGAGAGAGAGAGAGAGAGAGAGAGAGAGAGAGAGAGAG
>NC_058132.1:106880115-106936350 GCF_016433145.1 Gracilinanus agilis
GCGAGTGGTGTGTGTGTGTGTGTGTGTGTGTGTGTGTGTGTATGTGAGAGAGAGAGAGAGAGAGAGAGAGAGAGAGAGAGAGAGAGAGAGAAGAAGGGAGGGAGGGAGAGAGAGAGAGAGAGAGTTAGAGAGAGAGAGAGAGAGAAGGAGAAAGACAGACAAAGAGAGGGAGAAACAGAAAAACAGAGAGAGAATGAGAGGGAAACAGAGACAGACAGATGGACCGACAGACACAGACAGACAGAGGAAGAAGAGACTGAGAAACAGAGAGAGAATGAGAGGGAGAGGGAGACACAGAGAGAGATAGACAGAGACAGAGAAAGCACAAGACTAATTAATATTAAGTAAAAAATTTTAAAAATTAAAACCATTTTAAATAAAGCACTGAAATGGAAGGAAAGGAATGTTTCCTACTCATTCCTATCAACCAGAGACACTGATGGAACAAGAAGAAGCAGTACAGTTATTAGGTTTTTTCACTCTCACAGGGCCACAACTAACTATACTAATGGACCAATGTCTGAGGTGCTGGACAAAGGAAAATACTTGCTGCCACTCATAATTAAAGGAAAGGTTGGGCCAAACACCAGGTGCCAGGAGTACCAGCATGAGCTCACTAATTCATCCACTTAGAGAGATCTATAACTCCACCACTCTCACCTCCTCAGACCACCCCAATGATAAAACTGGAGAGCTGCCATTTGGGATCACTAGCAGCAGGGAAGTCTTCTTGGAAGGTCTCTTCTCCTTTTCGAATCAGAGAAAGCATGTGTGCTTGAGTGTGAAGGTAGCCTGTGGGTGTGCCTACAGCTGTGACCCATGAGATGTTGCTTCCATCTTGCTAAAGCTGCCCTGTAGAAATCCCAGCTGCTGCCAAGGTGGCTATTAACTACCGACTGAATAAAACAAGCAACAAATACTTCAGGTGGCCAAATAAACAAAGATGAAGAGAAATCTATTTGGTTGCTCAAGAGGTAGTTGCAACTGAAGTTTTCAAGTGAGTGATTGGATCTGTTATTATGAATGTTTCAACTAATGCAAATCATATAGAATAAAAAATATCCAGCTTGGTTAAATCCAACTTCAAATGTCTTTAGCACATTTTTGTAGCTTTGATGTAAAATGCCATTCTTAAATTGAAAAGGAATTTAAACCTTTGAAATAAAGTTCAAGGACTTCTAGTCATTTTACTATAATAAATCATCCCAATTGGTGCTTACAATTAACTGCTTTCTTTGCAACCGTGACTATTCCCAATAGTCCTAAACACAGGGACTCGTCATACTTATTTTTTTCTAATTTCTTGGGTGTGAGGAATCTCACTTAGAAGTTCATGGATCTCTCCAAGAATCAAAATGCCTAACAATACCTTCAATATGACTTGAATATATACAATTTTTAAAGTCTTTTCCCCCATATCTTCAGTAGCCAAATGTACCCCCTGGCTATACTGATATTTTTAATACCTGACATTTATATATTCAAGGGTAGGTTTTGATTTTGAAAGAAATATAATCACAAAATCTCAGAGCTGAAAAAGCCCTTGGTGGTTATCTAGTCCAACCTATACCTGAAAAATGATTCCCTACCCAGCAAACTCAACAAGTCATTATCCAGCCTTTGCCTGAACACCTCATGCAAAAAGGAACCCGCTACCAAATAAGGCAATGAATTCTATTTTGGAATAATTCTAATTGCTAGGAAGTTTGGGTTTGCTTTTGGGTTTGCCTTTGTTTTAATACCCCTTCACAACTTCTCTCTATTATTATGCCTACTTCTGCACTCTGCAGCCAAAAAGAAAAAGTCTAATCTCTCATAACGGCCCTCCAAATAAATACTCAAAAATAGATATCATGTCACACTCTTCCAAGCCTTCTCCTTTTCAAGATAAATATACCCAGTTCCTTCAACTGATCTTCATATGGCTCGAATTCAAGATCTTTCACAATCCTGGTGGCCTTCCACTAAATATTTTGCAATAAGCAATGTCCTCTCTTTTCTAAAATGTGATGCACAGCACTGACCATATTATTCTACTTATGAGTGGATCATGACAGAGTAGAAAGGTGCTATCATCTCCTTACTCCAAGAAGTGATGCCTCTTAGTGTAGCCAAAATGCACAGTAGCTTTCATATTATATCACACAGTAGAGTCATGTTAATTTTGGAATCTCCTATGATTCCCAAATCATTCCCAAACTACTACCTAATTGTTCCATTTCCATGTTATACTCTTCATATTTTTTAACTGAAGGTTAAAATTTTGCATTCATTCCATTAATTTCAACTTATTTAATTCATTCCAGTGTCTTAGCCTATCAACCTCTTTTTGGAATCCCTTTAAATCTATTGAAGATCAAGGTAGGATGCTATCATAGCAAAACTGGGAAGCCAAGATATTGAATTAGGGCATGATTCAACTAAAGATTTGGTTTCTCAAGAAAAGAATAGGACTGAGAAATACAGAAAACTGATTTCGTTAGTTTTTTACTTGCATAATTTTACTTACCACCAATCTACTAACCCACCTTCCTCCCAAACAATTAGCCTAGCAATCTTCCAATGAACCAATGCAAATACCTCACTACCTAAATATGTATCAATCTGCTGAATCCTAAGGCTAAGATATGGCATGAACAACCCCACTGCTTTCCTCTCTATCAATATAACCACCCACCCAAATTAGCAGCACTGCCTTCAGGAGTCAAAAATCATCTTCTTATGCTCTAATAGTTCCTTTTGATGGTTTCTCTCTTAGAGTTTTAGAAATACCATAGATTTATGGAAAGAGAATTTAACTTGGTATTAGAAAACTTGGGTTCAAGTCCAAGATCTCATATTTATTAGATGCATGTAACTATAGGCAAGTCACTTAATCTCTCGGAACCCTTTTTCTAGAATTCAATTCAACAAACACTTATTAAGTACCTACTATGTGCCAGATGGATGGCCAGGTAGTACAATAGATAGAGTGCTCGGTCTGAAGTCAGGAAGACTCATCTATGCAATTTCAAATATGGCCTTAGACACATATTAGCTCTGTGACCCTGGAAAAGTCACTTAACTCTGTTTGCCTCAGTTTTCTCATATGTAAAATGAGCCTGAAAAGGAAATTGCAAACCACTCTAATGTCTTTGCCTACAAAACCTTAAATGGGGTCACAAAGAGTAGGAGACTATTGAAATGACTGAATAATAACAAATGTGCCAGATACTGTGCTAAGCTTTGAAAATACATATAGGAAGAAAAACAGTCCCCATTCTCAAAGAGTTTATAATCCAATAAGGAAAGAAGATACACAAAAAGGAAGCTAGAAAGTGAGGGTGAAGATGTCCTACCAGGAAGTACTTGATACAGGTTAATCAGCATGATAATGAGATTTTGAAATTAGCTTATCCTAGTTGGGGCATTATGTTTCAAACCAAGCAGCATGCTAATAGAATGTAAGGGGTATAAAATGGGAGATCATATTTCCACCTTCCTTAAGTGTCACTATAAGGAATTATATTAATATGAATTACATTAGTAATAGCCAATATTAATATAGCACTTTAAGAATTTCAAAGTACTTTACAAATATTTGTCATTTGATACAACCCTGGAAGCTAGCTGCTACTTATTATTCCCATTTTTACAGGTGAAGAAACTGAGGCAAATGGATTAAACAACTTTCCCAGCATCCTGTCTGAGAATAGATTTTAACCAAGTTCTTGCTGAGTCCAAATCCAGTTCTCTTTATCCATTATGCATCCTGGCTGTTTCTTTACTGACAAAATATGAGCTACCTCCAAAAGACACTGTTTCGCTTCTGTCATTGTATAACAAAGACTTAGCACAGTGCCTGGCACATAGTAGGTGTTAATAAATGTTTTAAATTGATTGAATCACCATTAGTGTCATTAAACTTCTCTTTTGTTTTTCTCTTTACATTCCCAGTAATTTAAGTTTGATAAGGACTTAATAAATCCTTTTCCCTTCATTCATTTCCTCATATTCCAAGATGATAATTTTTCTTCCTTTTCCCTCCCAGACTTTTAAGTGACTGAAATATTTTAAGTCAGCCAACATATTCATCCTGTGATTGATGAATTTTTTAAAAGTGGTCCTAAACATACTATTTATTATCTTCTTTTCCCAGGTGAACATTATTGTCATCTGCAGAGACATATGTTCATTTCATTGCTTAGATCTCATTATCTTCTATCATATTTCTGACACATCTTTGGTGTTTCTTCACCAAGAGCACTTCTTATCATGTAGCAAATTAATTGATGTGAGACCTCACTGACCTATCTTTAATTTGTAAGATATGTCATTTTTGGAGGAGCTCAAGAGCAAAAGTGTTTCATTCTTTCAAAAAATCATCTAATTTTATCTGTTTTAGAAGGAAGATCACCTTAATAATAAAATTTACTTTGGGAAGGAAGGAGAAGGGAAAGGTAAGATAGATTACAGAGCAAAAAGACCTAGTTCCTTTTAAGAGCACTATTTTTTGTCACCCAAACTTAAGGTTTTGTGTAAGACTTATAACCATGGTTCTTTTGCTCTGAATAAACAAGATGAGTGAAGATTGCAATTTTTATGTAAAGATAGCTAGATTTAGAGTGAGAAGGCCCACATTTGAGAACTACTGGGTTCTTGAATTGGTTTTACTTCATATTACCACCATTTATTTCTCTGTGATATCACGATTTTTCTTTGTCAAATTCTCTTCCTCATGAATAACTAATGTTAATCACATGACATAATAAGTAATTTTAAAAAGATAATTTATTTGAACTAGATAAGGAATTAATCTATAATTTCACTGAAACAGGGAACTCCTAAAGGTAGCTCCCTCTACCAATGCATGTGGACACCTTCCATGCAACTTATAATCTTAAAGAGTTGCCTAGAACATAGAGTTACCTAAGTTCACAAAGCCAGTTAAGTATCAGAGGCAGGACTTGAAATCAGGTCCTCCTGGCTTCAAGGACCACTATGGATGAATTATACCCCTCTGCCTCTCATGCATAAAGTAGATATGTGGGAAAATATATTCCACAATGAACAAAAAAACAATTTCAAAACACTCAAGCCCCTTTCTAAGCTCTGAGGTTAAATGGTTAAAATTCTTTTCCAGTTTGCAGATTCTGGTCTCCTGCCATAGGTATGAGCCCAGTACCCAGTCTAAGGAAGTCAGCAATGATATTCAAGCAACTTGTCTCTATGATGTTGATGAAAGGGGCTACATCTTACTGACTGAATCATAAGAATATGGTCCAGAGACTCAATGAACTAAAAGTGGAAGAGACCTCAGAGGTCATCTAATGGAGCCCTCTCATGTTACAGATGAGAAAATCAAAGCCCAACAAGGTTGAATGACTTGCTCAAGATCATTCAAAGATCATTAATTGGCAGAACCAAGAATTGAGTCATGGTCATCTGACTCCAGAGCTAGAGTGTATCCCTGCATCATATTGCCTCAGTTCACTGCTATTTCTCACTGCTAAGCAGGTGAGTTCGCAAGATTCCACTGAGGTGCAAGTCTGAGACAAAGGGGCAAAATCACAATCAATCAGTCACTCAAAAATATTGGAGCCCAAAAGCCAGTATGACTAGCAGTTGGAAAAATCTCATTGGCCTGTTATAATTCTGTTGTGATAGTGTCTAGAAGGCCAGCATTAGAAGCAGAAGAAGGGAAAACTTCCACATTAATAAACCCTAACAAGATATGTCACAAAAGCAGCAGCCATAGCCATTTATTTCCCCCTGTTTTTTTCCTTTTCCTTCTCTATTTCCTTAAAAATTTAAGTTCCTTCAAAACAGAGATTAATTGTATTTTTATCTTTCTATCCCTAATCCCTATCTAACCTAATATCTCAACTAGAAAATTGTAAGAACTGAAAAATGCTTATGGATTAATTTCACCTTTCTGCTTCTCTAGCTCTTCTTTCAAGACTTCTCACCTCACTGAATGTACCTGCAAAGACTCTTGGGTCATATTAGTGACCTTTCCTCTAGATGGCATCAAAAAATCATGAAAATGTAATGTTAATCTACAAAATGGTCCCTTCCACTTCCACAAGAATCCATTCCTCAATCTGCACTACTTTAATCACAGGGAAAGAGTCAAGTAAAAATAATGAGTGGAAAGAGCTTTGTAACCAAAGTGAATTTATTATAATACTAGTATTTCTTTTTTAATTAACTAGTTAATTAATTAAATTAATTTAGAATATTTTTCATGGTTACATGATTTATATTCTTTCCCACCCATCTTCCCTCCATCTTCCCATAGCCAACAAGCAATTTAATTGGGTTTTACATGTTTCATTGGTCAAGACCTGTTTCCATATTATTAATATTTGCAATAGAACGATCATTTAGAGTCTACATCCCCAGTCATGTCCCCACCCAACCATGGGATCAAGGAAATGTTTTTCTTCTATGTTTCTACTCCCACAGTTCTTTCTCTGGATGTGGATAACACTCTTTCTCATAAGTCCCTCAGAATTGTCCTGGGTCATTGAATTGCTGCTAGTACAGAAGTCCATTACATTCAGTTGTGTCACAGTGTATCCATCTCTGTGTATAAAGTTCTCTTGGTTCTGCTTCTTTCCCTCAGCATCAGTTCCTGGAGTCATTCCAGTTCACATGGAATTCCTCCAGTTTATTATTCCTTTCAGTGCAATAGTATTCCATCACCAACAGATACCACAATTGGTTCAGCCATTCCCCAATTGAAGAGCATAACTTTGTTTTCCAATTGTTTGCCACCACAAAGAGCAAAGTTATAAATATTTTTGTATGCATATTTTTCTCTATGATCTCTTTGGGTTTACAGCATGGCTTGGTCAAAGGGCAGGCAGTCATTTAAAGCCTTTTGATCATAATTACAAATTGCTTTTCAGAATAGTTGGATCAATTCACAACTCCACCAGCAGTACATTAATATTCCAATTTTGTCACATTCCCTCCAACATTTATTATTTTCCTTTGCTGTCATAGTAGCCAATATGATAGGTGTGAGGTGGTACCTTAGAGTTGTTTTGATTTGCATTTCTCTAATTATAAGAGATTTAGAACACTTTTTCATGTGTTTATTGATAGTTTTTATTTCTTTATCTGAAAAATGCCTATTCAGGTCCCTTACCCATTTATCAATTGGGCAATGGCTTGATTTTTTTCTACAACTGATTTAGTTCCTTATATATTTGAGTAATTAGACCTTAGAGGTTTTTGTTATAAATTTTTTTCCCAATTTGTTGTTTCCCTTCTAATTTTGGATGCATTGGTTTTGTTTGTACGAGTACTTTTTAATTTAATGTAATCAAACTTATTTGATTTACATTTTGTGATATTCTCTATTTCTTGCTTGGTCTTAAATTCCTTTCTTTCCCATAGATCTAACAGGTATACTATTCTATGTTCACCTAATTTACTTATATTTTCCTTCTTTATATTTAAGTAATTTACCCATTCTGAATTTATCTTGTAGAGGGTGTGAGATGTTGATTTAAACCTAATCTCTCCCATACTGTTTTCTAATTTTCCCAGAAGTTTTTTCAAGAAGTGGGTTTTGTCCCCAAAGCTGGGATCTTTAAGTTTATCACATACTATCTTGCTGAGGACATTTCCTCCAAGTCTATTCCATTGGTCCTCGCTTCTGTCTCTTACCCAGTACCATATTGTTTTGATGACCACTGCTTTATAGTACAGTTTTAGATCTGGTACTACTAGGCCCCCATCTTTCACATTTTTTTTATTATTTCTCTTGATATTCTTGAACTTTTGTTCTTCCAAATCAACTTTGTTATAATTTTTTCTAATTCCATAAAAAATTTTCTTGGTAGTTTGATAGGTATGGCACTGAATAAGTAAATTAATTTGGTAGGATTGTCATTTTATCACGTTAGCTCATCCTACCTATGAGTGATTAATGTTTTTCCAATTATTTAGATCTAGTTTTAATTGTATGGAATGCATTTTGTAATTGTGTTCATATAATTCCTGTGTTTTTCTTGGCAAATAGATTCCTAAATATATTATATTGTCTAGGGTCATTTTAAATGAGATTTCTCTTTCTTATTCTTGCTGCTGAGTTGTAATTGAAATACATAGAAATGCTAATGATTTATGTGAGTTTATTTTCTATCCTGCAAGTTTGCTAAAATTGATAATTATTTCCACTAGCTTTTTAGTTGATTCTCTAGGATTTTTTAAGTAGACCATCATATCAACAGCAAAGACTGATAGTTTAGTCTCCTTGTTTCCTATTTTAATCCCTTCAATTTCTTTTTCTTCTCTAATTGTTACTGCTAGTGTTTCTAGTACAATGTTAAATAATAAAAGTGGTAATCGGCATCCCTGCTTCCACTCCTGTTCTTATTGGAAAGGTTTCTAATGTATCCCTATTGCATATGATACTTGCTAATGGTTTTAGATATAAACTGTTTAATATTTTGAGGAAAGGCCCATCTATTCCTATGCTTTCTAGTGTTTTCAATAAGAATAAGTGTTGTATTTTGCCAAAGGCTTTTTCTGCATCTGTTGAGATAATCATGTGATTTCTATTGTTTTGGATGTTGATATGGTCAATTAAGTGGATGGTTTTCCTAATATTCAACCATCCTTGTATTCCTGGTATGAATCCCACCTAATCATAGTGAATAATCCTAATGATCACTTGCTGGAATCTTTTTGCTAGAATTCTATTTAACATTTTCACATCTATATTCATTAAAGTGATTGATCTTTAGTTCACTTTCTCTGTTTTTGATCTACCTGGCTTTGGAATCAGTACCATAATTGTGTCAGAAAAGGAATTTGGTAGGACTCCTTCTTTGCTTACTTTGTCAAATAGTTTGTATAGTATTGAGATTAGTTGTTCTTTAAATGTTTGAAAGAATTCACATGTGAATCCATCTGGTCCTGGGGATTTTTTCTTAGGGAGTTCTTTGATGGCTAGTTCAATTTCTTTTTTTGATATGGGATTATTTAAGCATTCTATTTTCTCTTCTGTTAATCTAGGCAATTTATATTTTTTTAAATATTCATGAATATAATCTAGATTACCATATTTATTGCCATATAATTGGGCAAAATAGTTCTTAATAATTACCTTAATTTCCACTTAAATAGAGGTGAGGTCACTCTTTTCATCTTTGATACTGTTAATTTAGTTTTCTTCCATTTTTTAGTTGATTAACCAGTGCTTTATCTATTTTAATTGTTTTTTCAATATAGCAGCTCCTTGTCTTATTTATAAATTCAATAGTTCTTTTATTTTCAATTTTATTAATTTCTCCTTTGATTTTTAGGATTTCTAATTTAGTTTTTATCTGAGGATTTTTAATTTGTTCTCTTTCTAGTTTTTTTTTTAATTTTTTATGCCCAATTCATTGACCTCTTCCCTTTTTGATTTGTTAATATATTCACTCAGGGATATAATTTTCTTCTTGACTAATGCTTTGGCTATATCCCATAGATTTTGATATGATGTCACCTCATTGTCATTCTCTTCAATGAAACTATTAATTGTTTCTATAATTTATTCTTTAACCAATGAATTTTGGAGAATCAAATTATTTAATTTACAATTAATTTTTTATTTTCCTCTCCATGTACCCTTGCTAATATAATTTTATTGCACTATGATCTGATAAAGGTTGCATTATTATTTCTGCTTTTTTGCATGTGTTTACAATGTTTTATGCCCTAGTACTGTAAGGGTGAAAAAGATTTTTTGGTCGAATATATTAAAAGATGGTCACCAGAGGATTGAACAATTATTAATCATCAATTAAGAATAATCTCAAGTCAAAATTGACTTTTATGAAAGTTTATTTACAATTGAGAAGAGAGAGAGGAAATAAGGAAATAAGAATCTAACATAGGTTAATTACTAAGATCCTCTAATTAATCCATTTAGATCTAATTAACTCTCAGCCAAGTCAGAGGGCCAGAGGCCTGGAGGTGAAGAGTCTATTTAAGGGAAGTTCCTTAAGATAAGTTCAGGAAGATTCAGTCTTTAAACTTACCACATGGACTTCTAAAGAAGATATTGAAAGTAGTTTCACCAAGGTCTCAGCATTCCAGCTAGGACTCCTCCACAGACCAGAAGAACTCCTTCAACAGCAGCCCTCTTCACCAGAAGCCCCTCTCACTCACTCAACACCCTCTTTTAAAGGGGTCACTTATGCATCACTTCCTGTGCCTTCCCCTAGTTTGTGTGTCCAATCACAACAGACACTTCTCTTAGGACTCCTAGGGGGCAGTCAACTGATTCTGATTCATCATCCACTCTAGCACATGTGGGTTACAGACCTCCCAGAATTAGAGGTCCTTTCACCTTTAGTGTTTAAATCTAAAGATGGGCAGTGTAGACTTAATCTAATTATCACAGTACATGGTCAATCTTTATGAATGTAGCATGTGCTACTGAAAAGGTGTATTCCTTTTTGTCCCTGTTTATTTTTCTCTATATATTTATTAACTACAATTTTTCTAAAATTTCATTTACATCTCTTATTTCTTTCTTATTTTTTTATTTGATTTATCTAGAACTGATAGAGGAAGGTTCAGATCTCCCACTAGTATAGTATTGCTATCTATTTCCTTCTTACACTCTAATAGTTTCTCCTTTAAATATCTAGGTGCTATACCATTTGGTGCATACATGTTAAGTACTAATATTTCTTCATTTTCTATATCAGGATGTAATTACCTTCCCTATCTCTTTTTAGCAGATCTATTTTTACTTTGGCTTTGCCAGATATCATGATTGCTCTCCTGCCTTCTTTCTCTCAGTTAATGCCCAATAAATTTAGCTCCAGTCTCTTATCTTTACCCTGTGTATGTCTACCTGCCTCATGTGTGTTTCTTATAGTCAACATGTTGTAGGATTTTGGTTTCTAATCCTCTCTGCTATTTGCTTCCATTTTATGGGTGAGTTATTCCCTTCATATTCAGAGTTATGATTACCATGTGTGTATTCCTCATCATTTTGATTTTCTCTCTCAGACCTACCCTTTCTCCTTTCACTATTTCCTTCTACATCAGTGGTTTGCTTTTAATCAGTTCCCCCTATTCTCCACCCTTATTTATTTTAAGATTTAAATATTTTATTTTTTAAGAGAAATTTTCCACAGTTACATGATTCATGTTTTTACTTTCCCCTTCACCATCCCTTAGCACCCCCATGTCAAGCACACATTAGCACTGATTTTAACAAATGTCATCAATCAAGACTTATTGACATATTATTAATAGTTGCATTGGTGTGGTCGTTTCAAGTCTATATTCCCAATCATGTCCGCCTCAACCCATGTATTCAAGCATTTGTTTTTCTTCTGTGTTTCCATTTCTGTAGTTCTTCCTCTGAATGTGGGTAGCATTATTTTCCATAAATCCCTCAGAATAGTCCTGGGTCATTGCATTACTGCTAGTACAGAAGCCTATTACATTCTATTTTACTACAGTGTATCAGTTTCTGTATACAATGTTCTTCTGGCTCTGCTCCTTTCACTCTGCATCAATTCTTGGAGGTCTTTCTAGTTTACATGGAATTCCTCCAGTTTATTATTCCTTTGAGCACAATAGTATTCCATCACTAGCATATACCACAATTTGTTCAGCCATTCCCCAATTGAAGGGCATAGCCTCTTTTTCCAATTTTTTGCCATGGTTGGATGAGTTCACAACTCCATCAGAAAGGCATTAATGTTCCAATTTTGCCACAACCCCTCCAACATTCATTACTCTCCCCTGCTATCATTTTAGCCAATCTGCTAGCTGTGAGGTGGTACCTCACAGTTATTTTGATTTGCATTTCTCTAATTATTAAAGATTTAAAACACTTTCTCATGTGATTATTGATAATTTTGATTTCTTTATCTGAAAATTGCCTATTCGTGTCCCTTGTCCATTTATCAGTTGGGGAATGGCTTGATTTTTTTATAAAGTTGATTTAGCTCCTCTTATATTTGAGTAATTAGGCCTCTGTCAGACATTTTTGTTATAAAGATTTGTTCCCAAATTTTTTTCCCTTCTGATTTTGTTTGCATTGTTTTTGTTTGTACAAAAACTTTTTAATTTAATATAATCAAAATTATTCATTTTACATTTTGTAATTTTTTCTAATTCTTGCTTGTTTTAAAATTTTCCCTTTCCCATAGATCTGACAAGCATACTATTCTGTGTTCACTTAATTTACTTATAGTTTCCTTTTTATATTTAGATCATTCACCCATTCTGAATTTATCTTGGTGTAGGGTGTGAGATGTTGATGTAAACCTAATCTCTCACATACTGTTTTCCAATTTTCCCAACAGTTTATCATAGACTGTCTTGCTGATGTCACTTACCTAAAGTCTATTCCACTGATTCTCCCTTCTGTCTCTTAGCCAGTACCATATCATTTTTAAACATTTATTAATATTTATTTTTTAGAAAAGTTAAGATGGTTACATAATTCTTGCTCTTACTTTCCCCTTCACCCCACAATCTCCACCCCCCTCATGGCTGATTTGTATTTCCACTGGTTTTAACATGTGGCATTAATCAAGACCTATTTCAAAATTGTTGATAGTTGCATTAGTGTGGTTGTTTCGATTCTATATCCCCAATCATGTCCACATCAACCCATGTGTTCAAGTAGTAGTTTTTCTTCTGTTTCCACTCCTGTAGTTCTTCCTCTGAATGTGGGTAGCGTTCTTTTCCATAAGTCCCTCAGAATTGTCCTGGGTCATTGCATTGCTGCTAGTACAGAAGTCCATTACATTCGATTTTACCACAGTGTATTGGTCTCTGTGTACAATGTTCTTCTGGCTCTGCTCCTTTCGCTCTGCATCAATTCCTGGAGGTCTTTCCAGTTCACATGGAATTCCTCCAGTTTATTATTCCTTTGAGCACAATAGTATTACATCACCAGCATATACCACAATTTGTTCAGCCATTCCCCAATTGAAGGGCATACCCTCATTTTCCAGTTTTTTTTTGCCACCCCAAAAAGCTCAGCTATAAATATTTTCATACAAGTCTGTTTATCTATGATCTCTTTGGGGTACAAACTCAACAATGGTATGGCTGGATCAAACGGCAGGCCTTGTTGTATATCCCTTTGAGATATTAAAATAAAAAATAATAAAGGCTGATATAATAATATAAATTAGTATTTTAATTAAAGCCATGCTGATAGATGAAGTCATTATACCACACTCTTGTAATAATTGAAAACTGCCTAGCCATAATTACCTCCTCTCTCCTCCTGCGCACAGTAGTTAAAGAGGAAGTTCAAAGTCACTACAGGAGCCTATATCCCTTTTCTTACATCCTCCCACTTCCTGTCTACCATGAGGAATTATGGGAAATGTAGTTTCAAAGTCTCCCACATGTCCGTAGTAAATATATATATATATACTTTTAGATGGCATTTCTCAAATTTCACTTTTAAAATTTCCCCTGAGGTCCGGCAAAAAAAAATGGTTAGCCCTTTTTCTTTGCTGGACCTGTAAAAATAGACAATTCCTAAAAATTTAGGAATTTGGAGGATAAAAGAAATGGATAAAACTAGCCACATTGACAAAAAACCAATTTGGGGGCAGTCCCCTATTGGTATAACAGTGCACAATTAAAACAATATATACAACTCAATTTCAACTCCCCATAAATTCAATTAACTGCACCCCAAAGTTCAAATTTGGTCTTCATGGTACAGTAAAGGCTTTTCACACATCTTCATGGTATCTTCACCAAACAGGTTCGTCGTCTGGATTCTGGGGAGATGGCAAGATCCATATCATGAAATTATTCTCAAAAGAATTTAAACTTTACATTATAGATTACAAAACATACATTTTCTTCTAAGATTTATACAATTTCCCCTGAAATTACTCCTAAAAGAGTTAAATATACATATATTTTTACATTATCAGATTTTAATAAACTTAACAGACATCCCACCCTCCTGAGAGAAATTCTAAACACCTTTTTTCCTTAAAAAAGGGTACCTCAGGTCAGCTAAGGATGAGTGGCTGAGTCGCGGGAGTTATATGAAATCAATTGGCAAAATACAAAGAATAAAATTTAAGAAAAAATTCACTTGTGAATGAAATGTAAAATGTGCAAAAAATGTAGGGAAAATAAACTTAGACCTTTGAATGAAGGTCTAATTAAAGTGAATTCAGCACTGTGCAATTACCCATTCAGGGCCAGGACTAAAGGAAATGTCTCTCTCTGATCTGATTTACCATCAGGTTTTCAGGGAAGTGAGCCAAATAAGTAACCAATCTTAGGTGCTTTCTAGGAATCTAAGTCGAGGGGACCCACGTCCTCTAAAGTTTTAGAAAAGACTGGGACTCCAGGACTCAAACCCCAATTTCCAAGCCCTAAAGTATTGGCATAAAATTCTGCAATCCATGCAGATTTTAGTCAGTCAAGTCTCTGACCATGTGCTTTCTTTAGCACTAATTAACGGCTTTCATATTCCCTTCTGGAATCAGAGAGGCATTTAATCATAATCCCATAGTCTCAAGGCTCTTCAGGTGTTTGCATTAAGGTTATATGGCTGTAGAATAAAAAAAGGATAAATAATGATTATATATGTACTTCCAGTACAAGATGATAAAAAGGAAAAATCAATTGCTCTAATTAAAAAATGTATTAAAAATCAATATATATATATAGCTTAGAACTAGAAGGGTTTTGTTACCTAAAAATGAGATTTTCATTCTGTGAGTGTAAATGGACCTTACAAATGGCAGATTCACAGTGCACATTCAAATAGAGTACCATTATTTCCAATAGCACATTTTAAAACAATAAACAGTGATGTTTAAAAATCATATACTTGTTACAACTTGTAAATCTTGGCTAAGAGCTTCTCAACAAATTCTGTTATTGCTTCCATAGCAAAATCTGATATTTAAAAAATCTTCTAGTCTAAATTATCCTCAGATAAGAATATACAGGAGCTCCTTGGCTTCCTGTTTTAAAGAATCCTGGGTTGGAAATACTTCTACCCATTTAAGGCAATAATTTCTCTTATAATAAAATATATAAAAGCTTTATCCTTTAAGACAACAATTCTTAAGGATTTAAAGTAAGACCTCTTGTAAAATTACAAGGTAATTCTCAAAGCATGGAAACTTTCAAGGTTCTTTACCAAGACAGAATAAATTTTAAAAGACATGTGCTTCTATAAGATGTTCATAGATGGTACATATAACTGCATTGTTTCTGATACAGTAAGCTTTAAGTAAATTAGGAAATATAATAACATCATAAGCAGAAACTTCATTAGCTTAAAATGATTCAGTGCAACAGGAAAATCAACGAAATAAGCAAGATTAATTTACAGAACACTAATTAGCAAAATACAGTAAGATACAGTCTCTTTAAAACAGAAATAAAACCCATTCAGTTCCGAGGTTTAAAAGGTTGAGTTCTGCTGAGTTTAAAGGTTTTTTAAAGTTCAAAGTACTGAGCAGGTATGGAAGTGAATATTTCTTCTCCTGAGTTCAGTTTTTAATAATCGCAAAAGTTTGAATAGGCCAAGCGCCTGAGAGGTTCAGACACTAGGTCCACGTGGGCTCGGGGTTAGAGAAAAGCTTAGGTCAGAAAATCCCACGTGTAGAGCTTGTGTGGGTGGGGGTTGCCTAAATTAGGTCTTTAGAGAAACACATGGAGGGCTAGAATTCAGGCCATTACCAAGAGAGGGTAGTGGAAATATATTACCCAAGCCTAAGCAGTAGCGGCAGAAGTCTCCAAAAATCTTGGCATAAGCAGCAGCCAGGGGTCATTCTCTTGGGGTTCTGGGCTCAGAACAGGACTAGCAGCACCAGAGAGTCTGCTCCAGTGAGTCAGCAGGTTTTAGGAGAGGCAAGAATGGAGATCAGGTCTGGAGTCAGGAGATAGGTGGCAGAGGCACACTGGCTGGGCTCCAGCATTTTAGTTTTAAAGCCAAAAGCCAGAATCGGCTGGCCTGACCACCCAAGGTGGTTTGGGCTGGACTGGCTGGCTGAGTCCCACCTGAGGAAAAAACGGGCTGTTGCTTTTAACAAAAGCATGGCAAGCAAGGCCACTTTCCTTTTTAAAAAAAGTGCTCAAAAGAGCTGAGCCAGGCCAAAAAGAAAGCATGGCTATCATTAGGCTATCTGGAAGATTGAAAGTTCGAATTTCGACTGTGTGGTTGCCATAATTATTATGATAAAAAATAATAAAGGCTGACATAATGATATAAATTAGTATTTTAATTAAAGCCATGCTGATAGATAAAGTCATTAGACCACGAGCTTCTAAGCTTCTAAGAATTTAAAACTGCCACCTAGCCATAATTACCTCCTCTCTCCTCCTGTAGCTAAAGAGGAAGTTCAAAGTCACTACAGGAGCCTATATCCCTTATCTTACATCCTCCCACTTCCTGTCTACCATTAGGAATCATGGGAAATGTAGTTTCAAAGTCTCCCACATGTCCATAGTAAATATATATATATATAGTTTTAGATGGAATTTCTCAAATTTCACTTTTACAGAGCATAGCTCCAAATTGAAGTGATACCTAAGAGTTGTTTTGATTTGAATTTCACTAATTATTAGAGATTTAGAGCACTTTCTCATGCGCTTATTGATAGTTTTGATTTCTTTATGTGAAAATTGCCTATTCATGTCCCTTGCCCATTTATCAATTGGGGAATGGCTTGATTTTTCATACAATTGATTTAACTCCTTATATATTTGAGTAATTAGACCTCTGTCAGAGATTTTTGTTATAAAGATTTTTTTCCCAATTTGTTGTTTCCCTTCTGATTTTGTTTACATTGCTTTTGTTTGTACAAAAACTTTTTAATTTAATATAATCAAAATTATCTATTTTACATTTTGTAATTTTCTCTAACTCTTGCTTGGTTTTAAAATCTTTCCTTTCCCAGAGATCTGACAGGTATACTCTTCTGTGTTCACTTAATTTTTTTATAGTTTCCCTCTTTATATTCAAGTAATTTACCCATTCTGAATTTATCTTGGTTCAGGGTGTGAGATATTGATCTAAACCTAATCTCTCACATATTGTTTTCCAAATTTCCCAGGAGTTTTTGTCAAATAGTGGATTTTTATCCCAAAAGTTGGGCTCTTTGGGTTTATCATACACTGTCTTGCTGATGTCACTTACCCCAAATCTACTTCACTGATCCTCCCTTCTGTTTCTTAGCCAGTACCATATCATTTTGATGACTGCTGCTTTATAGTATAGTTTAATGTCTGGTACTGCTAGGCCCCCTTCCTTCACACTTTTTTCATTATTTCCCTTAATATTCTTGATCTTTTGTTCTTCCAAATGAACTTTGTTATAGTTTTTTTCAAATTCAGTAAAAAAGTTTTTTGGTAGTTTGATAGGTATGGCACTAAATAGGTAAATTAATTTGGGTAGAATGGTCATTTTTATTATATTAGCTCATCCTATCCATGAGCAATTAATGTTTTTCCAATTGTTTAGATCTAGTTTTAATTGTTTGGAAAGTGTTTTGTAGTTGTTTTTGTATAATTCCTGTATTTGTTTTGGTAGATAAATTCCTAAGTATTTTATATTGTCTAGGGTGATTCTAAATGACATTTCTCTTTCTACCTCTTGATGCTGTGATGTGTTGGAAATATATAGAAATGCTGATGACTTATGTGCATTTATTTTGTATCCTGTAACTTTGCTAAAGTTGTTGATTATTTCTACTAGCTTCTTAGCTGATTCTCTAGGATGTTTTAAGTAGACCATCATATCATCTGGAAAGAGTGATAGCTTAGTCTCTTCATTTCCTATTTTAATACCTTCAATTTCTTTTTCTTCTCTAATTGCTACTGGTAGTGTTTCTAGTACAATGTTAAATAACAGAGGTGATAACTGGTATCCTTGTTTCACGCCTGACTTTATTGGGAAGGCTCCTAATTTATCCCCATTGCATATGATGCTTGTTGATGGTTTTAAATATATGCTGCTTATTATTTTTACGAAAGGTCCTTCTATTCCTATACTTTCTAGTGTTTTCAATAGGAATGGATGTTGTATTTTGACAAAGGCTTTTTCAGCATCTATTGAGATAATCATGTGGTTTTTGTTGGTTTGCTCCCCTCCCTTATTTTAATTCCTTCCCACCCCTTCCCTTCTTAGCCCCCTCATATTTTTCTTTAAGATCTTTTAAATACTCTCCCCCTTCCCTTTCCTTCCCTTTTGATACTCCCTGCCCCTCTCCCCACCTTGGTTTTTCCCTCTCAACTTACTGTAGGATAAGATAGAATTCTATACCCCAATGAATTCCCTCACAGAATTGATTCCACTGAGAGTAAGGTTTAAGTATTACCTATTACCACTCTCTTCCTCTCCTTCTTATAATAGTATTTTCCCATGAACCTCTTTATGTGGTATAATTTATCCTATTTTTCTTCTTCCTTCAAGTTACTCTTGGTTTCATCTTCTATTCCCTCCCACCCCCTTTTTTTACATATCATTTTAAACTACTTAGTACCTCAACCTCTGCCTATGAATAACTCCTCTGTCTACTATCATAGTGAAAACAATTTTTAAGATGTACAAATATCATTTTTCCATATAGCAATATAAACTTGACCTTATATATGACCAATATAAATTTGACCTTACTGAAGCTTAAAATTTTTTTTCTCTCTTTCTTGTTTACTTTTTCATGTTTTTCTTGAATTTTTTATTTGGACATCAACTTTTCCATTTAGTTCTAGTCTTTCCTTTAGAAATACTTGGAAATCATCTATTTTGTTCAATGCCCATGCTTTCCCCCTTGAAGTATATAGTCAGTTTTGATGGGTAGGTGATTCTCCATTGTAAACACAATTCTCTTGCTTTTCTGAATATTATATTCCAAGCTTTGTGTTCCATTAGTTTGGAGGCTGCCAGGTCCTGTGTAATTCTGACTGGGGCTCCTTCATATCTTAATTGTTTCTTTCTGGCTTCTTGCAATATTTTCTCTTTGGCTTGAAAGCTCTTGAATATGGCAATTACATTCCTGGGAGTTGTCTTTTGAGGATTTAATATAGAGGGTGACATATGGACTCTTTCAATTTCTATTTTACCCTCTTTTTCAAGAATATCAGGGCGGTTTTCTTGGACAATTTCTTGTATTACAAAGTAAAGGCTTCTATTTTTTTCCATGTTTTCATGTAGACCAATAATTTTTAAATTGTCTATCCTACATATGTTTTCTAAGTTTATTGTCTTTTCAATGAGATATTTTATGTTTCCTTCTCTTTTGTCATTCTTTTGACTTTTTTTATTAATTCCTGCTGTCTTATGAGATCATTAACTTCTACTTGCCCAATTCTAGTCTTTAAAGCCTGGTTTTCAGCTATAATCTTTTGATTTAACTTTTTTGTTTAGTCTATCTTGTTTTTTCATGATTTCCAGCAATTCGATTCTGGTCTCCAATTTGCTTAATTCTTTATGTGATTTCTGTGCTTCTTTTTCTATGTGGGAGATTCTGTCTTTTAAACTGTTATTTCCTATTTCTCACTTTTCTTTCATCTTTATTACTTGGTTCTTGAACTCCATTTTGAGTTCCTTGGGACCTTGTGACCAATTTTCATTTTTTTTTTGTGGAAAGTTTGGATGTGTTTGCTTGTTTGTGACTCTCTGTGGTCATCTCAGTACTCTGCTCATTTCCTCCATAGAAGTTATTCAGGGTCAAAGGCTTTTTCTGTTGGAGTTTATTTTTTTTTGGTATTGTGGATTGTGGTTTCTTGATGTTGGTAGCCATTGCTGTGTTCATTTTTTTTCCCTCCGTGTTATCTTGGTTTCTCAGTCAGAAGTCTGAGTGAGGCAGGCAGGCAGTTCTTGGTTTAGTGGACTTTAAAGAGTCTTGCCCTAAAGTAGTTTTCCCTTATCTATTGAGTCTGCCCTGTCTCCACTGGCTGTTTTCTGAGCCCAGGCCCCATGCTCTAAGCTCCACATTCCCCAACCTTAGGTCCCATGTCTTGCTGCCAGGGCCCTGTAAAGCCCTCAAGGGTAAGTCTGTGGTGCACTCAGCCAGTCCCCAAGAATTTAGAAATTGTCCTGGCCCTTGCTCTGACTCTCGTGGTATGAGGGAGGGGTGATCAGCTCCTGCTTGGGTAGGTCTAGTTTCATCCCCTTATAACGTGGAAATGCCCCAAAATTGCCTACCTTCAAGGCTGTGCCCTGTGCCTAAGCCTCTTCACTGGTCTGATTTTGATTTTTGTCCTTTTGTGACACTTTGTATCTGTCAATTGTGAAGAAAACATGACCCTTCCTTCTTTTCTGCCTGTGTCTTAGCCCAGAAGTTCATATAACTAGTATTTCATTTACATTAAACATAGACTCCTTACCAAAGCTTTGTCTATAGCACCATGTTAGTCCTGAGTACAGTTTTATTTCAGTAATGCATTAGTTTGTCAAAACAACCTTTAATATAGGTTGTTTCCCTTCCTTAGGAATGAATAAAATATACTGTATTGCTTTCATATCCAGCCATAGTCATCTTTCCTCCATAGGGACCCAAATCTAAGGACTCTCATATCTGCCAGAAAACTAATCAGCTTCCACCTAGGGCTGGAGTACATTAGCAGGGAGAAAGAAGGTGCCCAGTCACCTCAACTACAGTAAGGGAGTAAAAGTTAAACAGAAAATAATTACTGACAAATTTACCAACTTGGAAACTCATTCTAAACAGCAGAGACAGCCCCATGAAAATGGATTTCCATCGCATTTACAGCTTAGACGAAAAGATTAAATGGAAGGAAGAACATTTACTGAGCCCACTAGGGAGATACTGACTGCCAAGCAGCCTGGATAGATTGTGTCAGGGAAAACAGCAGGAGATGACTCCCAAAGGATGATTGGGAGGGAGGAGAACACTGAGCACACAACACAGTCATATTTGGGGGTCACCTTTTATTGCTGGAAGTTAGTTTAATGAAAGGGGTTCTGGCCATTGTTGCCTCAGGCTGATCTCCCAGCGAAAGATGCCAAATCAACCTGGCTGCCTTCTGAATGATGCTAGGAGATGCTAGTAATTTTGCAGATGCAAGTCACACACAGTGGGGCATAGGAACAGACGTGAGCACCATGGATATTCATTTCTTAGTAATTACTGCTCGCAGACGTCAGCCTCAAATGTGCCAGGGGAAAGGGGGAAAAAAGTGAGGTTCTCAGATGTCAGTTTTACACTTGAGAAAATCATTTGGTTGTGAGAAGTAATCTAGCAAGAGTATTCCCAGTTTAATTTGTGGCAGGCATAGGAGGCTTTCCTAAGTAGTGTTAGTAAAAGAGCTGCATTTTAATCAGGTGCCCATCTCCATTTCTGATCATAGTTCTAATTGCTCATATTGTTTTAACATATCTAGAAGCACTGAAATAAGGTCCAGGGATACTGATAGAGCTTTCTCAATTGTTTCAGAGGGTTAATAGTAAGTGGGTGGCATCATAGTCTGAGGGAAAGGTCACTGGTCATAGAATCAGAAGCCTGGGCTTCAATTTGTCTTTTGACACTAATTGAAAATTACTGTGTTAGTAATGGTTACTCCTTTCAATTTCTTGTTTATATCTTCATTCTTATCACACACTAGAATCACAGATTTAGAACTAGAAGACTCCAAGAGAAATCAATTCTAATTCCCTAGTTTTACAGAGAATGAAACTGAGGCCAAGAGAGATGAAGTGATTTGCTCTAAGTCATAAATGTAGTAAATGCCATGGGGAAATTTGAAGCTAGGTCCTCTGGCTCAAAAGTGGCACATTTTCTACAATGTCTCTTCCACTTGTGTGACCCTTGACAAGTCCTTGGATCTCTTTAGACTCTCATCTATAAAATGATAGGGTTGAATTGAATGATCTCTAGAGTCTCTGCTAGAACCAATATTCTTATTGCCTGAAGTTTCAGAAATGATTATATAAACACATAAAATGTTAATGTGATAAATCATGGAGACTTTTTATTCCATCAAATAACATTTATTAAGTACCTGTTTTCAGAGCTTCGAATGATGTCAGATAAATTATGAATCAAGTAAATCAAATTATAGAAGGAAATAAATTATAAGTCAAATAACCATAAATATTAATCTAATAAATTATCAATTAGGTAACTGATAATATGCAGTGACTATAAGGACTACTGAAGTTGTACCTGAAAGAAAAGCTGATTTTTTTTATTTTCACATAAGTTAGAATGAATTACTGTTTTGAAGACACTCTGATATAGGAGGAGCCTGTCCCCAACTCTTCCTGCTCCTATTTTCATCTGGCAATACCAGAGGCCAGAAGGGAAAGAAGACCGCCAGATAAAAATAGAAACAGGAAGAAATGGGGACAAAAGACAGAGGTGGCTATAGATAAAGGTTACAGAAAACAGAATATAAAAGCTATGGGGGACTAAGGTGATGGTAGACTTTGCAGCTGTTCATTTGATAAGTCTGATGATTGGAATTGAAGTTTTTTTGTTGAAAGCTACTGGGCTACAGAAAGTCATTACTCCTGTATAGTGCCAACCATATATTGCCTAAGAAAGACGATACCTCTCAGGAACTTTTCTATAATGCTCTTTTCTGCTCTCTATAGTTTGAGAGAGAAAGAGGGGAAAAGACATTAATCTGCTTTGTTGGGACCTGTATCAAAGGAGAAGAGGTGTGGTTTTGCTAAAGGATGACTAAAGAAAATAGAATAGCATGCTATCTGAAGATATGGCTAGAAAAAAAACTAAATGATCATGTTACTTATTCATAGCTTGAGGTACAAAGAAGCTTCCCAGTGTCCAAGGACAGATATGAGGAGGTTGGTAGTTCTTTCTTACTTAAGGAAATTGCTTGTCACAGAAATAGCTTAACACTATCAGTATCCTACCAAAGGTACCTATGTATTAAAAGAATTAAATATTACTTCAGTAGCCCTGTTCCACCCTCCCGTACTCCTAGGAACCCTGAGCTTTTGAATAGTAGCCTCATAGTTGTGAGTGTGGCTAATATCCTCATCCTAACATAAAACTTAGGCTTGTTAGTACAATGGCAGATTGGATGTGAGTCAGCAGAGAGAAGGGTGGTGCCATATAGAATGATGTATCCGCTTATAAAAAGAAAAAAAATCATCACTACCCTCAAGGAGCTTAAATTTTAATAGAGAAGAAACTATGGGCAAATGAAGATATGTAGAGATAGATAGATAGACAGATAGATAGATAATATTTTATACAAACCAAATTTAAGTTAATGTTGAAAGGAAAATCACTAGCAATTAAAAAAAAAAACAGAAAATTTTCTCATTCTGAAAGTAGGATTTGACCCGAGTCTTGGTGTCTACATCATTCTAGAAATTTCAAAAGGCAGAGGTCAGAACTGAAAAGATTCTAGTCATAAGTGACAGCTGATTCAAAGACACAGAGATGGGACTTTGTGTCATATGTGAGGAATACGTAAGCCAATATGGTTACTCTACAGAGAATATAGAGAATAATTATGTATAAGTAAACTATAAAGTTAAGAAGTGAGAAGAGCTTTAAAAACCTAACAAGTTTATATTTGATTGAGACATAATATGTAGTTACTGGAGTTTAATTGGGTGGGGACAGAGTTATATGGTTAGGCCTAAAGTTTAGGAAAATTGTTACCTGTTTTGGTAATTTAATAAATTATAGTGAGGAGATACTTAAGGCAGGTGGGTCAAATGCAGACATTCATTTGGATACAAAGATCTAGCTGTCATCTACTTAGAGATGATAATTGGACCCACAGTAGCTAATGGGATAACCAAGTGAAATGGAAAAGGATTATGTTTGGAATGAGGAGGGAACAAAAATCATTGTTATTATGGTATAGGTGCAAGAGGTGATGCGGTCTTACAATATTTGGTAAGTACAGGAAAGAATGCATATCTAGGAGACAGAAAAGCAAAAGCAATCAGATTTGGCAATAGACCAGAAATATGAGGTGGTTAAGAGTGAGGAATCAAGAATAACACTGAAGTGGCAAACCTAGGTGGCTTAGAAGGTATAGTATCCTCTATAGCAGTGTTTCCCAAACTTTTTTGGCCTACCACCCCCTTTCCAGAAAAAAATATTACTTAGCCCCCTGGAAATAATTTTTTTAATTTTAATAGCAATTAATAGGAAAGATAAATGCACTTGTGGCCATCACCACCTCCCTGGATTGCTGCAGCACCCACCAGGGGGCGGTGGCACCCACTTTGGGAATCACTGCTCTATAGTAATCAGAAAGTTGGGAAGGAAGAGGTGTCTGGGAAGAGGGGAGAACAATAAAAGTAATATTTTGGACAGTTGTTGAAGTTCAGATGCCGATGGGACTAGTTCAGAATGTCTAATAGAGATTTGTTAATTCAGGGCTAGAATTCAACAGAAACACTAGGATTAGATATAAAGATCTGGTTGTCAGTTGCATAAAGATGATATTTGGTCCCAGAGTAGCTGAAGAGATCAACAAGTGAGGAAGAAAAAGAACACAATATTTAGAGCTAAAAGGGAATTTAAGGACTATTCAATTCAACCCTCTCTCCACTAGGATTTTGAAGTCAGAAAGAATGACTGGCTCCAAAGATAGTATTTTTTCAACTATGCTACAAATTCAAGTTCATAAAATAACGTGAAAAAGAACATATATGATTGTATTCCTACGTTTATAATATAAAATTGTAATTACCCATTGGAAATCCAGCACTACAAGGACAATATATTGAAATTATGGCAGAGTAAATCATTCTAGTGTTTCATTGAAGATGTTTACAAAACTATGTCTACATTAGAATAAGTCTTAACTAGGACCTTTGTGTTGGAACACTGGCTCCTTATTTGAAAAAATTTGTAAGCAGTGGAAAGAGCATGAAACTTTCCCGTTGAACTCAGTCATAGAATCTCTAGTTCAAATCATGACTCTACTATTTCATTTATTTATTTATAGTCTTGTTTTTAGATTTAATTAATTAATTAATTTAAAGATTTTTCCACAGTTAAATGATTCATGTTCTTTCCCTCCCCTGCTCAGACTCCCCCTCCCATAACCAGCATGCAATTCCATTTTGGGGTTTTACATGTGTCATTGATCAAAACCTATTTCCATATTATTAATATTTGCATTAGGGTGATTGCTTAGAGTCTAAATGCCCAATCATATCCCCATCAACCCATGTGATCAAGCAGTTGTTTTTCTTCTGTCTTTCTACTCTCTCAGTTCTTTCTCTGGCTATGGATAGTGTTCTTTCTCATAAATCCCTTCATAACTTTTTGTGGCCTGGAGTAAGTAACTGAAGATCAGTTCCTTGATCTATAAAGCAAATGGGTTGTACTATATGGCCATTGAGTATCCTTCTAGTTCAAGACCTATGATATTCTGTTTGAAGGACCAATCCATCTAAAAAGAATTGAAAAAGCTTACTTTTCAGACTAATTCATTCAAAGATTTTTAAAAAATGGATACCAACTAGTACAATTTATCAGTGTGCAAATAGAATCAGACCCTGCCAGAACTATTTGGCAAAAATCAAAGAATCTTAAATACTAGAAGATGAGGCTTTAGACAAGAGGCATTATTATTTGATTTTTTTACAAAAAAAAGACTACTGGTTTGGTAATCCAAATCAGCTTTAATGGCTGAATGGAGAATGGTTGAAGGGAAGACCAACTTGAAGCAGGCAACCAACCAGTCAGCTACTGTAATGGTTTAGATATGAGGTGATAAGAGATCTGAGTGATGACAATGTCAGAGGAGAGAAGGAACAAATTCAAGAGATGTTGCAAAGGTGAAACGAGTAGCATTTAGCAGCAGATTGGATGGAGGGGATAGGAGCAATGTGAGAGATGTTGAGAACACCTCCTAGACTGCAAAAAGGAAGGACTGAGAAGATAGTGTTGTCCTAGCTATGTTGTTATTGTTCCTAGTTTTGATGGTGATGCTACTTGCTTTATGGTCTTGGGAAAATTACTTAAACACTCAGAGTCAGTTTTCTTTTCTCTAAAGTGGGAATAAGATTATTTACTCTGACTTGATAGGACTGATGCTAACATCCTATGAGATGATCTGGCCTCATTCCCTAGCTGTGTGACACTGGGCAAGTTACTTGCCTAAGCCCTTATTGCTCTTCTGCCTTGAAACAAAAACAGAATATTGATTTTAACCAGAAGGTAAAGGTTTAGAGATAAAAAAAAAAAAGATCCTATGAGATGGTCTATGAAGAGAAGATTCCAACTCAAAACTCTGAAAGAAACAAAGAAAATCATTCCATAAGGAGGGGGAAATATGGGGGGGTGGCAGGGAGGGAGGAAAGACTTTTGAACTGTGTTACATTTTTCCATTAAGCTCATGACTGGCACTTTCCAAAGTTGATTACAAAAGCTATTCAGTCAACTAGCATTCGTTAAGTCCCTACTATGTACCAAACACTGTTCTAAACACTGAAAATACAAAGATTAAAAAAAAAATAAGTCCTTGTCCTCAGGGAGCTGATAGTGTAATGCAGGAGATATAAATATTTATGTACAAAAAAAGATATGTACAGAATAAATTAGAGGTAATCTAAAAATGAAGACTTTAAGATTAAAAATTAGTTTCTCAATACTAGTTCATCTCTGATCTCTTCCCCTTTACAATCCCGACTATGCAGAGCTGCTGAAGTGATTTTCCTATAGCAGAGTTCACCCCTTTGCTCAAAAACTTCAGTAGCTCCCTTTTGCTTCTCGTGGCATTGTTTTGTATATTTTTGCAGATCTCTCTGTATGCTTACTTGGAGAAAGTTGTGTTCTTTTATTTCCTTCTGTATTCAATTTGCTGTAATATGTTGTTTTGATTGAAGTATATAACAAAATCCACCCTCACACAAACATGGAGTTGGAAAAGGAAGGAATATTTTAAAAAGTAAATAATGTTTTAGCATTATTATAAAAATAATTTTGACTTCAGAAAGCCCCTGAAAAGGTCTTGGGAACCCCAAGGTTCCACAGATATTTTTAAGAACTGCTGGTATTGAGAATTCCCAGGGAGAAGAACCCCTCAACCAACAATAAATGGTATCTGCTCTTCAACTTAGAGTGCTAGAATGTTGCCCAGAGCGCTAAGAGGTTAAGTCTTTATCCAGGATCACACATCCAGTGTGAATCAGAAGCAAGACTTGAACCCAGATCTTCAAGATTTTACAACCATCTCTCTATCCAAAGGACCACAATATTCTTGAATTTCCATTTGAAAAGATTCTTTTTCCCCCTCAAAAGCAGCTTCTGTGCAGTTCTAAATGCATGCTCCATACGGTTATCATTTGGCTTGTTTCATTGCACTTGAAACCAAATGAAAAATGGAATAAATAAGTGGAAAAAGGAAAGTTTCAGGTGGAAAAAGTAAATCAAAGTGAAAAAAAAACAGTCAATTAATAAGCTTCATTTCCTCCAAAATCAATTTGTGCCTTGAGTTAGTTAGCATGCTAATTGTTTTGCCTGGGAATTTAGATGTTGCTTGGAGAACTCAGTATGATTCAAGCCCAGATGTGTGTTCACCATAATATGTTCCTGATGTAAATACTGCCTATAGTTCTTCAGGGACTTTTTAACCATGGCATACTTTCTGTTCAGCTTAAAATCGTATTTGTTCAGTTACTGCATCACTTAAATACAGTGAATGGAAGCATCTGCTTGTGAATCACATCCTGGGTCAGCTGGGTACCACCCGGTGTCAGGATGGAGAGATTATGAAAATCTTTCCACTTAGTATGTTCTGAGGGGGTGAGTATCCCACCTGGGTGATAAATAGCTCATCCTTCTATAACAGGGACTATGCTGTGTCTTTGCCTTCTTTTCTTTTTTATATCTTGATGATTGTATGTTAATGTATTTTCATTAACTAGTGTTGATTCCAATATTTCTAAGTGCATATCTAAAATGATAATAATAGCTAGCATTTACATGAAGCTTTAAAGTTTGCAAAAAAGCTTTACAAATACAGTCTTATTTTATTACCACAACACTGATAAACAGGGCTACTATCATACATTTTATAGATGAAGAAACTGAGGTAGACTCACCCAGGTCATACAGCTAGTGTCATCGATTCAAGTCTACTTAATTTAAAGTCTGTGCTCCATACACTACCCCACCTAGCTGCCAAGTATATATATATATATATATATATATATATATATATATATATAATTGTACCCAAATTACAGAGAAAGAAACTGAGGGATTAGGAGGTCAACCAACTTGCAAAGGGTTAACATGTAGTTAAGTGTGACAGTTCAATCAATTATATTAAAGCTCGATTCACCATCTCTGTGACTTCCTAGACAAAAACCATCTCCCTGGCCACCACTCAGTTATATGTGTTTTCTTTCACTATGGAAATATAACTTCTTCAAGAGAAAGGAACTATCTTACATTTTGTATTTGTATACTCAGAATTTAGCGCAGCAACTGGAACATAGCAAGCACATTTTTTTTTGTTATTCATTCATTCATTCATTCATTGAAAGTTGAACCCAAGTTTCCTAATTCCAGGACCATTTTGCTATCAGTTATGACAAAGTTACCTTTTACTGAACCCAGGCTAATTATGGATCAATTCAGAGTCCTAGAAACTGAGGAGTGGAGTGAGGTACAAAGAAGAAGGCTGGTTAAATAAGTTAACTAAAACTATAGAATTTTATAGCTATAATGGAGTTTAGAGTTTTGCTAGCCTAATGTTCCTTTTTACAAATGAAGAAATTAAGTAACTTTCTTGAGGTCATCTAGCTAAATTACTACAATAAGAAATCAGTCTTCTTGATTCTGAATATATGACTTTTATGTTATATCATTTTAGAAGATGCATGCCTCTTTTACTATTCCTTTAATTATTCCAGGACCATATGGGGTGTATGGGGTGTTCATGGAATAGTACCTGTGGTCTGAAGGTTTGATGAGTACTTTTCAGGGCTCCTTATTTTCCTTTGGTGTCCACCTGCCCCCTGTGGTTCCAAGAAGCTGTAACAGGCACAGTGGCTGCACCCTAGTAAAACTATCTGAGCAGAGAGGCTAAACCAGGTTGAGGGCAGCCTACAGGTCTCAAACCTATCAATGAGCTAGAGGGGTGTGTACTCCAGGCAGTGTGAAGTCTTCCCTCAGTGGAAAGGGCAGATGACAACGATTTGTTCCAACAGCCATGAAGGTGGCAGAAGCAAGAGCTCTGAAGCACCAAGAGCTTGGTTAGACACTGGAGAAGCCAGTCATACACTGCATCCTGAGCCATTGCCAATTGTCTTAACTTTTTGTCTTGCCACTAGACTTAGATGTCTCTGGAAGAGAAAGTGAGGCTGACAATTTTGTGCAACTCTACCTTATTGAAATACAATTTATGCATGAGTGAAAAGACATCACCAGTGATATCTTTTTGGTCCTCTTCAAGTACGAAGGACAAAAACTAACCAGGACCTCACACTCTAGCTCTAACCTGCCTTCTCAACTCTATTTTAAAGAAGTCGTCTTCATGCAGTCACTATTCCACTGTAACATGACAACTAAAAATCCCATGCCTACTTCTTTGTCAATACTTTCCCTCAGGATCCAATTTCTTATTCTCAGAATACACACATTCTTAAATATCTGCTGAAGTACTCATCTTTCAAGCTATTATTATTCCCATTTTACCCATCAGGGAACTGAGGCAAACAGAGGTGGACTTGGCCAGGGTCGATACAGTTAATAAGTGTCTGAGGCTAGATTTTAATTTAGGTCTTCTCAGTTTCAGCCCCAATACTCTCTCCACTGTACCATTTAAAAAATAATAACTAGCATCTAGATAGCCTTTTTAATGCTGCTAAGAATTTTACATAAATTACTTAATCTTCATAACTCTGTGAGGCAGGTACTATAAGCACTCCCTTTTGGCAGATGAAGAAATTTAGGTACTATCTCAACCTGAAATTACACTGTATTTTTTTTGCGTCTCTTTCATGTGTTTTCCCTTACAGAATATAAACTCCATTAGGGCAGGAATTGTTGCTTGTTTGCTTTTTGTCCTTGTTTTCCAATATCTAGCATAGTCTGACACTTAGTACATACTTAATAAATTATAGTCATTGATTGATTGATGCCTTCTGAGGTCCCTTCCAACTATGAATTTTTTCAGCTGAAAACATGCGAACCTCATCACCACTTTTCTGAAGATTTGATATTCCCAACAATCTAGACTAAACAGCCCTAGAAATCTTATTTCAAAACACCAAAGATTATATAGAGACTGCATGGAGTTGTGATTATCCTTAAGTGTGCCCAGCAGGGGGTCAAAGAATTCTGAGCATCACAATGACAATGAAAGATTTAGAGTTAGAAACTATGCCTCAAAACTATGCCCTTCAATTGAGGAATGGCTGAACAAATTGTGGTATATGCGGGTGATGGAATACTATTGTGCTAAAAGGAATAATAAACTGGAGGAATTCCATGTGAACTGGAAAGACTTCCAGGAATTGATGTAGAGTGAAAGGAGCAGAACCAAGAGAATATTGTACACAGAGACTGATATACTGTGGTACATCCTAATGCAATGGATTTCTCTACTAGCAGCAATGCAATGACCCAGGACAGTTCTGAGGGACTTATGGAAAAGAACGCTACCCACATTCAGAGGAAGAATTGCGGGTGTAGAAACAGAAGAAAAAACTGCTTGATCACATTGGTTGATGGGAATATGATTAGGGATGTAAACTCTAAATGATCACACTAATGCAAATGTCAAAAATAAAGAAATAGGTCTTGATCAAGGACACATGTAAAACCCAGTGGAATTGTGCATTGGCTATGGGAGGGGGTTGGAGGGAGGAGAGAGAAAGAACATGAATCTTGTAACCATGTAAAAACATTCTAAATTAATTAATTAAATAAAAAGCTTCCGGTTCAAGAAAATAAATAAGTAATAAAAGTGAAGAGACCTCAAAAGCCATATCCAGCCAAAAACCCCTCATTTTAGAGATGAAGAAATTAAGGACCAGGTGGGTTAAATGATTTGCTAAATCTCACATAGGCAAATTAGAGATAGGATTTAAATTCAGTCTTTTATTCTCTCAAGCCAATAGTCATTCCAGGGTACAATGAAGACACCTGAATTTTTACAGCAAAAAAAATTCATGTTTCCTCATCTATAAATTATAGAATCATTAAATTTGAGAGTTGAAAAAGTCGTCATCCGTCTAGTCCAACCCATATATACATAAAAGAAATCCTAACAATAACATATCTAGAAAAAAGGCATCCAGCTTGTACTTGTTAAAGTTACCTATATACAGCATCAAGGTGATAGCTTTATTAACATAGAGTTAAAGAAACTGTAAAATTACGTGTAATTCCTTTTAGTAAGATCCTGTACACACAGACTGTTGTCAACATTTGGAATTCTACTAAGAGGAAAGAATCAGATTATTTCTTGCTTTACCTCTGAGTGAATTCTACCAGAACTGCTCTCTGTTCATAGGGGCTGGTGTTGATAAGTAGTAAATTACTTTGTCATAATATCCTCAATCCACTAATGCTTCCCTAGCATGAAGTCTTTACATTATTCATATGTAGTAGTGTCTCCTGAGAAGTTATTCAGCAATGCAGGCAGAATTGTGCCTTTTCCCTATACCTGCTGTTTTTTCTTGGTCACCTCCATACAATGTGGATCATATTTTTTTCTCTGACTAAAATGATGGAAATGGAAGAGCACATCTTCAAGTGACATCCTCAAAGAATGTCAGGACTTCTGCATATATATCTGATCCAAAGAAGAGGTAGGTATTCAATACTTGGATTTTTTTTACCCTTATCTTCTGTACTAGAATAAATATTGTGCATCGGTTAGAAAGCAGAAGAGTGGTAAGGGCTAGATGGTGAGGGTTAATTGACTTGCCTAGGATCACACATGTCTGAGGCTAGATTTGAACCCAGGACCTCCAATACGTTGGTCTGGCTCTCAATCCACTGAGCCACCAAGATAGTCCCTTCCAGTAGTGTTTTACACTACTTTCAGAGATAGTATAATGTAGTTCAGGGCAGGAAGATCATTTTCCCAAGTTCAAATATGTCCTCAGATACTAACTTCAGTCTGAAAATTCTTTTTTAGACTTTCCAACACTGATCTCAGTGCCTTGGCATTGAATATCTTCTTAGATATACCTTTATTTAATGTACTTTCTACTCAAAATATGCTGTAGCTCTCCTTTTTTCCAGGCAACTCCTAAAATGAATCATGTCCATTTGTTGCCTTCACTTCATCACCAATCATTTATAATTTTCTTGTAGTCTGGTTTCTGGTTCTATTAGTTCACTAAAACTGTTTTCTCAAAGTTGCCGATGATGCCTTACTTGTAAATTGTTTTATCTTCCCTTAGTCCTCTTCCTCCTTGACTTTTCAGTGACTTTTAATATAGTTAAAAACACTTCCCTCTGAATATAATCACTTGTCTATTTAAATAACACTTTCTTCTCCTGTTATTGCTCCATTCTGTCTGATTACTCTCTTTCAGCTTGCTCTCTGCATTGTCATTTCTCTTCTGCTACCTTAACAAGGTTTAAACAGGTTCTCCTTCCCAATTCTACAACCAAGAAAAAGAAAAAAGAAAACTCTTACAAGTATACATGGTTAAGGCAAGCAAATCTTTCATTAACCATGTCCAAAAATGCTTCATTCCACTCCTGTCAGTCATCTCTCTTTTGTAAGGTAGAAAGCATACTTCATCACAGGTCTTCAGGAATCATGATTGGTCATTGTATTGATTAGAGTTCTTATCTTTCAAAATTATTTCTATTTATAATGCTATTATTGTACAAATGGTTCTCTTGGTTCTGTTCACTTCACTTTATATCAATTCAAACCAGTGTTCCTTGGTTTCTCTGAAACTATCCTTTTCATAATTTCTTATGTCACAAAAATAGTCTGTTACTTGCATATACCACAATTTGTTCAGTCATTCAGGAGTCCAAGTTTGAGTCTAACCTCTCTAACTCAAAATCCAGGGTCCTTTTTTAATACATTAAGGTAATTCATGTGTTTTCTTATGCTTTACCCTTAATCTATTCCATCTACTTCAGTCTACTTAATCCATTCCATCCACTCTCATAGAATCATAAAATGTATGAGTTGGAACTGGTAAACTAGTACAAACCATTCCTAAAAAAGGATTCCCTTATATAGGATACCTAGCAAAGAGTTATCCATCTTTTCTTTGACTATCTAACAAAGGAGAGCCCACTACTGCCTGAGGCAGCCTATTTTACTTTGGAATAACTGTAATTTAGAGCTCTAGTTCAAGCCTAAATTTACCTCTTTATAATATTTACCCATTGCTCATTGTTCTGTCTCTTGGCAACAACAAGAACAATTCCATTCCCAGTCTCACAAAATAGTTCTTAATAAACAGACATAGTAGTTACTATTCCTCTCCAAGTGGTCTTTTCTTCAGGTTACAGTCTCTAGTTCCTCCATCAAAGTCATGTGGCATGATCTCTTGAAGTCCATCACCATCCTAGAAGGTCTTCTCTGACTATTCTCTAACATATCAAGATTCATCAGCTTCTCAGGTTGTTACCAGTTCTATTCCTAAAATGTGGTGCTGAGAGCCAAACACAATATAGTCAAACCTTGGTACTCAATGGTCTTGGAACTCATTGAATTTGGTATTCAACACATTTTGATGAGAAAAAATATTTTGAGGAATTCGACATTCTTGGCACTCAATGACTTACTAGAGCTTGTTGGCATCACAATCTCAGGAAGCATTTGCCAACTCCAGTCAAAACAAAGTATCATATATTAGTTCAGGAGAATGAAGAAGAGCTCAACACTGAGGAGCTACAGGAACCTCAAAGGGAGCAGCAATAGCTAATGGCAGGAGAGGTCTGTGAGGAGGAGGCAAAGGAGAATGTACCCATGCCATTAATACAGGAAATGTATGCTGAATAGGTGGAAGTGGAAAACTTTATTAAAAAATATAACCTTGGGGCAGCTGGGTAGCTCAGTGGAGTGAGAGTCAGGCCTAGAGACAGGAGGTCCTAGGTTCAAACCCAGCCTCAGCCACTTCCCAGCTGTGTGACCCTGGGCAAGTCACTTGACCCCCATTGCCCACCCTTACCACTCTTCCACCTATGAGACAATACCCCGAAGTACAAGGGTTTAAAAAAAATATAACCTTGACAAGGCTTTAGCAAACAGAATTGTAAATTTGTCAAATGACTGGACCTTTTCCCACTTTAAGGTATTTTGAAATGTAGACAAAAGCAAACATCATTGGATAGGTTTCTGGTGAAGCTTATATCTGGTGAATCTCAAGCAGGTTCAGTGGTGATAAGGGATAGGAAAGAAAAAGAGAAAGAACTCCAGAAGGGCAGTAGCCCTCAGAAGGGGACTTCTCTTCCATAAAATAACATTTCCCCTTGCCACCTCCCCTTAGGCCATGAAATCCTCTCAATACAGGTAAAGTAAGCCATAATTATTTTATTATTTAATCTAATTTTTGTTTTTATTATGCCTATGTATTATTGTTTATTTGAAAAACTAAAATTATATTAATTCATATAATGGTCTTATTTTATCTGAATTTTCTGGGTGTGTGAAATGGATTAATTCAATTTACATTATTTATTATAGCAAAGAGTCATCTGGTACTCTACCTTTTAGTACTTGACCTGCCTTCTGGAATAAATTAATAATGAATAAGAAGGTATTACTTCAGAACTTTTACCTGGGTGCCCTTAGACAAGGTTTATTACTCTTTTCTAAGTTTCAATCATTTTTAATCTATAAAATGAAAGGGTTAAAATTAATGACCTGTAAGGTCCCTTACAGTTCTAAATCTATGATCTTATTTAATCTGACAAGGGCAGAGTTCAATAGAATTATGACCTCCTTATTTCTCTATAGAGAAATAAAGTCTATACTATGGTTCTTTTCATGAAACCTTATACATTATAATTAACTTCTGAAGCTGATATATTAGATTTTCCATTCATACTGTGCTTGGAATCCACATTCCAGCCACACTTGTCAACAATCTACCTCCTTTTTCAAACCCAGCTTAAATGGCATCTTCTTGTGATGTCTTCCCTTGTTTTCCCAGTTCAAAATAATTTCTCTCTTCTTTGAACTCTTATGCTACTTTGAATCCCATTAATAGCACTTATTCCATTCTTTCTCATGTTATCATCTTTATTCTCATCTTAATCCTGTGTCTTATCTTTTCCTAACTGATGTCAATCTACTTATGGACAGGGACTGCTTCATCTAGCTCAATTCAACAATAATCTATAATGTGTTTACTATGCTTATTGCAAGGGCAGCTATGTGGCAAATGCATATAGTACTGGACCCAGAGCCAGGAAGACCTGAGTTCAAATCCAACATTAGTCTCTTCACCTCAGTTCCTCATCTGTAAAATGAGCTAGAGAAGGAAATGGAAAATCATCCAGTATTTTTTCTAATAAAATCTCAAAAAGGATCCTAAAGAGTTGGACACATCTGAAGGACAACTAAACAACAACAAAAATGTTCATGGCATTGAGCTGGCTGGGTACTAGTAATACAAAGACAAAAAATAAAATAAGCCCTTTTTTTGAAGGAGTATAGGTTACATTCTATTTGTTTCTGTTTCCCACATTGGTGCTCAGTGTAAGCTTCTTGAGAGTTGAGATTGTCTCATCGCTTCTATTTGTATCCCTAGCATGTAAGATGGTATCTGACGCATCGAATAAATATCTGCTGATTGCTTGAATGATTATATTTTCAACAAATGACTAATACATCTAAATCTTGCTAAATAACCATTAAACAGCAAATAAATACAAGAACATAAAAGGCCAGTAAGAAATCCTATTGCTTAAGTCACAGCTAAAGTACAAACTCAGTTAGTAATAATACATCATAGACATATCACACTTTGTAGCACACAGGACACTTTCCTTAAAACAATCCTGAGAGGGCAAATGAAAGAATTATTACCTTCATTTTGTAGTCGATTAGCCTAAGTCCTAGATATGTTAAAGGATTTAGCCACAGTCATATGTTAAAGTTTAGTAAATAGCAAAGCCTAGATGTAAACCTAGATCTTCTGAATCCAAGTACTGTGATAATTAGAATTCCAAAAGAATTGCAAATATTAAAAAAAAAAAAGTCATCTGTAAAAAGTTTGTTTGCCTCCTGATAAGAATCCAGAAATTTAGCATTTCCACATTTGGCCAGCTGATGTCAGTGTGATAACATTAGCTGGGTAATGTTAAGAATGTATCTTTCCTGTCAGCTATTAAAATTTTAACCAGGTTCAGTTAATGTGAATAATTTGTAGATACTCTACCCATTTGTCCCATGGCCAGAATTTATCCACAAAATAATAAAACTAAGATGTAAGTACAGCTTTGTGCTTTGGACTTAGGGTGGAGAAAAGCTTCCAGAGAATCAGCATTTCATTCTAAAAATACTCTCTTATACTGTTCAAAATCCTGACACTATCCTTTGGGGATAATATATAACTTGAGTATACTGAAAATCATAAGGTATTTCATTAAGAAAACAATAGAATGTAAGCTCTTTAAGGGCATGGAGGCTTTCATGCTTTGTATCCCCCAAACTTTGCATACTCGACGTTATATATTTCATAAATACTTATTGAACAGATTGACCTAGATCTTAGAATATAAAGACACAAGTTCTGATGGAGAGAAAAAAAGAGAAAGTGAAATCAAATAGAGAAAAACTTGCTAAGCTACAAGGAATACGTTTTTGAAGAATATGCCTGTATTAGCAAATAGCAAAGTTCAAAGCACCCAGATGTCCACAACAACAACAACAAAAAAAACATATAATTAAAATTTTGGACTGAAATCTCATTTTTTGCTTCTTTCTTTGCTTCATATCAGGAAATAACCCATTAAACTTTTAGAAATGAATGATGTAGGAAATTCATTACCTAATCAGCCCATCCCCTTGATGGTTTGTCTCCGTCTTTCCAAGACATTGTTCAAAATCATTTATTTAAGTAATATCTATACCCATGGGCGCAAAACTTATGTCATGTGCCAGAGGGAGTACACAGAGCCCTGTCTGTGGGTGTGAGCCCATCACCTGCCAGAGGTCTTTACTGAAAAAGGCAGAAGGACTCAGAGCATGCTGCTTCCTTCCTCTTCTCCACTGTACCTGAGGACATTTCCCATATCACTTGTCCCTCTGCCAGCAGTCCAATGGGAGTCCTTCCTCACTCCCATCTCTGAGGTAAGGTGTGTGTGTGGGGGTACATGGTCTAGGGGTGTGGCAGGGCATGGCACACTGCCTCTAAAAGGTTCACAATCACTGATATATACCATGAAAAGAAACTTTCAACAAGGTAGGCACAATAATGGTATAATTCAAAGAACAATGGAATGAAGAACACATATTGACTAGTATTTGGCATTGAGCCCAAGTTTACAAGAATTGAGCCTTAGTTTCTCCATCTATAAAATATAAGTAATAATTCTTGCACTCTCACAGAGTTGTGTGGAAAGTGCTTTGTCAACTGTAAAACAATGCCTTTTAAGTATACTACAATCCACAGCAGAACTGGAAGTCTTTAGAGAGCTTGTCCAACTGAAATCTTCCAATAGTCTCCTCAAAACAAGTTTAAAATAATGTCTTAAATCAAATTTTGGAGTAGTAGAACCAACAAAAGTCATGGCAAGACATTTTTCTGGTCTAAGAAAACTTAAAAGGTTGGCAGAAGTAGTCTATGAAACTCTAAACTAATATAAGACTTAATTTCTAATATCATCCTTATAGGCAAATGACAACTCTGATTGCCTGGTTCTTAATCTTATAACAGAAAGTGTATCACAAGGAACATAAACTATAGCCAGGTGGGTTTTATACCAGGATTTCAGGGATGGTTCAATATTAGGAAAACTATCAGCATAATTGACCATATCCATAATAAAACTAAGGGAAGCCATATGACTATCTCAATAGATGCAGAAAAAGCTTTGGACAAAATATAATAGCAATTCCTATTAAAACACTTGAGAACATTGAAATAAATGGAACATTTCTCAAAAAGTTAAATAGTATTTATCTAGAACCATCAACAAACATTATCTGTAATGAGGGTAATCTAGACTCCTTCTCAGTAAGATCAGGAGAGAAGCAAGGATGCTCATCATCACCACTATGATTCAATATTGTATTGAAATTGTTAGCTATAGCCCAAAGAGAAGAAAAAATTGAAGTAATTAGAATAGCTAATGAGAAAATGAATTCATCACTCCTTGTAGATAATATAATGGCATATTTATAGAAGCCTAGAGAATAAAACATTTATTAAAACAATTAACAACTATGACAAAGTTTCCAGATATAAAGTAAACCCACATAAGCCATCAACGTTTCATTATATTACCAATAAAGTCTACGAGTAAGAGAAAGAGAAATTCCATTTAAAAAACTTAAAACTGGAGGGCAGAGTTAAAATGACAATTGAGCAGCAGGAGCTTTCTTAATCTCCTTCCAACCAATCATTGCAAAGCATCTCAAAAGGACAGAAATCAAAATCAGATGAGTAAAGGGGTTCTCCCACTGGATGCAGCCTTCAAGGTAGACATTGTTTGCGGATTTCCACACTAAACGGGGGCAAAACTGCACTAATAACAGCATAAGCTAATCACCCCTCCCCCACACCACCTATGATTCCAGAGTCATAGTGAGGGCCAGTCTATCTCTAAATTCTTGGGGGCTGGCTGAAAGCTCCACAGACTTATTCCTGAAGGCAGTGCTAGACCTTAGCAGCAAGACTTGGGACCTGAGGCTGAAGAGTGAGGAGCCAAGGTAGTAGACCAAGGAGATTGGGTAGAAACAAGGCTAGCCACAGTAGAGTCATCAGGGACTGGAAAAAAATCCTAGGCAAAATATTTTTTTTAATTTTTATTTATTTTTTATTTTTTAGAAAAAATTTTTCCATGGTTACATGATTCATGTTCTTGCTCTGTCTCCCCTAACCCACCCCCCCCAGGCCCCAGTAGCCAATGCACATTTCCATTGGTTTCTTCCTGTGTCATTGATCAAGAACTATTTCCATGTTATTGATAATTGTTTTAGGTTGGTCTTTAAGAGTCTACATCCTAATCATGTCCTCATCAACCCATGTGTTCAAGCAGTTGTTTTTCTTCTGTGTTTCCACTCCTATAGTTCTTCCTCTGAATGTGGGTAGTGTGTTAGTTAAAATCACCTAGGGTTCTATCTGGAAGGATTGAACCTCAATATAGTGTGGGGGACCTTAAAACTACATTTCCAATGGGTTTCCTGTTTTGGATTACGTATTCAAGGTGAGAGACAGCTTTAAATAGGGGGAAGTGACTTTGAACTCCCTCTCTTTTAGCTACCTGAGGGCGAAAATATGAAAGGTAAAAATGGCTGAGGCAGCAGTTTAATACTTACAGGCTCATGGTCTAATGATTTTATCTCTATCAGCATCTCGACCATCCTCATTTTTAAAAACAACAGTAGCATTCTTTTCCATAAATCCCTCAGAATTGTCCTGGGTCATTGCATTGCAGCTAGTACAGAAGTCCACCTCATTCTATTTTACCACAGTGTATCAGTCTCTGTGTATAATGTTCTTCTGGTTCTTCTCCTTTCACTCTGCATCAATTCCTAGATGTCATTCCAGTTCATATGGAATTCTTCCAATTTATTATTCCTTTGAGCACAATAGTATTCCATCACCAGCATATACCACAATTTGTTCAGTCATTCCCCAAATGAAGGGCATACCCTAATTTTCCAGTTTTTTGCCACCACAAAGAGTGTGGCTATAAATATTTTTGTACAAGTCTGTTTATCTATGATCTCTTTGGGGTACAAACCTAGCAATGCTATGGCTCATTCTAAGGGCAGGCATTCTTTTAGCACTCTTTGGGCATAATTCCAAATTGCCATCCAGAATGGTTGGATCAATTCACAACTCCACCAGTAATGCATTAATGTCCCAATAGGGCAAAACATTTTAAAGCACATTACACAAAGAGCATCACAAAGCTGCCTGCCCCCCTCACTTAGGCTTCTGTCTGGAAAGGGAAAATACTACCAAAGGAAAGCCTTGCAAGACAGAAGCTAAGAAAACAATGTCCACAAATATTCAGGAACTGCAGGCCCTTAGTAGCAAAGGGAATAAGAAGCAGCAAAAAAAAAGTTTTGACCTTGGATAATTTCTATGGAGAAAAAGAGCAAAATACAGAAGTAACAGCAGAGAGTGACAAAAAAGCAAACACTTCAAAACTTTCCAAAAAAATGGAAATTGTCACAAGCTCTGGGGGAACTCAGAAAGGAGGTTAAGAACTAACAAAGAATGGTAAAGAAAAATGGGAAGAAAAGTGGTTAAAAAATGAAAGTAATACAAAAAGAAAATAATAGCTTAAAAGACAACCTTGCCTATATGGAAAAAGAGGCACAGAAATCAAATGAAGTAATAAGCAAATTGGAGACCAGAATTGACCTACTGGAAGCCATGGAAAACAAAAAAGACAAAACTGAAAAGGAACATCAAAACATCATAGAGAAAAATCAGTCTTCAAAGCCTAGAATTGGGCAAGTAGAAGTTAATGATCTCATGAGACAGCAAGAATTAATAAAGCAAAGTCAAAAGAATGACAAAATAGAAATATTTCATTGAAAAGACAACAGACTTGGAAAACAGGTCTAGGAGAGATAATTTGAGAAATATTGGACTACTGAAAAGCCTAGGACAAATAAAGGCCTAGACATCATATTAAAGTAAATTATCCCAAAAAAATTGCCCTGATATTCTTGAACAGGACAAAATAGGTACTGAAAAAGTCTATAGATCATCCCCTACATTATATCCTCAAAGGATAACCCTCAGGAATGTAATAGCCTGAGGAATGTAATTCAAGAGTTTCCAGGTCAAGGAGAAAATATTACAAGCAGCCAGAAAGAAGTAATTCAGATATCAAGGAGCCCCAATCAGGATTACACAGGATCTGGAAGCCTCCACATTAAAGGACCACAAGGCTTGGAATATGATATTCAGAAAGGCAAGAGAATTGGGTCTACAACCAAGAATCACCTACCCATCAGAACTGAGTATATACTTTCAGGGGAAACTATTTAACAAAACAGAAGATTTCCAAGCATTGCTAAAGAAAAGACCAGAACTAAATGGAAATTTAGATGTCCATATACAAAATTCAAAAGGACCACAAAAAGGCAAACAAGAAAGAGAGGGAAAAAATTAAAGGTTTTAGTAAGGTTAAATTGATTATATTTTTATATGGAAAAATATCTATAATTTTTTTAAATTATTTTCATTATCATAGTAGATAGAAGAATTATTCAAAGGCAGAGGTTGTGATGCTAAGTTGTATAAGATGATATGTTAAAAAAGGATGGGGCAGAAGATGGTACTAAGAGAAACTTGGAAGAAGAATAAAAATAGGATAAATTATACCACATAAAAAGGCACATGTTGGAGGGTGGGTGGAAGAATACTATTATAAGAAGGGGAAGAAAAGAATGGCAACAGGTAATATTTAAACCTTACTCTCAGTGGAATCAGTTATGAGAGGGAAAAACAGCCAGATCTATCGGGGTGTAGAATTCTATCTTACCATATGAGGAAGTTCAGAGTGACTAAAGGAGGCAAGAAATGAGGTGGGAAGTATTAAAAGGAAGGGAAAGGTTAAAGGGGGTTATTAGTAGACCTTAAAGAAAAATAAGAGAAGAATAAGAAGGAGGAAGTGGGAGGGAGAGTAAAATAAGGGTGGGGAAAAGGGAGACTGATTAAAAGGAAATAATGAAAGAAGAAAGGGCAGGACTAGGAGAGGAAATCAAAATGATGCAGAATACACAGGTGGTAATCATAATTCTGAATGTGAAAGGGGATGAACTCACCCATAAAAAAGAAGCAGATGGAAGAGTGAGGGGATTAAAAGTCAAAACCCTACCATCTTGTGTAAAAGAAACACTAATGAGGCAGTTAGACACTCAAATGGTAAAGATAAGAGGCTGGAAATAACTTTATTGGACATCAATTGAGAAAAAGAAGAAAGGATTCGCAATCATGATATCTGACAAAGCCAAAGTAAAAATAGATCTGATTAAAAGAGATAAGAAAGGTAATTACATTCTGATAAAAGGCAATATAGACAATGAAGAAATATCAGTGATCAACATGTATACACCAAATTGTATAGCATCAAGATTCTTAAAGGAAAAACTATTGGCACTAAAGGGAAAAATAGATAATAAAACTATAGGTGACCTCAACCTTCCTCTATCAGATCTAGATAAATCAAACCAAAAAATATATAAGAACAAAGTAAGAAATGTGAATGAAATTTTAGAAAAATTAGACTTAATAAATATGTGGAGAAAAGTAAATAGGAATAAAAAGGAATACACCTTCTTTTCCACAGTACATTATGCATTCGTAAAGACTGAGCATGTACTAAGGTGTACAACATTGAAAATAAATGCAAAAAAACAGAAATAATAAATGCAACTTTTTAAGATAATAATACAATAAAAGTATAATTACTAATGGTACATGGAGAGATAAATCAAAAATTCATTAGAAATTAAATAACATCATTCCCCAAAAGTGGTTGGTTAAAGAATAAATCATAGAAACAATTAATGATTTCATTGAAGAGAATGACAGTGAAGAAATAACATATCAATTTTTTTGGGATAATGCAAAAGCAGTATTCAGGGGAAAATTTCTATCACTGAGTGCCCATATTAACAAAAAATAGAAATTTAAGCTAATGAATTGGGCATGCAACTAAAAAAAACTAGAAAAATTACAAATTAAAAACCCTCAGATAAATTGGAAATTCTAAAAATCAAATGAGAAATTAATAAAATTGAAAGTAAAAGAACTATTGAACTAATAAATAAGACTAAGAGCTGGTACTTTGAAACAAATAAAATAGATATAATATTGGTTAATTTAATTTAAAAAAAGAAGAAAATCAAATTAACAGTATCATGAATGAAACGGGTGATCTTACCTCTTAATAAAGAAGAAATTAAGGTAATTATTAAGAACAATTTTGCCCAATTATATGGTAATAAATATGGCAATTTAGGTGAAATGGATGAATATTTACAAAAACATAAATAACCTAGATTAACCCAAGAAGAAATAGGATACTTGAATAATCCCATATTAGGAAAATTAATTGAACAAGCCATCAAAGAACTCCCTAAGAGAAAAATCCCTAGGGTCAGATGGATTCACAAGTTAATTCTATCAAACATTTAAAGATCAATTAATCCCAATACTCTACAAACTATTTGATAAAATAAGCAAAGAAGGAGTCTTACCAAATTCTTTTCATGACACAAATATGGTACTGATTCCAAAGCCAGACAGACTAAAAACAGAGAAACAAAACTGCAGACTTATCTCCTTAATGAATATTCATGTAAAATCTTGAATAGAATACTAGCAAAAAGATTCCAGCAAGTTATCACGAGGATTATTCACTATGATTAGGTGGGATTTATACCAAGAATATAAGGATGATTCACTATTAGGAAAACCATCCACTTAATTGATGATATCAATAATACAACCAAATCAACACAAATCATATGATTATCTCAATAGATGCAGAAAAAGCCTTTGGCAAAATACAACACTCATTCCTATTGAAAACACTAGAAAGTATAGGAAGAGAAGGACCTTTCCTAAAAATAATAAACAGTATATATTTTAAACCATCAGCAAACATCATCTACAATGGGGATAAATGAGAAGCCTTCCCTATAAGATCAGAAGTAAAACAAGGATGCCAATTATGACCTCTATTATTTAACATTGTACTAGAGACACTAGCAGTAGCAATTAGAGAAGAAAAAGAAATTGAAGGTATTAAAATAGGCAGTGAGGAGACCAAACTATCACTCTTTGCAGATGATATGATGATCTACTTAAAAAGTCCTAGAGAAAAAAACTAAAAAGGTAGTGGAAATAATCAACAACTTTAGCAAAGTTGTAGGATACAAAATAAACCCACATAAATCATGAGCATTTCTATATATTTGCAACACAACTCAACAGCAAGAGTTAGAAATATTTAGGAATCTATTTGCCAAGATAAACACAGGAATTATATGAACACAACTACAAAACACTTTCCAAACAATTAAAACTAGATCTAAATAATTAGAAAACCACCAATTTCTCATGGATAGAACAAGCTAATATGAAAAAATGACAATCCTACCCAAATTAATTTACTTATTCAGTGACATACCTATAAAACTGTCAAGAAACTTTTTTTATGGAATTAGAAAAAATAATAACTAAGTTCTTTTGGAAGAACAAAAGATCAAGAATATCAAGGGAAATAATAAAAAAAAATGAAGGAAGGTGGCCTAGCAGTACCAGATCTTAAACTGGTAAAAAAAAAACAAAGCAGTGGTCATCAAAACAATATGGTACTGGCTAAAAGACAGAAGGGAGGATCAATGGGATAGGCTTGGGGCAAATGACCTCAGTAAGACAGTGTACAATAAACCCAAAGATCCCAGCTTTTGGGACAAAAGCCCACTATTTGACAAAAACTGCTGGGAAAATTGGAAAACAGTATGGGAGAGATTTGGTTTAGATCAACATCTCACACCCTTACCAAAATAAATTCAGAATGGGTGAATGACTTAAATATAAAGGAGGAAACAGCAAGTAAATTAGGTGAACATAGAATAGTATACATGTCAGATCTATGTGAAAGGAAAGATTTTCAGACCAAGCAAGAGATAGAAAATATTATAAAATATTAAATGAATAATTTGCTTATGGTTAGGCCAAATCAATATAATAAAATGATGATTCTGCCCTAAATTAATTCATTTTTTCACTTCCATATTAATCAAACTACTTTAAAATTATTTCATACAACTAGGAAAAATAATAATTTAATTCATTTAGAAGAACAAAAAGTCAAGAATACAAAGGGAATTAATTTTTTAATATGAAGGAATATGATTTAACTGTATCAAGTTTCAAACTATATTATAAAGCTGCAACCATTAAAACAATCTCATCCTGGCTAAGAAATAAAGTAGTACGTTAATGGAATTGATTAGGCACTCAACATGCAGTTGTAAAAAGCCTTAGTAACCAAGTGTTTAACAAACCCAAAGATCTAAGCTTTTGGAGGAATTCACTATTCAACAATAACTGCTAGAAAAAAATGGAAAACTTTATGGCAAAAACTACACATAAGCCAACACCTCATAGCATATTTCAAGGTAAAGTTAAAATGGATGCATGGTTTTAAAATAAAGAATGATATCAAAAACAAATAAGGGGAATATAAATTGAAATAGTTTACCTGTCATATCTATGGATGAGGCAAGAATTTAGACCCAAGGAAAACAAAAAAAGAACATCAATATATGTAAAATAGATATTTTTTTCTTCATTAAATTAAAAGGGCTTGGCACAAACAAAATAAAGAAATTAAGATCAGAAAGGAAACAAAAAATAGGGAAAGAATTTTATAGCAAGTGTCTCTGATAAAGGCCTCATTTCCTAAACATGTACAGAACTGGGTAAAATTTATAAAAACAAAAAACATTCCTCAATTGACATATGGTCAAAGGATATGAACAGGCAAGTTTCAGATGAAGAAATTAAAAATGTCTTAGGTATATAAAAATACTCCAAATCACTTAGAGAGCTGTAAATTAAAATAACTCTGAAGTATCAATCATATTGACTGATATGATGAAAATGGAAAATGAGAAATGTTGGAGGGGATGTGGTAAAATTGGGACACTAATAAACTAGTGGTGAAGCTATGACTGATACAACCATTCTAGAGAGGAATTTGGAACCATGCCCAAAGGACCATGACCTTGCTAATACCTACTACTAGATATTTTTTCCCAAAGAGATCAAAGAAAGAGGAAAAGAAAAAACCTGAACAAAAATATTTATAGCAGCTCATTTTGTGCTGGCAAAGAAAGCAGTAAAGATGTAGAGTAGGGAAATTTTTCTCCCATAAAAGAGGTGCACAAGGAAAGGCTTTTACAATGGAAGTAGAAATACAGGGAAGAATATATATACACATTCAGCTGTGTACAGAAGCGTTATTTAGCAAAAGGGAAATATGCTATATGACTGAGTTCTGGAAAGTGAGATATGAATAATTTTTAAAATTTTTTATTGTCTGTGAAAAATGACAGTTGACTTTGGAGTCAAATAAAATTGGTTGAGTCTCAGTTCTGCTCCTTACAACAGTGGACATTAAGCAAGACACTGATGTCTTCACCAAGTGAAAGGAATATTAGTTAATGCCATCTTCATTTTTCAAATGTGCTAAACTGATGCCTAACAGAAGAGGGATGTTATTTAAAGGTAGCTCAAGAGATAATTATTGTGATCTTCAGAAAACTATCATCCTGAAAAATAAAACATATATATTTAATACCTCCATTCTTTAGATCTCAGTTTCTTTATTTTAAAAAAAACTTACTTTCCATCTTAGAATCAATGATATTATTAGTTCTAAAGCAAAAGAATGTTAAGGGCTAAGCAATGGGTGTTTAGCGACTTGTCCAGGATCTCACAACTAGGAAGTATCTGAAGCTAGATGCTTCCTTATTTTTCAAATGGTTGGACAAAATGATCCTTGTGATCTCTTCCCTGTCTAATTTTTTGGTATTCTTTTTATCAGTCTTCTATACATTTTGGCTCAAATTAGTTATGTGGACCAAAACCAAGTTTTCAAGAAACAAAAATCTAAGAAATCCAAAAGTGCTTCAAAAAAAAGATTAAGATAATTCAATAAAGACAATCTCAAAGCAGATTTTAAGGGGCATATTATTGAGCACACACATTTGTCCCATCTTCTACTACTCTGTTTTTTAGAATGAATTTTTCTAGATAGGGGAAAAGAAAATAATCATTTATTAAGCACCTACTATGTGTCAGACACTGTGCATAAATATTGCTGCACTTGTTTACTATAATAACCAATGGGGAAGGGGCGAGTGATCTTATTATCCTCTTTTTATAATTGAGGAATCTAAGGTAGAAGAATGAAGTGGCTTGCCCAGGTCCACAAGTGTGTGACTGGATTTGAACTTATATGTTCCTGACTTTGGGCTCAATGCTATATCTATTATGCTACCTCGCTGCCTCAGGGATCAGTGGACGTACATGTGTACTCTGTGAAGAGCATTTGATATTGGAAATTTTGAGGTCCCGGGTCTAAACTTCCTGTGGAAATTTAGATCTCTTACAAACTACATTTCCCATGATTCTTCTTGCATAATACAGGTGGACAGGAAGTGTGATTATGAAAACAAAGGTATAAAGACTCAGGACAGAATTGGTACTTCCTCTTTCCTGCTAAAGCAGCCAGGTGGGAAGGTATGGCACAGCATTTGAACTAGATCTTCTCAGGCACGAGGCTTTAAATATCAATATGGCTTTCAATAAAACCCTAATATTTATAAATATAAATATATATCCATTTTATTTCTTACAGCATAGTCATGCCAGTCACCTTGCCAAAATGAGGCTATAATTAATTATTTTTGTAACATCATAAGACATTAGAGTTGGAATGAACCTTGAAGCTCATCTAGCCCAATCTCATTTTATAGGTGAAAAAACTGAGTCCCAGAGATGCTAAGTGACTTTTTTTTAGGAAGAAAGTGACAGAATCAGGACTAGAATCCATCATCTTCTGACACACAGTTTGATATTTTCAAACACATGACCCTACTTCCTAAAACAAAGCTAATAATTCAGGACATGATGTTGCTAATTTTAATAAATGTAGGTGAGAAAATGAAAAGAGGAAAAATGTCTATATACATGGAAGTCTCACCCTAGTTATTTAAAATAAGAATGACATCATGCCCCTAAACTGTACTAAGCAGCAAAAGTAGTTTCAGTCAGTTCCACAAGTAAACAACTTCTAATGACCCCAAAGTCCCATAATCATGGTAGACTATTCCTGAATAGTCTTAATTGAGGCTGATCTTTAGTGTCATGTCAGCTCAGTCACATCTGTGCAAGATTCACTGATAGGCGATGTAGACACCACCTTCTCTGCAAGCTATTTTCCCATGAAAGCCAGCATACCAGTAGAAGTTCATTTGATTATACAGAGAAGGGTGGATACCCAGAGGTATAAGACCAGGACAGATATACTATTTATCAGGCAATAAACTGAGCCCCAGAGAAGTTATATTACTTATACAAGGTCACCTAAGTAATTCAAGACGAACCAGAATTAGAACCACTTTAAGACTCTGCAATTATTGACCAACCAATCAATCAACAGACATGCAGTAAGTGCTGACTATGTGTGAACCATTGTGCAAGCAGAGGTACATACAAAGATAAAAATGAAAGTCTCACCTCAAGTATCTTATACTCTTTGGAAGAAACAATATGTACGCATGTCAAGTAAACACAGAATATAAACAGAGTAAGCATAAATACTTGTTTTATATTGGAAAGGGATATCAATTGGAGGAATTGGAAATTTTTATGCAAAAGGAGGCAGCACTTGGACTAAGCTTCAAAGATCACTAGGGGAATCTAAGAGGAAAATATCACCTGCATTGAACTAGCTACTATGGTTCAAAGTTTCTTCCTTCAGGAATAAGATGAAGTTTATGAAGGAATTGGATGCAAAAGTGACACAGCTCTTGGAAACTTCAAACAAGCCTCTAAAGCGGCTGTTGTTTAAAGAGGCAAGGAAACAAAAATGAATCGAGGCCAAGAAAGAACATCTGGAGGCAAATTCCAAATAGAGATCCTAGGACTCGCTTAATGTGAAGCAATGTGGCATAACTCAAGCTCAAGCCTTCCACCATTTTGGTCAGTCAAGCAAATATATACCAACTGCTTTGAGCCCATTACTCTAATTTTCTGTGTAACTACAGGTGAACTGCCTAACAGTTATTCAGGGAGCACCTCATTTGGTATCCTAGGATAAGGATCTGGAAGGGACCTTGGGGAGCATCTAATTCAACTATGTCAGTTTACAGATGAGAAAATGACCAATATCAGAACTAGTGGCAGAATGGCAAAATGACATCACTCTGGTTTGAGTTAAATTCTAAATCCATGTGATAGGGATGGGGTGGGGGAGAAGGTAGGAACTGTACAAAGTAAAGCCAAGAAATGAATCTTGCTCCCAAGATCTATTCTGCAGGTAGAGCTATTCCTTAAGCAAGTGCAGGGGAGCTCCTCTATGTCTGAGAGGTCTACTTTCTCGGAGTGTATCATGAGGGGGAGGCCAGGAACCACAAGTATGATGATGACAAACATGCTTAACTAGGAGAATCTGGGGCCAATTTTCTTCTTTGAATCTCTTCTTTAATAGGTCCCTAGGTGTCACCTCTCTTTCCACAGAATGGCACAAGTGAATCCTTTTCCCATGACATGGCAACACAGGCTTGGGAAATTTGTCAGCAGGTTGAAGTAAAAAGGGTATTGGTGTTGGAGTAAGAAAACATTTTAAGTTCAAACATGATAATTATTATTAATTTTGGAATTTGGAAGGAAGGAACATAGTAATGTGTCCCTCTCTCTCATCAGCTCCCCACAGAACAAGAGGTCTCAAATATCACTGGGGGGATGGAGGAAGGGGATTTATGTTATTAACAGAAAAGAACCTTCCTGATTTAAAACAATTGTATCCTTTAAAAGTCAGCAAAGCAAACCAACAGGAATTTTAAGTGACTGCTATTGTCAAGTATTATATGTTTCAAAGGGAGATGGCCCCCTCCAAATGGAGTCAGTAGCCTATGCCCCCAATCTGGCCAAGATTTTAGAATGCAGAAGGTCCATTTTGCCTCTGAATCGCTAAAGTTGAGGGGAGATCTAATGAGAATACAAAGGAGAAAGCAATTTGTTATTTGATTTACACATTTCAATTAAAGTGGAAATAGGGGAAAAAGTAGGGAAGGGAAGGTACATGTGGAATTTGAACTCTCTTTGGTTATATATACCTATTAGGTCAAATTGCAATCTTTCTTCATCAGGAATCAGTATGTCATGGTGCATAGAATATTGGAGTAAAAAGTCAAGAAGATCTGGTTTCAGATTTCACTTTGGATACTGATGTTTGTCATTCATCTTGAAGAGAAACAATGGTATCATGAAGCGAAGTCTTGACTTGTACATGAGCTGGGTTTAAGTGAGGCAGAGTTGCACCAAGTCATCGGCTTCACTCTCCTTTCCAGAGGCATCAAAGTCCAGCGGCAGGACAGAAGGCAGAATGATTGGTAATGGCTCAGAATGCAGTGGATGATGTTGGCATCTTTAACATCTAACAAACCTCGAAAAGTTCCTCAGAGACTGCTTCCACTGCTTCATGGCTGTTGGAACCAATTGTTCTCAGCTCCCCATTTTTTTTGGACGTTGCAATGTGCTTTATTGTTGCTTCCGTCCATGTGAGGGTCCTTTAGAGGATCTCAGCACAAACTAGGGACAAAGGCTGGCTCTGTTCTGGTGCCATGCCTGGTATCAGACGTCTAGTGTTCTCCTGGCAGGCTTTGAGACCAGAGTGGAAGTGTATGCAGACGACTGCTTCCAATGCAAGCATACAGGAGACCCAACCCCTAATCCTTCTCCTCCAGATACGATAGCAGATGGAGTTAAATCAAGCATCGGCACCCACACTTGGCCTCTCCTAAGGATGTGGTGGATGAAGTCTTCACTGTCTCCGAGGATGAAATTAAGGTGAGAAAACAGGGGAGTAGAGGGAGAAGGAGGCTAAGGCTTGGCAGAGGTGCTGGACTCTGATCTTGAATGAGTTACTTCCTTCCCTTGGCCTTCCCTCTGTAAAATAGGGATATGGACAACTAGAGGACCATGGAGGTTCCTAGAGGGGGAAAGTCTTCACATGCAAGGGAAAAACACTTCCCTGGCTCACAGATGAATGTGAGTCCTGACAGTGACCTCCAACGTGGTTTAGCCTGTCCATCAAGTCAGTTTTTACCAGGGCATGGCCACCGCTCATGCTATAGCTTTTTGGAGCCACGGGTGAGAGTTGGGTGTTAGCAAGACACAAAAGATGCATGAGCAGCTCTGAAAAGAGCCCCGGACCAAGGGTTCTTCTGATAACCAGCTGGGTAATGAAAAAATGACTTAACCTGAATCTCATTTTCCTCCTTTAAAAAATGGAGACAATAGCGGCAGGTAGGTAGAGCACCTTGCCTGGAGTCGGGAGGACCTGGGTTCAAATATGGCCTCAGATACTAGCTGTGTGACCCTGGACAAGTCACTTAACCCCAATTGCCTAGCCTTTGCAGATCTTCTGTCTTAGAACTGATACTAAGATTGAAGGTAAGGGTTTTTTTTTTTAAATGGAGAAAATAAAACCACCTATGACATTGTTACATATGCCACTTTGCCAAACTGTAAGAACTACATAAAAGCAAATTATTTTAAGTTACTATTTTATTATCATCGTCATTAGTAATAGTAGTATTTCTCCTTGACGCCAGAGTCTGGGGTCAGGATGGGCCACTTTTTTTCCCCCTTTTCTCTCTCAATCCCAGTCCAGCCAGTGGGCCAGATGGATTTCCACTTTTCTATTTTTATTTCTGACCCTCTTGCCTCCCTTCTTTTCAGCAACATGTTTGGGATTTCTTGATATTTAATAGTTGCCATGTTTTCATGTCATGTAAACCCAAATGAGTGCTAGGAAAGGCAATGATTTGTAGCTTAATTCCAAAGTCTTGGCAGCAGTGATTCTGTGTCTGTGTCATTCGGGTTACTGTTAAAAGTGAAGTCCTGATAGCAACCAAAGTCTAAATCTGGAAGAAACCTTAACAAGATCATACGTCTAGTCACCTCACTTAACGGATGAAGAAGCTGAAGTCAAGGAGGTTAAGTGACTTGCCTAAGGCTACCAAGGGAAGCAAGGAAGAGAGCTAGGCTTGGCACCTAACTCCACATTGATTAGACTTTTTTATTTCATTATATTGCATTACAGAAATCATTTTAATAGAGATAGAGATGTAGTTTAAGCTCAAATTTTTCCCTCAGGCTTGTGTGTGTTTACAGGTCCTCATTAAATGTGACCCCCCTATTCATATCCTTCTCTTTTGCCCGCTTTACTGAGATTCAGACCACCCCAAGGATCTCTTAGCCAAATGTAAATGAGTCCCAGCATTTCTGGCTAGAAAGTGGAGTCAGATTGAATACTGAATTCCTTCTCAGATGAATGTTCTTAAAAGACACGTTCTGCCCCTGTTTCTTCCAGTCACTGTGTAACCTGGGAAAAAAATCACATATCATCCCTCTACTCTCTGTTACTTCAGCTGTACAAGGAGGGGCTTTTACTCTGTCTATGTTCTCTAACAATTTTCATAATCTGAGACTACAGAAAATAATATTGTTATATTATATAAATTAATTAATATCATTGTTATATGATATAAACAAGTTGACAATATTATTATATTAGATAAATTAACATTATTATTAACATAGTTAATATTGTTGATTAACATAATTAATTTGAAATCTATAGTAACCCCGGATGGATAATATACCCCTCTTCTATTCAATAATTTCCAGTGACTCCCTGATACTTCTAGGATCAGCTAAATCATCTCTCTTTGGCAGTCAAAATCATTTAGGAACTGACTCCAACTGATCTTTCCAGGCATCTCAAAAATGCTCCCTCTTTATATACTCTAATGGCTTAGCCGATCTCACTTTTTTCACTGTTGCCCTTATATAAAATTTGACTTCCCATAGCCACACCTGACCACAGAATCTACCCAATTTCTTAGGATGCCCTTCCTTATTTCCCTCCCTAGAATTCCTTGATGCCATGAAAGCTCAGTTCAAATCATTCTTGAACTCCCCCAGTGGCAGTGCAGCTATGAAATGCAGTAGAGTAAGGAAAAACTGAGTTCAAATCTAGACTCAGATACTTGCTACCTGGGAGGATTGTAGTAAGAATAAGATAAATAATATAGGTAAAGCACTTGGGGAGGTAGGTGGTTTAGTGGATAGAGCACCAGACCTGGAGTCAAAAAGACTCATCTTGAGTTCAAATGTGGCCCTAGATTCTTGTTAGCTGTATGATCCTGGGTAAGTCACTCAGCCCTGTTGGCCACAGTTTCCTCCTATGTAAAATGAACTGGAGAAGGCAATAGCAAACTACTCCAGTATCTTTGCCAAAAATAAAAAAAAAAAAAGAAGGTAAAAAAATTAGATAGGAGTTCTGGGTTAAGATGGCGGCAGAGTAAGAAGCAGCTCTTAACCTCTCCTGACCAAAACACACAAAACTCCTCAAGGGGACATAAAAACAAGTCCAGACGAATGGAGGAACCCCACAACAGGGCACAGCATGGAAGGTATGTGGAATCGAGGCATTTCCATGCTATAAAGGGGTGAAACAGCTCTCACTAAATTGCGGGCTGAGCAACCACCCCACCTCCACCCCATCCACACACAACACTTATAGCGCCGAAGCCAGCTAAAAAGAAATAGAGCAAGTTTGGGGCACCCATCGACTCATTGGCAGCTCCCAGGCCTGTTCCTGAGAGCAGCAAGATTTAGGACCCCAAAAAGCTAACGAGCGCACACAAAATTTGAGAGCGGGAGCAAGACACCAAGAGCAGACGCAGGACACAGAACGCAAGCTCAGGGCGCATAACACAGGCTCAGAACGCAGGCACTGGCGAAGGCATGGGTGGAGGCAGACACAGCCACAAGCTAAAGCTCTGAAACCCTGAGTGGTGAACCAGTGCAGACGGGTATAGGACTGTGGAAGCAGCGCCCTGAGACTTGTAAAGAAACCTCCGTCAGACGATCAAGCAAGGGGGTCCACCAGGGGGCTTGACTGCGGACAGACCCTGAGCGCGAGGATAAACCTGAGAAGCTGCTGGGCTAATGATGGCTACCCAGTCTCAGGAAGTTCAGAAGAGAAAGATTAACAACAAGAAAAAGAAGTCTTTAACACTCGACAACTTTTACACAGAAAAAATCAAGACAACTGAACAAACAGAGGAGGAGAACAAACAAGCATCCAGACCCTCCTCAAATAAGGAAAACTCCTCACAAGCTATGGAAGAGTTCAAAACTGAGATTTTGAGGAAAAGGAAGAGATCTGAAAAGAAAATAACTGTTTAAAAGGTAGAATCTTGCAATTAGAAAGTGAGGCTCAGAAACCAAATGAACTGATAAGCAAATTGAACACCAGAAATGACCAGATTGAAAAGGAATACGAGAAGATTATGGCTGAAATCCAGAAGATTATAGCAGAAAATCAAAAGATCATAGCCGAAAACGGAAAGATTACAGCCGAAAATCAAAAGATCATAGCCGAAAACGGAAAGATTACAGCCGAAAATCAATCCCTAAAGGCTAGAATTGAGCAAGTAGAAACTAATGATCTCTCAAGACAACAAGAACAAATAAAACAAAGCCAAAAGACTGAAAAAATAGAAGGAAACATGAAATATCTCAATGAGAGAGTGACAGACCAAGAAAACCGGTCTAGAAGAGACAATTTGAGAATAATCGGTCTTCCAGAAAAACCAGAAATTAATAGAAACCTGGATTCCATACTAACAGAAATAATTCAGCAAAATTGCCCTGAAGTCCTACAAGAGGGCAATATAGACATTGAAAGGATTCATAGAACACCTGCGACATTCGATCAAGAAAAGAAAACACCCAGAAATATAATTGCCAAATTCAAGAGTTTCCAAGCAAAAGAAAAAATCTTACAAGAAGCCAGAAAGAAACAATTCAAATATCAAGGAGCACCAATCAGGATCACACAGGATCTGGCAGCCTCCACACTAAAAGATCACAAGGCTTGGAATACGATATTCATAAAGGCAAGAGAGCTGGGCCTGCAACCACAGATCAACTACCCATCAAAATTGACTATATATTTCCAGGGGAAAGTATGGGCATTCAACAAAATTGAAGAAATCCAGGTATTTGAACAGAAAAGACCAGGGCTAAATGGAAAGTTTGATATCCAACCACAAAAATCGAGAGAAACATGAAAAGGTAAATAAGATACAGAGGGGAAAGAAAGAAAACTTATAATTTTTAAATTTGCCTTTTTAAGGGCCTCAGTGAGATCTAATTATCTGTATTCCTATGTAGAGAAATGTTATGTATAATTCCCTGTAGTGAAATCTATTCACTATTATAATATTCACTATTATAGTAATCAGAAGAATAATTAACAGGGTGAGGGTGGAACACTAAATAATCTAAGATGACATGGGGGATGGGAAAGAGGGGGTGAATAGCAGGGGACACCAAGAGAAACTTGAGTGAATAAGAAAATAGGATATTCTATTACACACAAAGAAAAAGAAGGCAGGAGTGGCTATTATGATTTCTGACAAAGCCAAAGTAAAAATAGATATGATTAAAAAAGACAGGGAAGGTCATTACATCCTGATTAACGGCAGTATAAACAATGAGGAAATAACACTGCTCAATATGCATGCACCAAGTGGCATAGCACCCAAATTCATAAAGGAGAAACTGGCAGAGCTCAAGAAGGAAATAGATAGTAAAACCATACTAGTGGGAGATCTAAATATTCCTCTGTCAGATCTAGATAAATCAAACCGAAAAATAAATAAGAAAGAGGTAAGAGAGGTGAATGAAGTCCTAGAAAAATTAGATTTAGTTGATATGTGGAGAAAAATAAATAGGGAGAAAAAGGAATATACCTTCTTTTCAGCTGCACATGGCACATTCACAAAGATTGACCATGTTATAGGGCATAGAATCATTGCAAACAAATGCAAAAGAGCAGAAATAATAAATGTAACCTTCTCAGATCATAATGCAATAAAAATAATAATTAGTGAGGGCACTTGGACAGGAACATCAAAAACTAATTGGAAATTAAATAATATGATTCTTCAAAACCAATTTGTCAAAGAAGGAATCATAGAAACAATCAACAATTTCATTGAAGAAAATGACAATGATGAGACATCCTAACAAACTATGTGGGATGCGGCCAAGGCAGTACTCAGGGGGAAATTTATATCCTTGAGTGCATATATTAACAAATTAAGGAGGGCAGAGATCAATGAATTGGGCATGCAACTCAAAAAATTAGAAAGTGAGCAAATTAAAAATCCCCATATGAAAACTAAATTAGAAATACCAACCAAGGGAGAAATTAATAAAATTGAAAGTAAAAGAACTATTGAATTAATAAATAAGACTAGAAGCTGGTACTTTGAAAAAACAGATAAAATAGACAAAGTACT
>NC_058132.1:106941350-106942607 GCF_016433145.1 Gracilinanus agilis
GCAATGGGGATAAATTAGAAGCCTTCCCAATAAGATCAGGAGTGAAATAAGGATGCCCATTATCACCTCTATTATTCAACATAGTACTAGAAACACTAGCAGTTGCAATTAGAGAAGAAAAAGAAATTGAAGGTATCAAAATAGGCAAGGAGGAGACTAAGCTATCACTCTTTGCAGATGATATGATGGTATACTTAAAAAATCCTAGAGAATCAACTAAGAAGCTTGTAGAAATAATCAACAACTTTAGCAAAGTTGCAGGATACAAAATAAATGCACATAAATCATCAGCATTTCTATACATTTCCAACACACTAGAGCAGCAAGAAGTAGAAAGAGAAACACCATTCAAAATCACCCTAGACAATATAAAATACTTAGGAATATACCTACCAAAACAAACACAGCAATTATATGAAAACAACTACAAAACACTTTCCAAACAAATAAAACTGGATCTAAACAATTGGAAAGCCATTGACTGCTCATGGGTAGGACGAGCTAACATAATAAAAATGACAATTCTACCCAACTTAATTTACCTATTTAGCGCTATACCTATCAAGCTACCAAAAAACTTCTTTACTGAATTAGAAAAAACTATAACAAATTTCATTTGGAAGAACAAAAGATCAAGAATATCAAGGGAAATAATGAAAAAAAAATGTGAAGGAAGGGCGCCTAGCAGTACCAGATATTAAACTATACTATAAAGAAGCAGTCATCAAAACAATATGGTACTGGCTAAGAGATAGAGAGGAGGATCAATGGAATAGACTTGGGGGTAATGACATCAGCAAGACAGTGTATGATAAACCCAAAGAGCCCAACTTTTGGGACATGAATCCACTATTTGACAAAAACTGCTGGGAAATTTGGAAAACAATATGGGAGAGATTAGGTCTAGATCAACATCTCACACCCTACACCAAGATAAGTTCAGAATGGGTGAACAAGTTGAATATAAAGAGGGAAACTATAAACAAGTTAAGTGAACACAGAATAGTTTACTTGTCACATCTGTGGGAAAGGAAAGACTTTAAAACCAAGCAAGAGTTAGAGAAAATTACAAAATGTAAATTAAATGGTTTTGATTATATTAAACTAAAAATTTTTTGTACAAACAAAAACAATGTAGTCAAAATCAGAAGGGAAACAACAACTTGGGAAAAATCTTTATAACGAAAAACTCTGACAGGGGTCTAATTACTCAAATATACAAGGAGTTAAAGCAATTGTATAAAAAATCAAGCCATT